>NW_027141473.1:3574940-3888262 GCF_036365525.1 Heterodontus francisci
CATGTTCCAGTAATTATAAACACTGTTTCCCTCACACTCTCGCTCCATGTTCCAGTAATTATACACAGTGTGCCCCTTACACTCTCACTCCATGTTCCAGTAATTGTACACACTGTGTCCCTCACTCTCACTCTCCATGTTCCAGGAATTGTAGACACTGTGTCCCCACACACACAAACACCATGTTCCAGTAATTATACACACTGTGCCCCTCGCACTCTCAATCCATGTTCCAGTAATTGTGCACACTGTGTCCCTCACACTCTCACTCCATGTTCCAGTAATTGTACGCACTGTGTCCCTCACCCTCACTCTCTATGTTCCAGTCATTGTACACTCTGTGTCCCCACACTCTCACTCCATGTTCCAGTAATTTCCCACACGGTGTCCCTCACACTCTCACTCCATGTTCCAGTAATTGTGCACTCTGTGTCCCTCACATCATGTTCCAGTAATTGTACACACTGTGTCTCCACACTCTCACACTCCGTGTTCCAGTAATTATACACACTGTGTCACCACACTCTCACTCCATGTTCCAGTAATTGTACACACTGTATCCCTCACCCTCACTCTCCATGTTCCAGTAATTGTACACACTGTGTCCCCACACTCTCACTCCATGTTCCAGTAATTTTCCACACTGTGTCCCTCACACTCTCACTCCATGTTACAGTAATTGTACACACTGTGTCCCTCACTCTCACTCTCCATGTTCCTGGAACTGTACACACTGTGTCCCAACACTCTCTCTCACCATGTTTCAATAATTGTACGCAATGTGTCCCTCACACCCTCACTCTCTATGTTCCAGTCATTGTACACTCTGTGTCCCCACACTCTCACTCCATGTTCCAGTAATTTCCCACACGGTGTCCCTCACACTCTCACTCCATGTTCCAGTAATTGTGCACTCTGTGTCCCTCACATCATGTTCCAGTAATTGTACACACTGTGTCTCCACACTCTCACACTCCGTGTTCCAGTAATTATACACACTGTGTCACCACACTCTCACTCCATGTTCCAGTAATTGTACACACTGTATCCCTCACCCTCACTCTCCATGTTCCAGTAATTGTACACACTGTGTCCCCACACTCTCACTCCATGTTCCAGTAATTTTCCACACTGTGTCCCTCACACTCTCACTCCATGTTACAGTAATTGTACACACTGTGTCCCTCACTCTCACTCTCCATGTTCCAGGAACTGTACACACTGTGTCCCAACACTCTCTCTCACCATGTTTCAATAATTGTACACAATGTGTCCCTCACACTCTCACTCCATGTTCCAGTAATTGTACACACTGTGTCCCTCACACTCACACTCCATATTTCAGTAATTATACACACTGTGCCCCTCACTCTCTCACTCCATGTTCCAGCAATTTAACACACTGTGTCCCTCACACTCTCACTCCACGGTCCAGTAATTGCACACATTGCGTCCCTAAAACTCTCACTCCATGTTCCAGTAATTAGACACACTGTGTCCCTCACACTCTCACTCTACATTTTCCAGTAATTATACACACTGTGCCCCTCACACACTCACTCCATGCTCCAGCGATTGTAAATACTGTGTCCCTCACATTTTCACGCCATGTTCCAGTAATTGTAAAAACCGTGTCCCTCACTCTCTCACTCCATGTTTCAGTAATTATGCTCATTGTGCCCCTCACACAATCACTCCATGTTCCAGTAATTGTAAACACCGTGCCCCTCACACTCTCCCTCCATGTTCCAGTAATTGTACACATTGTGCCCCTCACACTCTCACGCCATGTTCCAGTAATTATACACAATGTGTCCCCACACACTCACTCCATGTTCCAGTAATTATACACAATGTGTCCCCACACACTCACTCCATGTTCCAGTAATTATACTCACTATGCCCCTCACACTCTCACTCCATGTTCCAGTAAATGTACACACTTTGTTCCTCACAATCTCACTCCATGTTTCAGTAATTGTAAACAGGGTGTCCCTCACACCATGTTCCAGTAATTGTCCACACTGTGTCCCCACACTCTCACACTCCGTGTTCCAGTAATTGTACACACTGTGTCACCACACTCTCACTCCATTTTCCAGTAATTATACACACTGTTTCCCTCACACTCTCACTCCATGTTCCAGTAATAGTAAACACTGTGTCCCTCACACCACGTTGTAGTAATTGTACACACTGTGTCCCTCACATTCTCACTCCATGTTCCAGTAATTATACACACTGCGTCCCAACACTCTCACTCCGTGTTCCAATAATTGTACACACGATGTCCCCAAACTCTGACTCCATGTTCCAGTAATTATACACACTGTGTCCTTCATACTCTCACTCCATGTTCCAGTAATTATACGCACTGTGTCCCCACACTCTCACTCACCATTTTCCAGTAATTGTACACTGTGTCTATCACACTCTCTCTGCATGTTCCAGTAATTTTTCAAACATTGCCCCTCACACTCTCACTCCATGTTCCAGTAATTGTACACATTGCGTCCCTCACACTCTCACTCCATGTTCCAGTAATTGTAAACACTGTGTCCCTCACACCATGTTCCAGTAATTGTCCACACTGTGACCCCACACTCTCAAACTCCGTGTTACAGTAATTGTACACACTGTGTCACCACACTCTCACTACATGTTCCAGTAATTATACACACTGTGTCCCTCACTCTCTCACTCCATGTTCCAGTAACTATACACACTATGCCCGTCACACTCTCACTCCATGTTCCAGTAATTGGACACACTGTGTCCCTCACACTCTCACTCTATGTTCCAGTAATTGCAAAAAACACTGTGTCCCACACGACATGTTCCAGTAATTGTACACACTGCGTCCCCACACTCTCACTCCGCGTTCCAATAATTGTACACACTATGTCCCCAAGCACTCACTCCATGTTCCAGTAATTATACACACTGTGTCCTTCATACTCTCACTCCATGTTCCAGTAATTATACACACTGTGTCCACACACTCTCACTCTCCATGTTCCAGGAATTGTGCACACTGTGTCGCCAAACTCTCACTCTCCATGTTCCAGTTATTGTACACACTGTGTCCCTCACACTCCTGCTCCATGTTCCAGTAATTGTTTGCACTGAGGCCGTCAAACTCACTCTCCATTTTCCAGTAATTGTACACACTGTGTCCCTCACACTCTCACTCCATGTTCCAGTAATTGTACACACTGTGTCCCTCACACTCTTACTGCATGTTCCAGTAATTGTACACACTGTGCCCGTCACACTCTCACTCCATGTTCCAGTAATTGTACACACTGTGTCCCTCACATTCTCACTCCATGTTCCAGTAATGATACACACTGTGGCTCTCAGAGGCACTCTCCATTTTCCAATAATTGTACACACTGTGTCCCCACACACACACTCCATGTTCCAGTAATTGTACACATTGTGTGCCAACACTCACTCCATGTTCCAGTAATTATAAACACTGTTTCCCTCACACTCTCGCTCCATGTTCCAGTAATTATACACAGTGTGCCCCTTACACTCTCACTCCATGTTCCAGTAATTGTACACACTGTGTCCCTCACTCTCACTCTCCATGTTCCAGGAATTGTAGACACTGTGTCCCCACACACACAAACACCATGTTCCAGTAATTATACACACTGTGCCCCTCGCACTCTCAATCCATGTTCCAGTAATTGTGCACACTGTGTCCCTCACACTCTCACTCCATGTTCCAGTAATTGTACGCACTGTGTCCCTCACCCTCACTCTCTATGTTCCAGTCATTGTACACTCTGTGTCCCCACACTCTCACTCCATGTTCCAGTAATTTCCCACACGGTGTCCCTCACACTCTCACTCCATGTTCCAGTAATTGTGCACTCTGTGTCCCTCACATCATGTTCCAGTAATTGTACACACTGTGTCTCCACACTCTCACACTCCGTGTTCCAGTAATTATACACACTGTGTCACCACACTCTCACTCCATGTTCCAGTAATTGTACACACTGTATCCCTCACCCTCACTCTCCATGTTCCAGTAATTGTACACACTGTGTCCCCACACTCTCACTCCATGTTCCAGTAATTTTCCACACTGTGTCCCTCACACTCTCACTCCATGTTACAGTAATTGTACACACTGTGTCCCTCACTCTCACTCTCCATGTTCCTGGAACTGTACACACTGTGTCCCAACACTCTCTCTCACCATGTTTCAATAATTGTACGCAATGTGTCCCTCACACCCTCACTCTCTATGTTCCAGTCATTGTACACTCTGTGTCCCCACACTCTCACTCCATGTTCCAGTAATTTCCCACACGGTGTCCCTCACACTCTCACTCCATGTTCCAGTAATTGTGCACTCTGTGTCCCTCACATCATGTTCCAGTAATTGTACACACTGTGTCTCCACACTCTCACACTCCGTGTTCCAGTAATTATACACACTGTGTCACCACACTCTCACTCCATGTTCCAGTAATTGTACACACTGTATCCCTCACCCTCACTCTCCATGTTCCAGTAATTGTACACACTGTGTCCCCACACTCTCACTCCATGTTCCAGTAATTTTCCACACTGTGTCCCTCACACTCTCACTCCATGTTACAGTAATTGTACACACTGTGTCCCTCACTCTCACTCTCCATGTTCCAGGAACTGTACACACTGTGTCCCAACACTCTCTCTCACCATGTTTCAATAATTGTACACAATGTGTCCCTCACACTCTCACTCCATGTTCCAGTAATTGTACACACTGTGTCCCTCACACTCACACTCCATATTTCAGTAATTATACACACTGTGCCCCTCACTCTCTCACTCCATGTTCCAGTAATTGTACACACTGTGTCCCTCACACTCCTACTCCATGTTCCAGTAATTGCACACACTGTGTCCCCACATTCTCACTTCATGTCCCAGTAATTATACACACTGTGTCCCTCACACTCTCACTCCATGTTCCAGTAATTATACACACTGTGTTCCTCACACCTTCACTCCATGTTCAGGTAATTATAAACACTGTGTCCCTCACACCACGTTCCAGTAATTGAACACACTGTGTCCCTCACACTCTCTCTCCATGTTACAGCAATTGTACACACTGCGTCCCCACACTCTCACTCCGTGTTCCAATAATTGTACACACTATGTCCGCAGACCCTCACTCCATGTTCCAGTAATTATACACAATGTTTCCCTCATACTCTCACTCCATGTTCCAGTAATTGTACACACTGTGTCCCTCACTCTCACTCTCCATGTTCCAGGAATTATACACACTGTGTCCCCACACACGCACTCACCATGTTCCAGTAATTGTACACACTGTGTCCCTCACACTCTCACTCCATGTTCCAGTAATTGTGAACACTGTGTCCCTCACACTCTCACTCCATGTTCCAGTAACTGTACGCAATGTGTCCCTCACCCTCGCTCTCCATGTTCCAGTAATTATACACACTGTGTCCCTCACACTCTCACTCCATGTTCCAGTAATTGTGCACTCTGTGTCCCTCACATCATGTTTCAGTAATTGTGCACGCTGTGCCTCCGCGCTCTCATACTCCGTGTTCCAGTAATTATACGCACTGTGTCACCACCCTCTCACTCCATGTTCCAGTAATGATAAACTCTGTGCCCCTCACACTCACTCTCCATGTTCCAGTAATTATACACACTGTGCCCCTCACACTCTCAATCCATGTTCCAGTAATTATACACACTGTGTCCCTCACACTCTCACTCCATGTTCCAGTAATTATACACACTGCGTCCCCACACTCTCACTCCATGTTGCAGTAATTATACACACTGTGTCCCTCACTCTCACTCTCCATGTTCCAGGAATTGTACACACTGTGTCCCCACACTCTCACTCCAAGTTCCAGTAACTGTACGCACTGTGTCCCTCACCCTCACTCTCCATGTTCCAGTAATTGTACACACTGCGTCCCTCATACTCTCACTCCATGTTCCAGTAATTGTACACACTGTGTCCCTCACTCTCACTCTCCATGTTCCAGGAATTGTACACACTGTGTCCCCACACTCTCACTCACCATCTTCCAGCTATTGTACACAATGTGTCCCTCACACTCACACCCATGTTCCAGTAATTATACACACGGTGCCCCTCACTCTCTCACTCCATGTTCCAGTAATTATACACACTGTGTCCCTCACACTCCTACTACATGTTCCAGTAATTGTACGCACTGTTGCCCTCACACTCACTCTCCATGTTCCAGTAAGTGCACACACTGTGTCCCCTCACTCTCACTTGATGTTCCAGTAATTAGACACACTGCTTCCCTCACACTCTCACTCCATGTTCCGGTAAATATACATAATGTGTCCCTTACAATCTCACTCCATGTTCCAGAAATTGTGCACTCTGTGTCCCTCACATCATGTTCCAGTAATTGTACACACTGTGTCCGTCACACTCTCACTCCATGTTCCAATAATTATACACACTGCGTCCCCACACTCTCACTCCATGTTGCAGTAATTATACACACTCTGTCCCTCATACTCTCACTCCATGTTCCAGTAATTGTAAACACTGTGTCCCTCACTCTCACTCTCCATGTTCCAGGAATTGTACACACTCTGTCCCCACACTCTCACTCACCATCTTCCATTTATTGTACACAATGTGTCCCTCACACTCGCACCAATGCTCCAGTAATTATACACACTGTGCCCCTCACTCTCTCACTCCATGTTCCAGTAATTATACACACTGTGTCCCTCACACTCCTACTCCATGTTCCAGTAATTGTACGCACTGTGGCCCTCACACTCACTCTCCATGTTCCAGGAATTGTACACACTGTGTCCCCACACTCTCACTCACCATCTTCCATTTATTGTACACAATGTGTCCCTCACACTCACACCAATGTTCCAGTAATTATACACACTGTGCCCCTCACTCTCTCACTCCATGTTCCAGTAATTATACACACTGTGTCCCTCACACTCTCACTCCATGTTCCAGTAATTGTGCACTCTGTGTCCCTCACATCATGTTCCAGTAATTGTACACGCTGTGTCTCCGCACTCTCACACTCCGTGTTCCAGTAATTATACACACTGTGTCACCACACTCTCACTCCATGTTCCAGTAATGATAAACTCTGTGCCCCGCACAGTCACTCTTCATGTTCCAGTAATTATACACACTGTGCCCTCACACTCTCAATCCATGTTCCAGTAATTATACACACTGTGTCCCTCACACTCACACTCCATGTTGCAGTAATTATACACACTGTGTCCCTCATACACTCACTCCATGTTCCAGTAATTGTACACACTGTGTCCCTCACTCTCACTCTCCATGTTCCAGGAATTGTACACACTGTGTCCCCACACTCTCACTCCAAGTTCCAGTAACTGTACGCACTGTGTCCCTCACCCTCACTCTCCATGTTCCAGTAATTGTACACACTGTGTCCCCACACTCTCACTCCATGTTCCAGTAATTATACACACTATGTCCCTCACACTCTCACTCCATGTTCCAGTAATTGTGCACTCTGTGTCCCTCACATCATGTTCCAGTAATTGTACACACTGTGTCTCCGCACTCTCACACTCCGTGTTCCAGTAATTGTACACGCTGTGTCACCACACTCTCACTCCATGTTCCAATAATGATAAACTCTGTGCCCCTCACACTCACTCTTCATGTTCCAGTAATTATACACACTGTGCCCCTCACACTCTCAATCCATGTTCCAATAATTATACACACTGCGTCCCCACACTCTCACTCCATGTTGCAGTAATTATACACACTGTGCCCCTCACTCTCTCACTCCATGTTCCAGTAACTATACACACTGTGTCCCTCACACTCCTACTCCATGTTCCAGTAATTGTACGCACTGTGGCCCTCACACTCACTCTCCATGTTCCAGTAATTGCACACACTCTGTCCCCACACTCTCACTTGATGTTCCAGTAATTATACACACTGTGCCCTCACACTCTCAATCCATGTTCCAGTAATTATACACACTGTGTCCCTCACACTCACACTCCATGTTGCAGTAATTATACACACTGTGTCTCTCATACTCTCACTCCATGTTCCAGTAATTGTACACACTGTGTCCCTCACTCTCACTCTCCATGTTCCAGGAATTGTACACACTGTCTCCCCACACTCTCACTCCAAGTTCCAGTAACTGTACGCACTGTGTCCCTCACCCTCACTCTCCATGTTCCAGTAATTGTACACACTGTGTCCCCACACTCTCACTCCATGTTCCAGTAATTATACATTCTAACAACTCGCTGCAGCAACAGGTTTTGCCTCTTGTCACCATTGTTTCTTTTGTCATTCACCTAATCTACATATCCTCGGGTTCTCGCCTCTTCCACCAATGGGAACAGTTTCTCTATATTTCCTCTGCCGAGACCCCCTCATGACTTTGAACACTATTATCAAATCTCTTCTCAATCTTCTCTTCTCTAAGGATATCTGTCCCAGCTTCTCTAACCTATCCACATAACTGAAATTTCGCAGCCCTGGAACCAGCCTAGTAAATCTTTTCTGCACCCTCTCTAAAGCCTGCACATTATTCCTGAAGTGTGGTGCCCAGTACTGAACACAATACTCCCAGTTGATGCTGGAACATTGTTCTATAAATGTTCACCATAACTTCCTTGGTTCTGTACTCTGTGCTCTCACTGATAAAGCCCTGGATCCTATCTGTCTTTTTAACCACATTCCCAACCTGTCCTCCAATCATTTGTATCTTTATACCCTTTGCACCCTCAGCTCCTGCACACCCTTTACAATTGTATCTTTTGTATTACATTGCCTCTTTCTGTTCTTCCTAACAAAATGAATCACCTCACACGTCTCTGCATTACATTTCATCTGTCACGTGTCTGAACATCCCACCAGCCTGTCGAAATACTCTTGAAGTCGCTCACTACCCTCCTCACAGTTCACATTAATTCCAAGCTTTTTGTCATGTGTGAATATTAACAATATGTCCTGCCTGGATCATTAATAACTGATCCCAACATCAGTACCTGGGGAACTGCACTATATATCTTCCTCCAGTCTAAATAACAAACGTTCATCACAACACTCTGTTTCCTCTCACTGAGCCCATTTCCTATCCTTTCTGCTTCTGTCCTTTTTATTCCATGGACTGTAGCTTTGCTGGTAATTTTATTACGTGTCACTGAACCAGATTTTGGAGATCCAGGTACACCACATCAAACACATTCCCCTCGATAACCCTTCCTGTAACGTCCAGCTCGAGCTCATCCAGCTGAACACACTTCATGTAAATGTGTTCAAAGACACAAGATGTACAGGAAGACTATACAGAGCACAGGAAGATCCCCAGCCTGTGCTGATTGAGCTGCTCTCACAATATGGTACTGATCCCCACTCCCAGAGTACAGCAAGTTCCCAGGCACCATTCCTGGCCTCTGCTCTTTTAACACCCTGTTGTACAAGTTGTTATCAGTGTGTTATCTTACCTCACTGTGGCGTGGATGGAAGGCTGGAGTTCTCCATCTCCTGCATCACCACCAGCAGCTCAGCCAACTTGAGTGTGAGTGGTGTGAGGAAAGGATCAGGACATTGTGATCAGTCAGGTACTCCCAGAACCAATGCAAGAGAGATAGAGGAAGCAATTAGAACCGCACAATCAAGGTTAACCAAACGTTACAGTATGGAGCCCAATACAGAGCACAGAGAGATCCCAGATTCCATCTCCAGCCTCTGCTGAGTGAGCACAGTAAGGTCCCAGGCTACATTCACAGCCCCTGCTGAGCGAGCATGGGAAAGTCCAAGCCCCCGTCCCCAGCCCGTGTCGAGCGAGCACAGGAAGACCCCAGCCTCCATCCCCAGCCTGTGCTGAAAGAGCACAGGGAGATCCCAGCCTCCATCCCCAGCCTGTGATGAGTGAGCATCGGAAGATCCCAGCCTCCATCCCCAGCCTGTGCTGAGTGAGCACAGGAAGATCCCAGCCTCTATCCCCGGCCTTTGCTGAGTGAGCACAGGGACATCCTGGCCTCCATCCCCAGCCTGCGCTGAGTGAGCACAGGGAGATCCCAGCCTCCATCCCCAGCCTGTGCTGAGTGAGCAAAGGGAGTTCCCATCCTCCATTCCCAGCCTGTGCTGCACCAGCTCCAAACCCAACACAGAGGATCCCGAAGCCCCGCCCACTCAATGTGACATCACCAGTATATTGCGCATGCGCTCTGCTGCCGACTGCACCGAAATGGCGGCGGTCTGAATCCTCCCGCCTCCTTTTCCTTACTTGCCATCTCTTACCAGGGGAAAGATCCGGAGATACTACGGCGGGACTTGCAGCTTCTGATTCAGGTCTTGCAGCCTACACCAGGTGCTTCTGAAGCCTCCTCCCCGCTGCCGGCTCCATTATTCTCCTGTGCGCCATCGAATTCAATAGCTTTCGAGCGCAATGGCGGCCTGTCTCTGGAGCATGCGCAGTGCCTCTGTGGGGGCTGGACTTGCGGCTGCGCGGTGACCACCTGTGGAGTGAGTAGGGCATATTCAGTCCCTCTTGGAATGATGACCGCCATTGACGTATCCTGCAGGAAATTGGAAATAATGTTTTGTGATGTGATGAAGTTAAAATTATTGGATAATCCATGCTGAACCCAGAGTGACTGGATCCTCTGTCATGGTTCCGTCCTGGATTTGATTATTTACAGCTTTGTCCATAGTTTTGGTCTCCTTACCTAATGAACAAAACAAAAGAACAAAGAATAGTACAGCACAGGAACAGAACATTCGGCCCTCCCGGCCTGCGCCGATCTTGATGCCTGCCTAAACTAAAACCTTCTGCACTTCCGGGGAACGTATCCCTCTATTCCCTTCCTATTCATGTATTTATCAAGATGACTCTTAAATGTCATCATCGTACCTGCTTCCTCCACCTCCGCTAGCAGCAAGTTCCAGGCACTCACCACCCTCTGTGTAAAACAACTTGCCTCACACATCCCCTTTAAACTTTGGTCCTCTCACCTTAAACCTATGTAGCCTAGTAACTGACTCTTCCACCCTCGGAAAAGGCTTCTGACTATCCACTCCGTCCATGCCACTCATAACTTTGTAAAACTCTATCCTGTTGCCCCTCCACCTCCGTCGTTTCAGTGAAAACAATCCGAGTTTATCCAACCTCTCCTCATCGCTAATGCCCTCCAGACCAGGCAAAATCCTGGTAAAGCTCTTCTGTACCCTCTCCGAAGCCTCCACGTCCTTCTGGTCGTGTGGCGACCAGAATTGCGCACAATATTCTAAGTGTGGCCTAACTAAAGTTCTGTCCAGCTGCAGCATGACTTCCAATTTTTATACTCTATGCCCCACCCGATGAAGGCAAGCATGCCTTATGTCTTCTTGACGAGTTTATCCACCTGCATTGCCATTTTCAGAGACCTATGGACCTATATGCCAAGATCTCTCTGCCTGTCAATACTCCGAAGGGTTCTGCCATTTACTATATACTTCCCACCTGCATTAGACCTTCCAAAATGCATCACCTCACATTTGCCCGGATTACACTCCATCTGCCATTTCTCCGCCCAAGTCTCCAATCGCTCTGTATCCTGCTGTATCCTCTGACAATCCTCATCACTGTCCGCAACTCCACCTAACTTTGTGCTGTCCGCAAACATACTAATCTGACCAGCTACATTTCCCTCCAAATCATTTATATATACTACAAACAGCAAAGGTCCCAGCACTGATCCCTGCGGAAAACCACTGGTCACATCCCTTCATTCAGAAAAATGAAGAACATACTTAACATAGAAAGTTCACCAGACAGGCTGCTGGACAGGGCTTTTGTCCTATCAGGAGAGACTGAGTAGACTGGACTTCAGGAGAATGAGAAGTGATCTCATCAAACACTCCCACAGCATGGATTAGATACGAAGTAAATCTCCCTCTACACTGCCCCATCAAACAATCACAGGGAATGTACAGCACGGGTTAGATACAGATTACAGCTCCAACTAGATATTCCAATCAAACACTCTCAGGACAGGTACAGCAAGGTTACTCAGCGCAGTGTCCCATTAAACACACATCAGCCAATATTGAGCAGGGTTCAGGGGCTTTGGTAACTAGGTACTGCATCGATGTCATAAAGCAGTGTCAAACAGCCCAGCTGGTCCTCTCCTTGTCCCTTTAAAGGTGGCCAGTTTGTGACAAACTTACATTTTGAAATTGTATTCTGTACACCAAAGACAAGGTCATGACCATATGTCAAGAAATGCAGGGGTGATAAAACCAACCCCTAGGGAACTCCACTATGTACTTTCCTCCAGTCTGGAAAAAAAGTTTACAACAACTCTGTTTCAAAAATGTGTCAGACTGAGTATAATCTGGAAAAATGTGATCTTGTCCACTTTGTCAGGAAGAATAGCAAAACAGTATATTATTTAAATGAAGAGAAATTGAGGAACTCTGCTGTCCAGAGGAATTGGGATATCCTGGTACATGATTTATCAGAAAGTTAGTCTACAGGTCCGGCAAGTGATTAAGAATGCAAATAGGATGTTGTAATTTATTGCAAGGGGAAGGGAACATAAAAGTGGGGAAGTTTTGCTACGGTTGGCATTGGTGAGAACACAGCTGGAGTATTGTGAACGGTTTTGGTCCCCTTACTTAAGGATAGAATTGCATTGGAAGCAGCTCAGAGAAGGTTCACTCAACTGATTCCTGGGATATGGGTTTATCTTATGAGGAAAGGTTGGGCAGGTTGGGCCTGTTTCAATTGGAGTTTAGAAGAATGAGAGGTGATCTTTTTGAAACATATAAGGTCCTGAGGGGAATTGACAGGGTGGATGCTGAGAGAATGTTTCCCGTTACGGGAGAGACTAGAACAAGGGAACACAGTTTAAAAATTAGGGGTCTTCCATTTACGATGGAGATGAAGTGTTCGTTTTTCTCTCAGAGGGTTATTCGTCTGTGGAATTCTCTTCCCCAGAGAACAGTGTAGACAGAGTCATTGGTATATTTTTATGGCTGAATTAGATTGATTCTTGATTGACAAGGGAGTCAAAGGTTGTAGCAGGTGGACAGGAACATCGAGTTGAGTCTGCAGTCAGATCAGCAGCCATGATCTTATCAAATGGGGGAACAGGCTTGAGGGGCCGAATGATCAACTCCTGCTCATAATTCATATGCTCGTATGTTTGCTGTCACACAACTAATTTCCTATCCATGCTGCTACTGTCCCTTTTATTCCTTGACTGTAACTTTACTGGCATGCCTGTTATGTGGCACTTTATCAAATGCCTTTTGGAAGTCCGTGTACACACGGTAATGGGATTATCCTGATTAACCCTCTCTGTTCCCTCTTCAAAAAAACTCAAACGAGTGAGTTGAACATGATTTGCCCTCAACACTTCCATGCTGGATTTCTTCAGTTAATCCACATTTATCCAAAGTGACTGTTTCGTTTGTCCCAAATTGTCATTACTAAAAGCTTTCCCACCACCGAAATTAAACTGACTGACTGTAGTTGCTGAGCTTGTCCTTACCCTTTTTGAGGAAGGGTGTAATATTTGCAATTCTCCACTCCTCTGGCACCACCCCTGTATCTAAGGAGGATTGGAAGACACTGCCCAGTACATTCCCAATTTCCACTCTTACTTCCCTCAGTAACATTGCATCTCATCAGTTACTGGTGACTTATCAACTTTAAGTACAGCCAGCCTATCTCATAACTCTTCAATGTTTAGCACACCTTGAAGCCCTGTGTCTATATATAGGGTTAGTGCGTGTTGATGTAATGTAAATATATGACTACTTGATATTCACATGGAGAATCAGCCCTGTGTGGTCTTGGTGATGGAGCTGGGTTTATTATAGGAATACAGGAACCAGAGGAGGCCATTTAGCCCCTTAAACCTGTTCTGCCATGAAGTGAGGTCATGGCTGATCTGTGACCTAATTCCAGACACCCACCTTTTGTCCCATATCCCTGAATAGCATTGGTTGGTAAGTATTTATTAATCTCAGATGGAAAATTTACAATTGATCTGGCATGAATTGCTGTTTGTGGAAGAGTGTTCCAAACTTCCGCCACACTTTGTGTGTACAGGTATTTCCTAATTTCACTGCTGACAGGTCTGACTCTCATTTCAAGAATGTGGCTCGTAGTGCTAGATTCCCCAAGCTGCGGAAATAGGTTTTCATCATCTACCCTATGTTCAGTTTTCTTTTTGATAAACCTTAATAGCCATTGGGGCAACATCAGCCCATATTGATGGCAGTGATTAAACTTTATTCTGCACAAGTGAGACACGATACCTCACATTATCTGAGCAGTAGTGTGCAAGGTGTAAATTATGTGACCCTGTATTTTCCTTGGGTAAATGTCATGGTCATAAATATCTGCAGCTGTGGGTGAGAACACTTGTCTCATCCTCCAAGTGCCTTTTGAAATCTACTGCACGTTCTGTCTATTTGGACTCTCTTTGCAGAACCTTTCCGATAATACAAACACACTAAATTTTACTAGACTAATCATTGACTTACCACTACCACCTGATGACAATTACAGGAATAGATGTGCACAAGGCCCTGTTTTTACTCAGGTTTCAGTCGAATAACCCCTGAGATCACATGTTTTCCTCCTGGTGAAGTTGTTATCAGTGTCGCTGTGACAATGCAAAGAGGCTTCTTTTACACAGTTGACATGTAACATTCTTGATGGATAAATGATTCTAATTAGAGGTTAATCCCAACATCACGCCCTGTCCTGTCCTGAAGCAGAACACCAGTCCTCCTTTACGCATTATCACATTCCAAATACGGTGCATAGTCCACATTCCCATGGGAACAAAGCTGTCTCTCTTTGCTGTCCTGTTCTTTTATTTCTGATGTTCTTTTAGTTCAATTGAATTACCCATATTAACCAATATCTCTATTTAAGTGTCCACATATCCTGCTATCAACCCTTTCCTAATGCATCTAGACGGCAGATCTTTCCCTGACATTAATACAGACCTGCAACACAACATATATATTTGTCTAGAGACAGCATTGCAGTGCAATGCAAAGGATACAATGTGCAATTAAGTACTTATACTGATTATGATGTCGAGAATATACTGGACGAGCGACCAACACCACAACATTGGAACAATTCCAGAAACTGATCAGGTGAGCATCACCTGACCCAGGACATGTTCACTGACACAGCACCTGGAAACTGACCAGGTGATCGTCACTTAACCCAGGACATGTTCACTGACCCGGAACCTGGAAACTGACCAGGTGAATATCACCTAACCCAGGACATGTTCACTGACCCAGCACCTGGAAACTGACCAGGAGATCATCATCTAACCCAGGACATGTTCAATGACCCAAAACCTGGAATCTGACCATGAGATCATCACCTAACCCAGGACACTTTCACTGACCTATCCCCTGCAAATTTGCCAGGTGAAAATCACCTAACCCAGGACATGGTCACTGAGGCAGCAGATGGAAACTGACCAGGTGAACATCACCTAAACGAGGACATGTTCAACTGACCCACCACCTGAAAACAGATCGGGTGAACATCACCTGATCCCGGACATGTTCACTGATCCAGCACCTGGAAACAGACCACGTGAACATCACATAACCCGGGACATGTTCACTGACCCAGCACCTGGAAACTGACCAGATGAACATGATCAAACCCAGGACATGTTCAGTGACCCATCACCTGGAAACTGACCAGGTGACCATCACCTAACCCAAGACCTGTTCACTGGCCCAGCACCTGGAAACTGACCAGGTGAACATCACCTAGCCCAGGACATGTTCACTGACCCAGAATCTGGAAACTGACCAGGTGAACAACACCTAACCCAGGACATGTTTACTGCCCCAGAACCTGGAAGCTGACCAGGAGATGATCATCTAACCCAGGACATGTTCACTGACCCAAAACCTGGAATCTGACCATGAGATAATCACCTAACCCAGGACACGTTCACTGACCTAGCCCCTGGAAATTTACCAGGTGAAAATCACCTAACCCAGGAGATGTTCACTGGGCCAGCACCTGGAATCTGATCATGTGATCATCACGTAATCCCGGACATGTTCACTGACCCAGCACCTAGAAAGTGACCAGATGAACATGACCTAACCCAGGACATGTTCAGTGACCCAGCACCTGGAAAGTGACCAGGTGAACATCACTAACCCCGGACATGTTCACTGACCCAGCACCTGTAAACTGACCAGATGTACATCACCTAACCCAGGACATGTTCACTGATCCAGCACCTGGAAACTGACCACGTGAACATCACATAACCCTGGACATGTTCACTGACTCAGCACCTGTGAACTGACCAGGTTAGCATCACATATCCCAGGACATGTTCACTGACCCAGCACCTGGAAACTGACCAGATGAACATCACCTAACCCAGGACTTGTTCACTGACCTAGCACCTGGAAACTGACCAGGTAAACATCACCAGACCCAGGACATGTTCACTGACCCAGCACCTGGAAACTGACCAGGTGATAATCACCTAGCCCAGGACCTGTTCACTGACCCAGTATCTGGAAACTGACCAGGTAAACAACACCTAACCCAGAACATGTTCACTGACCCAGAACCTGGAAACTGACCAGATGAACATCACCTAACCCAGGACTTGTTCACTGACCTAGCACCTGGAAACTGACCAGGTAAACATCACCAGACCCAGGACATGTTCACTGACCCAGCACCTGGAAACTGACCAGGTGATCGTCACATAACCCAGGACATGTTCACTGACCCTGCACCTGGAAACTGATCAGGAGATCATCACCTAACCCAGGACACTTTCACTGAACTAGCCCCTCGAAAGTGACCACGTGAGCCTCACATAACCCAGGACATGTTCAGTGAGCCAGCACCTGGAAACCCACCGGGTGATCATCACCTAACATAGGACATGTTCACTGACTCAGCACCTGGAATCTGACCAGGTTAGCATCACATTACCCAGGGCATGTTTACTGACGCAGCACCTGGTAACTGACCAGGTGAACATGACCTAACCCAGGACATATTCAGTGACCCAGAATCTGGAAACTGACCAGGTGAACATCACCTAGCCCAGGACATGTTCACTGACCCAGAATCTGGAAACTGGCCAGGTGAACAACACCTAACCCAGGACATGTTCACTGCCCCAGAACCTGGAAGCTGACCATGAGATAATCACCTAACCCAGGACACGTTCACTGACCTAGCTCCTGGAAATTTACCAGGTGAAAATCACCTAACCCAGGACATGTTCACTGGGCCAGCACCTGGAATCTGATAATGTGATCATCACGTAATCCCGGACATGGTAACTGACCCAGCACCTGGAAACTGACCACGTGAATTTCACATAAGCCTGGACATGGTCACTGATTCAGCACCTGTAAACTGACCAGGTTAGAATCACATAACCCCGGACATGTTCACTGACCCAGCACCTGGAAACTGACCAGATGAACATGACCTAACCCAGGACATGTTCAGTGACCCAGCACCTGGAATGTGACCAGGTAAACATCACTAACCCCGGACATGTTCACTGACCCAGCACATGTAAACTGACAAGGTGTACATCACCTAACCCAGGACATGTTCACTGATCCAGCACCTGGAAACTGACCACGTGAACATCACATAACCCTGGACATGTTCACTGACTCAGCACCTGTGAACTGACCAGGTTAGCATCACATAACCCAGAACATTTTCACTGACCCAGCACCTGGAAACTGACCAGATGCACATGACCTAACCCAGGACATGTTCAGTGACCCATCACCTGGAAACTGACCAGGTGACAATCACCTAGCCCAGGACCTGTTCACTGACCCAGAATCTGGAAACTGACCAGGTAAACAACACCTAACCCAGGACATGTTCACTGACCCAGAACCTGGAAACTGACCAGATGAACATCACCTAACCCAGGACATGTTCACTGACCCAGCACCTGGAAACTGACCAGGTAAACATCACCAGACCCAGGACATGTTCACTGACCCAGCACCTGGAAACTGACCAGATGATCGTCACAGAACCCAGGACATGTTCACTGACCCAGCATCTGGAAACTGACCAGATGAACATGACCTAACCCAGGACATGTTCAGTGAACCATCACCTGGAAACTGACCAGATGGCCATCACCTAGCCCAGGACATGTTCACTGACCCAGAATCTGAAAACTGAACAGGTAAACAACACCTAACCCAGGACATGTTTACTGACCCAGAACCTGGAACCTGACCAGGTGAACATCACCTAACCCAGGATATGTTCACTGACCCAGCACCTGGAAACTGACCAGGTAAACATCACCAGACCCAGGACATGTTCACTGACCCAGCACCTGGAAACTGACCAGGTGATCGTCACATAACCCAGGACATGTTCACTTACCGTGCACCTGGAAACTGACCAGGAGAATCATCACCTATCCCAGGACATGTTCACTGACCCGAAACGTGGAAACTGACCATGAGATCATCACCTAACCCAGGACACTTTCACTGACCTAGCCCCTGGAAGTTTACCAGGTGAAAATCACCTAACCCAGGACATGTTCACTGATCCAGCACCTGGAAACTGACCAGGTGATCGTCACCTAACCCAGGACATGTTCACTGGCCCAGCACCTGGAATCTGACCATGTGAACATCACGTAATCCCGGATGTGGTAACTGACCCAGCACCTGGAAACTGACCAGGTGAACATCACCTAACCCAGGACATGGTCACTGACCCAGCACATGGAAACTGACCAGGTGAACATCACCTAAACCAGGACATGTTCAACTGACCCAGCACCTGAAAACAGACCAGGTAAACATTACCTAACTTAGGACACGTTCACTGACAACGCACCTGAAAACGGTCCAGGTGTACATCACCTGATTCCGAACACGGTCACTGACCCAGCACCTGGAAACTGACCAGGTGAACATCACTAACCCCGGACATGGTCACTGACCCAGCACCTGGAAACTGACCAGGTGAACAACACCTAACCCAGGACATGTTCAGTGACCCATCACCTGGAAACTGACCAGGTGAACAACACCTAACCCAGGACATGTTCACTGACCCAGAATCTGGAAACAGACCAGGTGAACAACACCGAACCCAGGACATGTTCACTGTCCCAGCACCTGGAACCTGACCAGATGAACTTCACCTAACCCAGGACATGTTCACTGACCCAGCACCTGGAAACTGACCAGGTGATCGTCACATAACCCAGGACATGTTCACTGACCCTGCACCTGGAAACTGACCATGTGAACATCACCTAACCCAGGACATGTTCACTGACCCAGCACCTGGAATCTGACCAGGTGATCGTCACATAACCCAGGACATGTTCACTGACCCTGCACCTGGAAACTGACCAGGAGATCATCACCTAATCCAGGACACTTTCACTGAACTAGCCCCTCGAAAGTGACCACGTGAGCATCACATAACCCAGGACATGTTCAGTGAGCCAGCACCTGGAAACCCACCGGGTGATCATCACCTAAATTAGGACATGTTCACTGACCCAGCACCTGGAAACTGACCAGGTGATCGGCACATAACCCAGGACATGTTCACTGACCCTGCACCTGGAAACTGACCACGTGAACATCACATAAGCCTGGACATGGTCACTGACTCAGCACCTGTAAACTGACAAGGTTGGAATCACATAACCCAGGACATGTTCACTGACCCAGCACCTGGAAACTGGCCAGATGAACATGACCTAACCCAGGACATGTTCAGTGACCCATCACCTGGAAACTGACCAGGTGAACATCACTAACTCCGGACATGGTCACTGACCCCGAATCTGGAAACTGACGAGGTGAACATCACCTAGCCCAGGACATGTTCACTGAACCAGAATCTGGAAAGTGACAATGTGAACAACACATAACCCAGGACATGTTCACTGACCCAGCACCTGGAAACTGACCAGGTGATCTTCACCTAACCCAAGACCTGTTCACTGACCCAGCACCTGGAAACTGCCAAGGTGAACATCACCTAGCCCAGGACATGTTCACTGACCCAGCACCTGGATACTGACCAGGTAAACATCACCAGACTCAGGACATGTTCACTGACCCAGCACCTGGAAACTGACCAGGAGATCATCACCTAACCCAGGACATGTTCGCTGCCACAGCACCTGGAAACTGACCAGGAGATCATCATCTAACCCAGGACATGTTCACTGACCCAGCACATGGAAACTGACCAGGTGAACATCACCTAACCCAGGACATGTTCACTGACCCAGCACCTGGAAACCGACCAATTATCCAATTCTGACCTCAAGACTCAAACTGTCTCAGCACCCAGAAAGTACTCCAATACCAATTCACTGAACCAATAACCTTAAAGTCTGTCATCACCCAAAAATGGTACAAAAACACAGCCTGTATTATAGATTGTAACTGATTTTAGAGAGTCAAAGAATATTCTAGTTTGGATAAAGCGTTCACATGGATTAAATAGTAAATGTTTCGAGCACGACGTTTCAGCACTGACATCACTAAACAGATGCCTGTTTAAGATACAACTCCAAACAAAGGGGTTTAATGCTCATACAGCTGGAGAGAAGCAGTGATCCAAGAGGAGATATATTTATATAGTTACACATTGTCCAGAAACACTCTGACCTGGCTGAAATAATTTCCAATCCACATATCCACGAAACCTACAGGCATTTTCTGAGAAATTCTGTCTTTGTTCCAACGTTGAAAAGCAAATGATCAGTTCACTACAAGCTGTTTTTACACAAAAGAAAGTTGTGTAGAATATCTCAGGTTACACGATCAAATTAGTGCTGGTACGTTGAATACCGGAGTTCCACCCATAATTGCTACTCATTGTTAGAATTAAATAGAACATTTTAAATGGAAATATGAAGGAGGGACACTCAGGGCAATCTAACAATACAATCCCTGTCACTGTCACTTTAATCGTTAAACTGCCTGATTGGACAATGAGATGCAGATCACACAGAGACAGGTAAACTGACCTGTTTAACTGCATGGGTCTGGCTTTATAATGAAGATTCAATTCGCTGCAGTGGACAACAAATTTTGATTCTCAAAATTAAAAAACAACATTTTTAGGAGTAATGCCTGAGGAAATGAGAACTTATTCTAAGCTCAGTCTTTACTGAGCTGAACAATGGACAATGATTTGTACCTCGGATTGCTGGAGCAGTACCAGCTCAGTTTCACACACACATACAGAATACAGATTCTCACCTGTTTCCCACAGCTTAAAGAGATCGCACAAATCACAGGAAAGGAAATTACAATACAACATATAAAACGGAAAATGCTGGATATTCTCATCAGGTCTGGCAGTATTTGTGGAGAGAGAAACAGTGTTAATGTTTCAGATCTGTGACCTTTCATCAGAACTGAGAAAAGTTAGAAATGTAATAGGTTTTGAACAGTGAAAGGTGGGGAGGATGCAAAGAAGAACAAAAGAGACAGTCTGTGATAGGGTGGAAGATGGGAAACATCACAATAAATATGGGACTGTGGATAAACTGTCTCTGGAGAAGTCTCTGCTCTGAATTGTGAGGGAATTTCCAGAAGGCAGTGCTGGAAAAATCACCATTGAACAAAAGGAGTACATCCTTTCAATAGAGAATTATTCATCCATTCACATAACCAGGGACTGTCCACAATTCTACTTTGTAGAAATCTCCATCCAAATATCGAGTGCTGCCCATAAATCTCCTTTGGAGCAATAATCATTAAAAATAAGGGATAGTTTATAAAGTTCCTTCAGATTAATCTGCATCAAATAAAACAGAACTGTCTATAGAGAGTCTGAGGGAACTGAAATTCAAAGGACTGAGGCACGATCTTCAACCACCTTCAGGAAATCAATAGCCTGAACAATAAGAGACTGTGTACCGACAAGGGGCAATTTACAAAATAAAAGACCATCTGTTAATCACCTTCAGTGAATTCTCTGGAAATGTAATAAAGGACTATTTGGGAATTACCTTCTGGGAATTCAGCTAAACCCACTCTTACCTTTTAATAGTCGTTCAGCTTTGTCTCTTATTCTCAGACCTCCCATACCTCCCTTCATTTCAACCATTGACTGTGGGTATTATTTTGGTTAAATATCAATAACATGTAATTTGTAAATTCTGTCAACATATTTTGTTTCATGGTATTAATATCAGAAAGTGAGATTATTTTAATAATCGCTCGGACTCATTTGGATTTTATGTATTTGTAGCAAATTGAACATCACAAAAATCAGCACAATAAGTGTTGCTGAGATTTAACAGACAGAACAGGGTCGGAAATTTGAGAAGTTAAACTGTTGGACACTGCCTTTTTGCAGCTGAGCGAACTGAGGTGTTGAGGTGTTGGATTGGAAATCCCACGGGGTTTCTCTGTGCAAGTTTAAACCTGGATCAC
Source organism: Heterodontus francisci (assembly GCF_036365525.1). NCBI lineage: Eukaryota > Metazoa > Chordata > Chondrichthyes > Heterodontiformes > Heterodontidae > Heterodontus > Heterodontus francisci. The sequence continues at coordinate 3,597,466 of NW_027141473.1, forward strand.
AGCGGATCCGTCGAGTCTCTGGTTCAATGTTTGTAACAATTTTCCATCCTCTTCTTCCTCAGGAAGGATGTTGGACATTTCAGTAACAGTTTTGAGGATACTTGTCTGATCAACCCGGATTACATCCCGACTAAATTAGCTGAGTCGGTTTTAAAGCATTAATTCAGCAAATGACCTGTTAAATTGACAGTTCAAAATGGAAGCTTGGTTTAATTATACAAGTGTTATACAGCCTATCTGGAAAGCTACAGATAAGGAGGCCTCCAGAGACTGTGGAAACTGTTGTCAACACCAGCTGCTGTCTGGTGGAATCGGTCTGAAGAACCACAGGGGAGAGACAATGGGAAATCACTGGAAGGCTTATGTTTGTCAGCCATTGAAAACTGCATCAGAGAACAAAGTTCACAAGACAGTCCAGGAGACAGAGGATTGTGATGGGGGCCTCAAAGCGGGTCAAGGAAAACACTAAAGAGAAAATCTACAAATAATTAAATTCTCCATCTCCAGAAACAGAAGAATTGACCATTCTGAGTTTGCAGTTACACCACTGACTGAAAGTTGTCTGAATCACCATCTGTATGCTGTAGGTCAGCCGGTAGGACACTCGCCTCTGAGCTGGATGGTTCAAACCCTCTGACAATGTTATTCATTTCAATGACATCACCTCTTATTCCTCTAAACTCCAGAGGACATAAGCCCATTCTACTCCATGTCTGCTCAGTAAACAGCCCTGTCATCCCAGGAATCAATCTAATGAACCTTTATTTCTCTCCCTCGAAGGTAGGTACATCCTTCCTTAAATAAGGAGACCAACACTGTACATACTATTTCAGTTGTGGTAGAATTGCAGCAAGACTGCCTCACTCCTGTACACAAGGCCTCACAATAATGGCTAACATATCATCTGTCTTCCTGATTTCTTGCAGTACGTGTCCATAAACATTCTGTGATTCTTATACAAACATCCACAAATCCCTCTGACTACCAACATTTACATGTCTCTCACTTCGGTAAAGAAAACTCTACTTTTCCATTCCTCCTTTTAAATTGGATAAGTTCACATTTCCCGACAATATTCTCCATCTGCCAGCTTTTCCCCCAATCATTCAAACTGTCTACATACAATTGCAGGCTCTTTACAACCTTCTCACTATTTAAACTCACACCTCACTTTGTATCATCAGTAAAGCTGGAGACATGGCCCACTGTCCCTTCATTTGAGACAAAGAACAAAGAACAGGACGGCACAGGAACAGACCATTCGGCCTTCCAAGCCTGTGCCGATTTTGATGCCTGCCTCAACTAACACCTTCTGCACTTCCGGGGCCCATATCCCTCTATTCCCTTCCTATTCATGTATTTGACAAGATGTATTTTAAACGTCGCTATCGTATCGGGTTCCACCACCTCCCCTGGCAGCATGTTCCAGGCACTCACCACCCTCTCTGTAAAAAACATGCCTCGCACATCCTCCCTCAACTTTGCCTCTCGCACCTTAAACCTCTGTCCCCGAGTAACTGACTCTTCCACACTCGGAAAAAGCTTCTGACTATCCACACTGTCCATGCCGCTCATAACTTGATAAACCTCTATCATGTCGCCCCTCCACCTCCGTCGTTCCAGTGAAAACAATCCGAGTTTTTCCAACCTCTCTTCATAGTTAATGCCCTCCAGACCAGTAGACATCCTGATAAACCTCCTCTGTACCCTATCCAAAGCCTCCACGTCCTTCTGGTAATGTGGCGACCAGAATTGCACACAATTTTCTAAGTGTGGCCTAACTAAGGTTCTGTACAGCAGCAGCATGACTTGCAAATTTTTATACTCTATGCTCCAACCGATGAAGGCAAGCATGCCATATGCTTTCTTGACTTCCTTATCCACCTGCGTTGCCACTTTCAGTGACCTGTGGACCTGTACGCCCACATCTCTCTGCCTGTCAATACTCCTAAGGGTTCTGCCATTTACTGTGTACCTCCCACCTGCATTAGACCTTCCAAAATGCATTACCTCACATTTGTCCGAATGAAACTACATCTGCCATTTCTCCACCCAAGTCTCCAAACGATCGATATCCTGCTGTATCCTCCGACAATCCTCATCATTATCTGCAACTCCACCAGCCTTTGTGTCATCCGCAAACTTACTGATCAGACCAGCTACATTTTCCTCCAAATCATTTATGTATACTTCAAACAGCAAAGATCCCAGCACTGATCCCTGCGGAACACCACTAGTCACATCCCTCCATTCAGAAAAGCACCCATCCACTTTTACCCTCTGTCTTCTGTGACCAAGACAGTTCTGCATCCATCTTGCCAGCTCACCTCTGATCCCGTGTGACTTCACCCTTTGTACCAGTCTGCCATGCGGGACCTTATCAAAGGCTTTACTATAGTCCATATCGATAACATCCACTGCCCTTCCTTCATCAATCATCATCGTCACTTCCTCAAAAAACTCAATCAAATTAGTAAGACACGACCTCCTCTTCACAAAACCATGCTGTCTCTCGCTAATAGGTTCGTTTGTTTCCAAATGGGAGTAAATCCTGTCCCGTATGATCCTCTCTAATGCTTTCCCTACCACGGACTTACGGCTCACCGTCCAATAATTTCCTGGATTATTCTTACCAGCCTTCTTCAACAAATGCACAACATTGGCTATTCTCCAGTCCCCTCGGACCTCACCTGTAGCCAATGAGGATGCAAATATTTCTGTCACGGCCCCAGCAATTTCTTCCCTTGCCTCCCTCTGTATTCTCGGGTAGAGCCCATCAGACCCTGGGGACTTAATGCTTTGCAAGACACCCAACACCTCCTCATTTTTGATAATGAGATGACTGTGACTATCTGCACTCCCTTCCCGAGGCTCATCATCCACCAAGTCCTTCTCCTTGGTGAATACTGATGCAAAGTACTTATTTAGCACATCGCCCATTTCCTCTGGCTCCATACATAGATTCCCATCTCTGTCCTTGTGTGGGCCAACCCTTTCCCTAGTTACCCTCTTGCTCTTTATATATGAACAAAAAGCATTGGGATTTTCCTTACAAATTCTTGTATCCTGTCTCTCAGAATCCTCTCCAATAATTTGCCCACTACCAACGTAGGACTGGCTGGTCTATAATTCCCAGGGTTATCCCTATTCCCTTTCTTGAACAAGGGAACAACATTTGCCACCCTCCAATCATCCGATACTGCAACAGTGGACACTGAGGAGGCAAATATCATCGCCTAAGGCGCAGCAATCTTTTCCCTCGCTTCCCGTAATATCCTTGGGTTTATCCCGTCTGGCCCCAGGGACTTATCTGTCCTCATATCATTCAACATTTCCAGCACATCCTCCCTCTTAACATCAACCTGTTCGAGCATATCAGCCTGTTTCACGCTGTCCTCATAAACGACCAGGTCCCTCTCACTGGTGAATACTGAAGCAAAGTATTCACTTAGGATCTCCCCTACCTCCTCCGACTCCAGGCACAAGTTCCTGCCATTATCCCTGATCGGCCCTACCCTCACTCTGGCCATCCTTTTGTTCCTCACATAAGTGTAGAACGCCTTGGGATTTTCCTTAATCCTACCCGCCAAGATTTTTCCTGTCCCTTTCTAGCTCTTCTAAGTCCATTCGTCAGTTCCTTCTTGGCTACCTTGTAACCCTTTAGAGACCTGTCTGATCCTTGCTTCCTCAACCTTAAGTAAGCTTCCCTCTTCCTCTTGACTAGCTGTTCCACATCTCTTGTCGTCCAAGGTTCCTTCTCCCTACCATCGCTTCCTTGCCTCATCGGGACAAACCTCTCCATCAGTCGCAGCAAGTGCGTCCTAAACAACCTCCAAATTTCTGTGGTGCATTTCGCTGAGACCATCTGTTCCCAGTATATGCTCCCCAGTTCCTGCATAATAGCATTGTAATTCCCCCTCCCCCAATTATTTTTTTCCTATTCAGTCTGCTCCTGTCCCTCTCCATGACTATAGTGCAGGTCAGGGAGTTGTGATCACTATCATCGAAATGCTCTCCCACCGAGACATCTGCCTCCTGGTCTGGTTCGTTGCCAAGCACCAAGTCCAACATAGCCTCCCCCTGTAAATGCGTTGGAGGCAGTGCAGAGAAGGTTTGCTGAATAATACCTGGAATGGGCGGTTTGTGTTATGAGGAAAGATTGGACAGTTGAGGCTTGTATCTGCTGCAATTTAGAAAAGTAGGAGGCGACTTGATTTAAACGTATACGAAGGGAGGGGTCTTGACTGGGTGGATGTGAACAGGATCTTTCACCTTGTGGAAGAATCTAGAAGCCGGTGGGGGGGAGGGGGGGTCACTATTTAAAAATAAGGGGTCGCACATTCAAGCCAGAGCTGAGGAGATTTTTTTTCTCTCAGAGGGTCGTGAGTCTTTTGGAATTCTCTTCCTCAAAAGATGGCGGAAGCAGGGTCTTTGAATATTTTTAAGACAGAGGTAGATAGATTCTTGATAGATTCTAAGCAAGGGGGTGGAAGGTTATGGGGGAAGGTGGAAATGTGAAGTAATCAGTTCAGCCATGAACTTATTGAATGACAAAGCAGGCTGGTGGGACCGAGTGTCCTACCCCTGCTCCTAATTCGTATCTTCGTACTTATGTTCGTATGGTAAAATTACAAAGAGACACTGACAGATTAAGTGAATGGACAAAACTGTTCGGATTATATTTCAATGCGTACAAATGCGAGGTCCTCCACTTTTATCCGAAATAGGATAGAACAGGTCCTCTATAAATGCTGAAACGTTAGAAAAATGGCAAGAACTTGTGGTCCAGGTAGACAGATCATAGAAATATAGTGAACAAGTACAGAAAATAATCAAAAAGAATAGAATGTTGAACATTATATTTCGAGTGATGGAATACCAGGGTGAAGATTTCCTGTTTCAGTTGTACAAAGCCCTGGCTAGGCGGTACTGGGATTTCTATGAGCAGTTCTCAGGACCACAATTTAGTAAAGGTACACAAATTTTCCACAGAGGGTGTGCAGAGTAGATTTACAAGAATGGTAACTGGACTTCAATTCGTAAATTACATGGAAAGATTACAAAAACCGGGGTGCGGAGTGTGAGTGTATTCCTTTGAAATTACAATGTACACTGAACTTAAACAACATGTCAGATGGAAAAGATAGGGTAGAAAGAAGGAAACTGTTTCTGCTGGTTGGGAAAACTAGGACTAGGGCATAGTGAAAAGATTCAGAACAGATCTATCAGCTCAAAACATCCATGAGGTTATTTGCACCACTGGCAGGAGCGGAATGTTGTTGCTGCACAATCTGCAAACTCACGGCAAGGCGTATCGTTCACTCTACTGATATCATCAAGCCAGGGACCAACCCTTGTTCAATAAGAAGCAGACTTGTATAGAAAAAATTAAGAGATCTCACAACCAACTAAACAAAGATTTTTAGTCCAGCCACATCCAGTTGTGATGAATGATCAACATTTAAATGACTAACCCGAAGAGGAACATTCACAAATATCTCCATCATAATGGGTTATTCAGACCAGTATGTCAGTGTAAAAACAACACTGAAACATTGCAAACATCCTCAGGCAGAAGTGTCAAGTGAATGATCCATCTCGGCCTCATTCTAACGTCCTCATCATCACAGATGTCAGTCTTTCACCAAATCAATTTAGTCTACATCATAGCAAGAAACAGCTGAATATTTTCTCCTTGATCCGGCGATGGGTCCTGACAACATCCATGGTAGGCTGATTCAGAAAGTAAGGAGGCATGGGATTCAGGGAAAGTCGGCAGTTTGGATACAAAATTTGCCTGCCCATAGAGGTCAGAGTGTGTTAGTAGATGGAAAGTTTTCAGCATGGAGCTCGGTGGCCAGTGGTGTTCTTTGGGATCTGTTCTGGGACCTCTGCTCTTTGTGATTTTTATAAATGACTTGGATGAGGAAGTGGAAAGCTGGGTTAGCAAGTTTGCCGATGCCACAAAGGTTGCTGGAGTTGTGGATCGTGTGGAAGGCTGTTGTCGGTTGCAACGGGACATTGACAGGATGCGGAGCTGGGCTGAGAGTGGCAGATGGATTTCAACCTGAAAAAGTGTGAAGTGATTCATTTTGGAAGGTCGAATTTGAATGCGGAATATAGGCTTAAAGACAGGATTCTTGGTCGTGTGCAGGAACAGAGGGATCTTGGGGTCCATGTCCATAGATCGCTCAAAGTTGCCACCCAAGTTGATAGGGTTGTTAAGAAGGCGTACGGTGTGCTGTATTTCATTAACAGGGGGATTGAGTTTAAGATCCGCGAGGTTATGCTGCAGCTCTATTAGGCCCTGGTTCGACCACACTTGGAATATTGTGTTCAGTTCTGGTCGCCTCATTTTAGGAAGGATGTGGAAGCTTTGGAGAGGGTGCAGAGGAGATTTACCAGGATGCTGCCTGGACTGGAGGGCATGTCTTACGAAGAAAGATTGAGGGAATTAGGGCTTTTCTCATTGGAGCGAAGAAGGATGAGAGGTGACTTGATAGAGGGGTACAAGATGATGAGAGGCATAGATAGAGTGGATTGCCAATGACGTTTTCCCAGGGTGGAAAGGGTTATCACCAGGGGGCATAATTTTAAGGTGATTGGAGGAAGCTTGAGGGGCGATGTCAGATGTAGGTTCTTTACAGAGAGAGTGGTGGGTTCGTGGAATGCGCTGCCAGCGGTGGTAGTGGAAGCAGATACATTAGGGGCATTTAAGCGACTCTTGGATAGGTACATGGATGATTGTAGAATGAAGGGTAGGTAGTTAGTTTGATCTTAGAGTAGGTTAAAGGTTCGGCACAACATCGTGGGCCGAAGGGCCTGTACTGTGCTGTACTGTTCCATGTTCTATGTTCTATTTTCTATAACATACTGCTGTAGTACTGATGATTTGTACGCCAGAATTAGGGACATTGTTTGCTCATTGCTCAACCTATTTAGCCTCATGCGTTGGTCCCGGAGGAAGTGACAATTCTGTCGGTGGAGTGGCTGAGGGACTAAAATACCAACCTTAATGATGGTCCATCTTCTGTTCCAGTAGCGTGAGTAAGCAGGCCCATCACACAACAGTTTGTGAACCCTATACTGATCACCAACAAACACCACCAAACTCACTCTTAGTCCCTTGTACAGCCCCCGGATCCCTGGAACCCACTGCAAAGCACTCATACTCTGGAGACTCGTGCAGAGCCCCCAGTAACCAAAGAGCCTGTTGCAGAGTCCATGGTACCCCGGGCTCCCTACAGAGTCTCCAGAATTCCGGATCCACTTGCAAAGCCTTCAGTTCCCCGGGAATTTCCCAGAGTTCCCGAACCCTTGGCCCCTCACACAGTCCCCAGTGCTGCAACCTTCTTTCAGAGCCCGCAGTATCCCAGACATACTTGCAGAGCTCCTGGTACCTCGCTCCCTTTCAGTGCACATATAAATGCACTCCTACAATCATCTCCAAACCAGCCTCTTCTCCAATGCAGAAATGTTCTGAGCTGCCTACTCCTCACCGCAATGTGCACCTTCGACTGCCAGGTTTTACTTGTCATAAATCCAGAGGGACGGAAATGCCACCCGCCATTCACAGAATCAATCAACCATCATTAAATCAGTAACAGTTTTAGTTATATTTAAATTCCACCATTGTGCTTTTCCACCATTGAAAATAAAAAGTAACTGATCACACAACATCAAATTTCTGGGTGGACGGCTGTGTTGCAATTATCTGTCCGCCTATGCCACCATAACTTGCTTCCACGCCTACACTAAATTCAGCCCTCGGTCGGTACGAGCCATGCAGTTCTAGTACAGCTGCAACATTGGCTTCGTCCCATAAATGTGGAAAATTATCCAAATATGTCCTGTCAACAAAAAGGAGGAAAATCCAAGCACCCAGTCAGTCTAATCTTAATCATCAGTACCTCGATGGAAGGTATCGTCAACAGTGCTATCGAGCAGAATTTATTCAGCAAGTTTCCACTCACAGATGCTCAGATTGAATTCTGACGGGGCCAGTCAGTTGCAGATCTCGTTAGAGCCTTGTGTAAGCTTGGACAAAGAATCTGAATCAGGAGGTGAGGTGACAGTGGTTCCCTTGTCAACAAGGAACCATTTGACCGACTGCAGCATCAAGGAGATTGAACAAAAGTGACGTCAATTAAAATCAAATGGAAACCATAAATGGCTGTGGTCGTACCGAGAGCAGAGGAAGATGCTATAGGTATTTGGATGCTAATCATCTCAGTATCTGGACATAGTTTCACGAGTTCCTCAGAGTTCCTCATGACTTAGGTTTAATCATCTTCATCTGCTGCATAAATATACTTACCTCCATCATATGGTCTGAATTCGGAGTGTTCACTAATGGTTTCACAATTATCAGTACCATTTTACCTCTTGAGTTATGGAAGCCAACCGTGCCTACATTCAGCAAGATCGAGATAATATTCAAGCTTGGACTAATATCTAGCAAGTAACATACATGCCACACATGTGTCAGGTAATGATGATCTCCAACAAGACTCAATCTAGCCACATTTCCTTGACGGTCAACGCAATTACCATGCCCAAATGCCCCAACATCAAGACTCTGACGGTTGTAGTTGACCAGAAAACTAATTGTACCAGCCTTGTAAACACAACAACGGCAATCTCAGGCCAGTGGCTGGGAATTCTGCAGCGAGTACCTCACCTCCGGACTCCCCAAAGCCTGTGCACAATTTACAAAGCAAGAAACAGGAGTGTTACGAAATAATTTGAACTTTCTGAATGGCTACAGATCCAACAACACGAAAGCAGCTCAATAGCATTCAAGACAAATCAATCCTATGCATCGGCAGCCCATCCATTACCTTAAACCACCAGTCATCCATTGCTATCACACAGTGGCAGGAATGAGCACCAGCTGCAAGATGCACTGCAGCAACGTGCTATTCTTACTTCGACAGCACCTTCTAAATTCACAAACTCCAGCACCTGGAAGAACAAGGGCAACACACGAATGGGAAAGCTACCACCTGCCAGTTTGCCGCCAAGCCACACATCATCCTGACTTGAAACTGTATCACATTCCTAAACTGTCACTGGGTCAATATCCTGGATATCTCTCCCAAACAGCACTGCTTGTGCACCTACATCACAAGGAGTGCAGTGGGTCGAGAAGGCGGCTCACCTCCACCTTTTCAGGGGTAACTCTGGATGGACAATCAATGCTCGCCTTGCCAGCGATGCTTGCTACCCATGAAAAAAAAATAAAGAATGAGCTTGACTTTTCAAGAATGAAACTTTGCAACTTTACTACGCACAAAGTGTGGGAGACTTTTGAAGTTTCTTCTGCACATGTCATTTGATACGAGATCAATTAACAACATTAAGCCTGATATTGATATAAGTGTGTTATTGAAATGTATTGATGGATATGGGATGAAGGGAGATATAACCAGTTATTTCGTAGTTAAGCCATGGTCTCACTGAATGGAAAGCAGGCTGAAGAGATAAATGGAATCCTCCTTTTTTCTGGCTTGTCATATGTTCCTATGTGCTCAGAATTGGACGAAATGCCCACCCAGTCATTTATTGATGTTTAACATTTCTTTCTAACTATTCAACTTTATTTTTCTCCTGTCCTGGAATTTAAAAAAAAACATCACACGGTTTATATTGCCCTCCTCTTACTGCCTACCCAAATGTATAAATTATGTTTCCTGATTTATTTATTTATTTGGAGATGCAGCACTGAAACAGGCCCTTTGCCCACTTCGTCTGTGCCGACCAACAGCCACCCATTTATACGAATCCTACATTAACCCCATATTCCCTATCACATGCCCACCATTCTCCTACCACCTACCTACACTAGGGGCAATTTACAATGGCCAACTTACCTATCAATCTGCAAGTCTTTGGCTGTGGGAGGAAACCGCAGCACCCGGCGGAAACCGACGCAGTCACAGGGAGAACTTGCAAACTCTGCACAGGCAGTACACAGAACTGAACACAGGTCATTGGAGCTGTGAGGCCGCGATGCTAACCACTGTGCCACCAAATTTGAAATTGCAAATTGCAGGTGTCTGCTCGTTTAGCCAGACTTTCAAAGTCTTCTGATGTCTTCCACTATCATTCTCAGTGTATATTGGCATTTCTATTCTTCATGCCTCATTCAAAGTTTGAAATTGTTCTTTTTCCAGACAAGTCCACGCCATCAATGTCCATGACTTTTCTGCACTGAATGCCATCTTCCATGTATCCGCTCATTTCACTAGTCTGTCAGTGTCCTTTTGAAATGTATTACCCTCTTCTGGGTACTCTTACCTGTGCAGGTGAGATTCAGTTTAAAGTAACTTATCTTTTGTTTCGGCAGCTTCTTTTGGATCAGCGATAGTGCGAGCGAGGTGGTAGCTGGAAAGGCAAGTTTCAGTTTAAAGTAACTTACCTTTTGTTTCGGCAGCTTCTTTTGGATCAGCGATAGTGCGAGCGAGGTGGCAGCTGGGAAGGCAAGTTTCAGTTTAAAGTAACTTATCTTCTGTTTCGGCAGCTTCTTTTGTATCAGCGATAGGTCGAGCGAGGTGGCAGCTGGGAAGGTAAGTTTCAGTTTAAAGTAACTTACCATTTGTTTTGGCAGCTTCTTTCAGATCCGCGATAGGGCGAGCAAGGTGGCAGCCCGGAAGGTGAGTTTCAGGATAAAGTAACTTAACTTTTGTTTCGGTGGACACGGGGACTGCTGGGTGAATAAACTTATATATTCGGGCAGTGGCTAAACCCGAAACACTACACGTGTAGTTTCTCCCACCCATCCTCCTCCTCTAACCAAAAAAAGGACTCTTGTGTGGCGGGTTTGGTAAGGTAAGGTTTTCCTTTTTCTCTAATCTCTGTTGTCAATTTAGTGCAGAGGGGATGGAAGCGAGTGCAGTTGCATGCTCCTCTTGCAGGATGTGGGAGGTAAGGGTCACCACTTGTGTCCCTGCTGATTTCACCTGTGAGAAGTGCATCCAACTCCAGCTCCTCGCAGACCGCGTCAGGGAACTGGGGCTGGAGCTGGATGAACTTCGGATCCTTCAGGATGCTGCGGAGGTGATAGAGAGCAGTTATAGGGAAGTAGTGACACCTAGGTTACAGGATAAAGGCAGCTGTGTGACCGTCAGGGGAGGGAAAGGGAATAGGCGCACAGTGCAGGGATCCCCTGTGGCCGTTCCCCTCAATAATAAGTATACTGTTTTAGATACGGTTGGGGAGTACGACATACAAGGGGAAAGCCACAGCGGCCAGGTCTCTGGCACTGAGCCTGGTTCGGTGTCTCAGAAGGGAAGGGGGGAGAATAGGAGAGCTTTAGTGATAGGAGATTCAATGGATAGAGGAACAGACAGGAGATTCTGTGTTCGCGAACGAGACTCCCGGATGGTATGTTGCCTCTCGGGTGCCAGGGACAGGGATGTCTCAGATCAAGTCTACAGGATTCTTCAGGGGGAGGGGGAGCAGCCGGAGGTCATGGCACATATCGGTACCAATGACATAGCTAGGAAAATGGACGAGGACCTGAAAAGGGAATATAGGGAGTTAGGTTGGAAGCTACAAGGCAGGGAGAGCAGAGTAGTAATCTCAGGATTGATACCGGTGCCACGTGCTAGTGAGGCTAGAAACAGGGAGCGAGTGCAGCTGAATATGTGGCTACAGAGCTGGTGCAGGAGGGTGGTCTTCAGATATGTGGATCATTGGGATACCTTCTGGGGAAGGTGGGACCTGTACAAGAGGGACGGGTTGCATCTGAACTGGAGGGGCACCAATATCCTGGGCGGGAGGTTTGCGAGAGCTCTTCGGGAGGGTTTAAACCAGTTTGGCAGGGGGGTGGGAACCGGAGCTACGGATCAGTGGATGGGGTAGCTATTGAATAGGCAGATAAAGAGTGCAGAAAGTCTGTGAGGAAGGTTAGACAATTGACACGACAAAGTTGCAGCCAGTATAATGGGTTGAAGTGTGTCTATTTTAACTCAAGAAGTGTCAGGAATAAGGGTGATGAACGTAGAGCATGGATCAGTACTTGGAGCTACGATGTTGTGGCCAGTATGGAGACGTGGATATCACAGGGGCAGGAATGGATGGAGGATGTTGCGGGGTTTAGATGTTTCAAAAGGAATAGGGAGGGAGGAAAAAGAGGTGGGGGAGTGGCATTGCTAATCAGGGTTAGTATCACAGCTGCAGAAAGGGATGTCGTCGAGAAGAGTTTGTATACTGAGTCATTATTTGTGGAAGTCAGAAACAGGAAAGGAGCAGTCACGTTGTTGGGAGTTTTCTATCGACCCCCCAATAGCAGCAGAGACACGGAAAACAGATTGGGAGGCAGATTTTGGAAAGGTGCAGAAGTAACAGGGTTGTTGCCATGGGTGACTACAACTTCCCTCATATTGATTGGAACCTCCTTCGTGCAAATAGTTTGGATGGAGCAGTTTTTGTCAGGTGTGTCCAGGAAGGTTTCCTGACTCAATATGAAGATAGGCCGACTAGAGGGGAGGCTCTGTTGGACTTGATGCTTGGCAACCAACGAGGCCAGGTGGCAGATGTCTCGGTGGGAGAGCATTTCGGTGATCGTGATCAAAACTCCCTGAACTTTACTATGGACATGGAGAGGGTTCAGGAGCAGACGGGGAAGGGAAATATTTAATTGGGGGAGGGGGAATTACAATGCTCTTAGGCAGGAACTGGGGAGCATAAATTGGGAACAGGTGTTCTCAGGGAAATGCACGACAGAAATGTGGAGGTTGCTTAGGGAACACTTGCTGCAACTGCTGGAAAGGTTCCTCACGATGAGGCAAGGAAGGGATGGTAGTGTGAAGGAACCTTGGATGACAAGAGATGTGGAACAGCTCGTCAAGAGGAAGAAGAAAGCTTGCTTAAGGTAGAGGAAGCAAGGATCAGACTGGGTTCTGGAGGGTTACAAGGTAGCCAGGAAGGAACTGAAGAATGGACTTAGGAGAGCTAGAAGGGGACATGAAAATGTTTTGGCGGGTAGGATTAAGGAAAATCCCAAGGCGTTCTACACTTGTGTCAGGAACAAGAGGATCGCCAGAGTGACGGTAGGGCCGATCCGGGATAGTGGAGGGAACTTGTGCCTGGAGTCGGAGGACGTAGGGAAGGTCCTAATGAATACTTTGCTTCAGTATTCACTAGTGAGAGGTTCCTAGTCGTTTGTGAGGACAGCGTGGAACAGGCTGAAATGCTCGAACAGGTTGAGGTTAAGAGGAGGATGTGCTGGAAATTTTGAATGATATGAGGGCAGATATGTCCCCGGGGCCAGACGGGATATACCCAAGGATATTTCGGGAAGCGAGGGAAGAGATTGCTGCGCCGTTGGCGAGTATGTTTGCGACCTCACTGTCCACTGGAGTAGTAACGGATGATTGGAGGGTGGCAGATGTTATACCCATGCTCAAAAAAGGGAATAGGGATAACCCTGGGAATAGCCGACCAGTCAGTCTTACGTCGGTAGTGGGCAAATTATTGGAGATATTCTGAGAGACAGGACTTATGCTTATTTGGAAAAGCATGGTTTGATTATAGATAGTCAGCATTGCTTTGTGAGGGGAAGGTCATGTCTCACAAGCCTTATTGAATTCTTTGAAGATGTGACTAAATACATTGATGAAGGAAGAGCAGTGGATGTGGTGTATATGGATTTTAGCAAGGCGTTTCATAAGGTTCCCCATGGTAGGCTCGTTCGGAAAGCAAGGAGGCATGGGATACAGGGAAAGTTGGCTGTTTGGATGCACAATTGGCTGGCCCATAGAAGACAGAGGTTGGTATTAGATAGAAAGTATTCAGCCTGGAGCTCGGTGACCAGTGGTGTCTGCAGGGATCTGTTCTGGGACTTCTGCTCTTTGTGATTTTTATAAATGACTTGAATGAGGAAGTGGAAGGCTGGGTTAGCAGGTTTGCCGATGTCACGGAGATTGCTGGAGTTGTGGATAGTGTGGAAGGCTGTTGTAGGTTGCAACGGGACGTTGACAGGATGCAGAGCTGGGCTGAGAAGTGCCAGATGGAGTTCAATCTGGAAAAGTGTGATGTCATTCATTTTGGAAGGTCTATTTTGAATGCAGAAGGCGGAATACAGACTTAAAGACAGGATTCTTGGTAGTGTGCAGGAACAAAGGGACCTTGGGGTCCACGTCCATAGATCCCTCAAAGCTGCCACCCAAATTGATAGGGTTGTTAAGAAGGCGTATGGTGTGTTGGCTTTCATTAACAGAGGGATTGAGTTTACGAGCTGTGAGGTTATGCTGCAGCTGCATAAGGCTCTTGATTCGACCACACTTGGAAAATTGTGCTCAGTTCTGGTCGCCTCATTATAGGAAGGATGTGGAAGCTTTAAGAGTGTGCAGATGAGAATTACCAGGATGCTGCCTGGACTTGAGGGCATGTCTTACGAAGAAAGATTGAGGGAGCTAGGGCTTTTCTCATTGGAGCGAAGACGGATGAGAGGTGATTTGATAGAGGTGTACAAGATGATGAGAGACATAGACAGAGTGGATAGCCAAATACTTTTTCCCTGGGTGGAAAGGTCTCTCACCAGGGGGCAGAATATTAAGCTGATTGGATGAAGGTTGAGGGGAGATGTCAGAGGTAGGTTCTTTGCACAGAGAGTGGTGGGTGCGTGGAATGCGATGCCAGCGGTGGCAGTAGAAGCAGATACATTAGGGACATTTAAGCGACTCTTGGATAGGTAAATGGATGATTGTGGAAGGGTAGGTAGGTAGTTTGATCTTCGAGTAGGCTAAAGGTTCGGTACAACGTCGTGGGCCGAAGGGCCTGTACTGTCCTGTACTGTTCTATGTTCTGTGTTCCTCACTTTTAACTTCGATTCCACACTGCCTGTCAGTTGCAAATTTCGAAATTTTGCCCGGTGTTCATAAGTCCAAGTCGCTAATCGATTTCAGTAAAATGATCCGAATACTGAACACTGTGGAACAGCAATGTACGGTTCCATCTAGAGCAAGAGAAGCAAACAAAAACAACAATGTTGAAAATATACCTCTTGAACACTGTTACTCTTCTCAATATTTACTGGGATGCTGATTTACTGTAAGGCTATTATTTATAATTTTAATTTAATCCCCTTCATTTTGTGCGTCTCATCCTCTCCTGATTCCCGCAGAAGTACCTGTTTGTTGATCTATTTCACAGTCTCATCGTTCTTATTTTATTCAATCCGTGCCTCCATCAGAAAACCATGTCCCAGGTAAAATAATTATATCCGTTACTGAATGCAATAAGAAACCGATACATTTTACCCCAAATCCATCAGACTACTGCTTTTCCTGCCAGTCTGATGGAGAATTTCCCTCTTTAATTCCCTTCCTGTAAGTTAACTTCGGGACGCTGGCAATTATTTTTCATCGATTTTCCATTGAATTAATTTCCAAATACTGCTTTGAAATAATTTGATTTCTGTCCTGCAAACCTGTTGCATGTGAGGAAATCTCACAAACTGTCCAACAATTAAATATCGATTCTGTCAATGTCTCCTTTAGTGTAAATGCTCCTGATTATCACCATGGTATTGTGAATAATACATTGATTTGGTAACGTCACTGTTTTGAAACTTGTCCAATTATCCCTGAATGGGGACAAGAATCCATTCGGCCTTTTACTGTCATTAAGATAGTTTCTGACGCCCCAGTGTAGTGTATTACAACAGAAACATTACTGAGAATGTAAACATGCAATGTGTTATTACAGAATATATTTTAATCATATTGAACCATCAGATTTTACAGGACCGGTATCGCTGATTCTGCAGTTATTCAAAAATAATTGGATTTTTTTTTCTTTTTCAAAAGTTGTTTGAGAAAGTACAATTGCATCTGAACCTCATCTAGCTTTAATCAGTTTCTCCTCTCCTCTGTTGGACTTATGCACTTGTTGCATTTACCGTACCACGGAGGTCCTCCAATGCTGACAAGAGATCTTGCAGCCAAGTTTATTTCTCTATCCACACTTGGTTCACTGTTTAATTTTCCAAGCCAGCTCCCGTTTTTTGTGTTAAATAAACGTCTTGGGCGGTGGAGGTGAATGGGCGATGTCACATTGGCCACCTGTTATATGCCCATTTTCAAGCAGTGCGAATGAAGTCATGTTACTTCAGGGACATCATGCCACGCACAATCTATCAGAAACAGCCATGCAGAATCGCATTTCCAAAGGTGTAACGGAACAATTATTGACAGGTGAATGCAAGATTCATACACTTCATTGCAGAGTGAGAAGGAAGGACATACTGTCGCATAACCCAGTGTCACTGGCTAAAGATAAGTCGCAGGATCCTGGGAAGATCCCCTGGATCAGTGGGTAAAGATCTGGAGCAGGAATATAGACTGGTTTCCCACACCAATGCAGGGTCACTCAATAAGGATGAGGAGCACACTCCTAGAGCGATTACCCCACGCTACCACATAAATCACTGGGCAAGCATGAGGAGCAGGAAGCAGGACCGAATTCCCCTACACAAACCAAGTGTCAGTGACACAGGAGAATTGGATAAATAGTTAAGGGGAAAAAAATACAGGGCAGTGGGGAAAGAGCAGGGGAGTAGGACTAAAGTGCTGGCACAGGCACAAATTGTTTCCTTCTGTGCAGTATCACTATGATTAAAAAACAAAAATGTATAGATAATGAAGTCAGTGTGACTAAGGGGAAGAACAGGCAGGGAGCAGATGATGAATATAAAGGGACTGGTGGTCTGAGGTGCATTTGTTTTAATGCAAGCAGTGTAGTAGGTAAGGCAGATGAACTTAGGGCTTGGATTAGTACCTGGGAGTATGATGTTATTGCTATTACTGAGACTTGGTTGAGGGAAGGGCATGCTTGGCAACTAAATATCCCAGGATATCGATGCTTCAGGCGGGATTATCAAAAGGATGTGGATGCTTTGGAGAGGGTGCAGAGGAGGTTCACCAGGATGTTGCCTGGCATGGAGGGCGCTAGCTATGAAGAGAGGTTGAGCAGATTAGGATTATTTTCATTAGAAAGACGGAGGTTGAGGGGGGACCTGATTGAGGTGTACAAAATCATGAGAGGTATAGACAGGGTGGATAGCAAGAGGCTTTTTCCCAGAGTGGGGGTTTCAATTACTAGAGGACACGAGTTCAAAGTGAAAGGGGAAAAGTTTAGGGGGGATATGCGTGGAAAGTTCTTTACGCAGAGGGTGGTGGGCACCTGGAACGCATTGCCAGCGGAGGTGGTAGATGCGGGCACGATGGAGTCTTTTAAGATGTATCTAGACAGATACATGAATGGGCAGGAAGAAAAGAGATACAGAACCTTAGAAAATAGGCGACATGTTTAGAGAGAGGATCTGGATCGGCGCAGGCTTGGAGGGCCGAAGGGCCTGTTCCTGTGCTGTAATTATCTTTGTTCTTTTGTTCTTTGAGGTAAAAGGGGTGGAGGAGTTGCATTACTGGTCAAAGAGGATATCACAGCTGTGCTGAAGGAGGGCACTATGGAGGACTCGAGCAGTGAGGCAATATGGACAGAACTCAGAAATAGGAAGGGTGCGGTAACAATGTTGGGGCTGTACTACAGGCCTCCCAACAGCGAGCGTGAGATAGAGGTACAAATATGTAAACAGATTATGGAAAGATGTAGGAGCAACAGGGTGGTGGTGATAGGAGATTTTAATTTTCCCAACATTGACTGGGATTCGCTTAGTGTTAGAGGTCCAGATGGAGCAGAATTTGTAAGGAGCATCCAGGAAGGTTTTCTAGAGCAGTATGTAAATAGTCCAACTCGGGAAGGGGCCAAACTGGACCTGGTGTTGGGGAATGAGCCCGGCCAGGTTGTTGAAGTTTCAGTAGGGGACTACTTTGGGAATAGTGATCACAATTCCGTAAGCTTTAAAATACTCATGGACAAAGACGAGAGTGGTCCTAAAGGAAGAGTGCTAAATTGGGGGAAGGCCAACTATACCAAAATTCGGCAGGAGCTGGGAAATGTAGATTGGGAGCAGCTGTTCGAAGGTAAATCCACATGTGATATGTGGGAGGCTTTTAAAGAGAGGTTGATTAGCGTTCAGGAGAGACATGTTCCTGTGAAAATGAGGGATAGAAATGGCAAGATTAGGGAACCATGGATGACAGGTGAAATTGTGAGACTAGCTAAGAGGAAAAAGGAAGCATACATAAGGTGTAGGTGGCTGATGAAAGACGAAGCTTTGAAAGAATATCGGGAATGTAGGACCAATCTGAAACGAGGAATTAAGAGGGCTAAAAGGGGTCATGAAATATCTTTAGCAAACAGGGTTAAGGAAAATCCCAAAGCCTTTTATTCATATATAAGGAGAAAGAGGGTAACTAGAGAAAGGATTGGCCCACTAAAGGACAAAGGAGGAATGTTATGCTTGGACTCAGAGAAAATGGGTGAGATTCTAAACGAGTACTTTGCATCGGTATTCACCGAGGAGAGGGACATGACGGATGTTGAGGTTAGGAACAGATGTTTGATTACTCTAGGTCAAGTCGGCATAAGGAGGGAGGAACTGTTGGGTATTCTAAAGGGCATTAAGGTGGACAAGTCCCCAGGTCCGGATGGGATCTATCCCAGGTTACTGAGGGAAGCGTGAGAGGAAATAGCTGGGGCCTTAACAGATATCTTTGCAGCATCCTTAAACATGGGTGAGGTCCCGGAGGACTGGAGAATTGCTAATGTTGTCCCCTTGTTTAAGAAGGGTAGCAGGGATAATCCAAGTAATTATAGACCGGTGAGCCTGACGTCAGTGGTAGGGAAGCTGCTGGAGAAGATACTGAGGGATAGGATCTATTCCCATTTGGAAGAAAATGGGCTCATCAGTGATAGGCAACATGGTTTTATGCAGGGAAGGTCATGTCTTACCAACTTAATAGAATTCTTTGAGGAAGTGACAAAGTTGATTGATGAGGGAAGGGCTGTCGATGTCATATACATGGACTTCAGTAAGGCGTTTGATAAGGTTCCCCATGGCAGGCTGATGGAGAAAGTGCAGGCGCTTGGGGTCCAAGGCGTACTAGCTAGATGGATAAAGAACTGGCTGGGCAACAGGAGACAGAGAGTAGCAGTAGAGGGGAGTTTCTCAAAATGGAGACGTGTGACCAGTGGTGTTCCACAGGGATCCGTGCTGGGACCACTGTTGTTTGTGATATACATTAATGATTTGGAGGAAAGTATAGGTGGACTGATTAGCAAGTTTGCAGACGACACTAAGATTGGTGGAGTAGCAGATAGTGAAGGGGACTGTCAGAGAATACAGCAGAATATAGATAGATTAGAGAGTTGGGCAGAGAAATGGCAGATGGAGTTCAATCAGGGCAAATGCGAGGTGATGCATTTTGGAAGATCCAATTCAAGAGTGAACTATACAGTAAATGGAAAAGTCCTGGGGAAAATTGATGTCCAGAGAGATTTGGGTGTTCAGGTCCACTGTTCCCTGAAGGTGGCAACGCAGGTAAATAGAGTGGTCAAGAAGGCATACGGCATGCTTTCCTTCATCGGACGGGGCATTGAGTACAAGAGTTGGCAGGTCATGTTACAGTTGTATAGGACTTTGGTTCGGCCACATTTGGAATACTGCGTGCAGTTCTGGTCGCCACATTATCAAAAGGATGTGGATGCTTTGGAGAGGGTGCAGAGGAGGTTCATCAGGATGTTGCCTGGTATGGAGGGCGCTAGCTATGAAGAGAGCTTGAGTAGATTAGGATTATTTTCATTAGAAAGACGGAGGTTGAGGGGGGACCTGATTGAGGTGTACAAAATCATGAGAGGTATAGACAGGGTGGACAGCAAGAGGCTTTTTCCCAGAGTGGGGGTTTCAATTACTAGAGGACACGAGTTCAAAGTGAAAGGGGAAATGTTTAGGGGGGATATGCGTGGAAAGTTCTTTACGCAGAGGGTGGTGGGCACCTGGAACGCGTTGCCAGTGGAGGTGGTAGACGCGGGCACGATGGGGTCTTTTAAGATGTATCTAGACAGATACATGAATGGGCAGGAAGAAAAGAGATACAGAACCTTAGAAAATAGGCGACATGTTTAGAGAGAGGATCTGGGTCGGCGCAGGCTTGGAGGGCCGAAGGGCCTGTTCCTGTGCTGTAATTATCTTTGTTCTTTTTGTTCTTTGACTAATAAGAAGGAGAAAAATCCAAGGTGTATCCCCACACTAGACCACGGTTACTGGAAAAATAGAACAAGCAGCAACCTATGTTCATTTCCCTCCCCCTCCCCCCAATTTTCACTGGGTCATTGCCGATTGATCAGGGCCAGCAACAGAAGTTGATCCCTCAATCTGACACAGCATCGCTGGCAAATGACAAGGAACAGGAAACTGGGCTGATTGCCTCATTCAAACCCACAGTCATTGGTCAATGACCAACAGCAACAGCCTGGGCTTTATCTCTTGCACTAACTATGGTCTGCGAACACATGCTGACATTTCCGACTGGAAGCCTCGCCCCTGTAGTCCTTATTTTTTCCTGTGACACTGAGATATTATTTATTTATTTGTTTATTTCACTGGAACGTCAAATACACCAGCATCTCAGCAGCATCTTTTATTCATTTTGACTGTTCATGTTAATGTGTCGCCTCATCCCAGATAATAACTTTTACGGTTAAATGGCTGACGTCATTGAATGACAATCAATGCTGCAGCAGATAATCCTGCCACATGCAAAAGCATTTTATTATATCATTTGACACAGTAGCAGATTTTCAAATCTCAATATGTATGCATTCACACTGGAACAATTGCTTTCAGCTTGATGTATAATTTCCCTGTCCATTTCCCTCCCACACAGTTCACCTAGTGACGATAGCAATCCCCTCTCGAGGAAAGTGCGGTCTCTCCAAATGTGTCACTCCTTTCCTGGTGGCCAGGGCTGCGGCGGATCTACTGGTCATTCGCCTCGACCTGATTTTACGGCACATTCCAATTCGTTATCGGGAAGCATTTCTCCCACTTTATTGCATCCGTGTATGTAATATCCATGCCACCCTGCTTTCTGCAGCAACGGACGGTTCGGTCTGGTTCACAGTCGCTTTCACCTTTAATCGATTTGTGGCCATTTGTTGCCAGAAGTTAAAAACTAGATATTGCAAAGAGAAAACAGCTGATGTGGTTCATGGAGCAGTGACTGTGCTGAGCTGTTTAAAAGACATCACCTGGTATTTTCTGCTATCAAATCAGTATAGCCATTTTAACAGCCCCTGGTTTTGCCGTGTTAAAACAGACGTTATGTGTTCACCAGTCTGGGGAACAATTGCGTTCTTTCATGGCATTATAACACCTGGCATCGCATTTGTTTTGATTTTACTACTCAATGTTTTTACTGTCAGACTCATTATGGTTGCCAGCAGAGCACGAAGGCAACTGCGGCCTCACAGCAGTGGAGAGAACCCCAGAGACCCAGAAATGGATAACCGAAGAAAATCCATCATTTTACTGTTCCTTATCTCGGGTAATTTCATTCTGCTATGGTCAGAGTTAATGGTGCATTCTATATGGAAACGCATGTGGTGGTTGGTTTATAATTCTGCAATTCTACCTGCCTTTTTAATGGAAATGGGATTCATGCTCAGCTCCTGAGTTGCTGCACAAATACTTGTATTTATACTGTGACACAGAATATGTTCAGAGCTCAGTTGAAGAATGTGATGAAATACCCCATTACACTAACTTTAAAATTGATTAAACAATGAGATGCCCTGAGGAAGTTTAAGCAACAGAACAAATATTGTCTCTTATTCTAAGAAAATAAGCAAATGACAAATAAGAGCAGGAGCAGACCATTCAGTGCTTCCAGCCTGTTCGCCAATCAATGCGATGGTGGCTTATCTTCTTTCTGAACTCTACTTTGCTGCCTCTTTTCCATATCATTTCATTCCCTGAGAGGCAAAATAGATTTGCCTATCTCGACCTTTAAGCACGCTGAATGATTGGGCATCCTTCACCTTCTGAAGTAGAGAATTCGAAGGATTCACAACCCTTTTATTGAAGGAGCTTTTCCTCGTCTGAGTCATAACGGAGCGCCCCTCTGCCTTGAAAATGTACTCCCGTGTTATACATTCCGTAGCCAGGGTAAACGGCGTCTCAGAGACCATCCTCTCGAGCCCCTTCAGATTCGTGTACGTTTCAATGAGATATCTCTATTTTTTCCAAACTCCAGAGAATGTAGGGCAGGACCGCCTCCAGTGCAAGTAGAAACGTCATTAAATATGGAGACCAAAACTGTACACAGTCCTCTAGGTGTGGTCTCATCAAATCCCTGTATAAATGCAGCAAGGCCATTCTTATTCTTGTACTCCAATCCATTGTAATAAAGACCAACATGTCATTTGCCTTCCTAATTGCTTGTTGTACCTGCATTCTAACTTTCTTTAGTCCTTGTACGAGGGCACCGATGTCTCTCTGAACATCAGCATTTAAGCATTTCACGCGTTACGACCGAAATAGGAGGAGTGCACTCTCTTTTCTGGTTGCAATTCTCCACAGGTCACAACATATATTTCAGTGTTTACCCAGTTACAGATACAATCAGTCAAAGATTCTATTCTTTATCCCAGAATAAAACTCCCCCAGCAAGTTTCCTCTGCAAACAACACAATTATCAATTTATTATAAAACAAGACTTAACCAGTAAGGAAGCAAAGCATTAACGCACAGAGCGAAATATGAAAGTCTCTTTTTTCCTTAGCCTCTCCATCTCTCTCTCTCTATCTCGCTCTCTCTCACACTCACTCTCTCTCACTCACACACTCACGCACAACGGTTAACTTTAAAAATAGAGATGTTTTCTTTAGAGCTCTCTTACAAAACAAAAAGAATGCCTTGACCAAATAGTTAATAATTCTTGAAGAAGAGAAGAAGAGAAGAAGAAGAAGAAGAACTGTCCTTTCTTGGTTTGGTGTAACAAATGTATGTAGATGGCAGTCATTAGGACATTGCTAGAACATTTCTTTCCAGGTGACGTCGAAAATCAGTTTGACAGGCTTTCCAAGAGAAATGTGATAACAGGGGTTTCTGGCAGGCCTTTCAGTCGGAATGTAGCATCAATTTATCGATCTCTTACACTTGCTTCTAAGAACATCTCAAAGAGATGGAACAGGGTACTTATTGTGACTGCTTGCTTGGCTGATTTTCTCCAGCTACCTTTAAAACAGTTAACAACCACAAAAAACGGTCCAAAGCGAAACCAGAAACAATATCTCAAGGGTCCAACTCCAGATCCCAAGAAATCCTGACCTGTCACTTCTCTGGACAAAATCTCCCACAAGTCACAAAGCGTCTGCTGGGTATTTATCTGAAGACAGGTGGCTTCCAGTCTGCACTCCCCCAGGCTCAGTGATACAGACACAGTGGGGCCGGTCTTCTCTACCCAACCTCAGTGATACAGACACTGTGGGCTGGTCTTCTCTCCCCCAGGCTCAGTGATACGGACACAGTGGGGCCGGTCTTCTCTACCCAACCTCAGTGATACAGACACTGTGGGCTGGTCTTCTCTCCCCCAGGCTCATTGGTACAGACGCATTGGAGCCGAGTTGCTCTCCCCCAGTCTTAGTGAGCCAGACACAGTGGGACCAGTCTGCTCTGCCCCAAGCTCAGTGATTGAGACACATTGGAGCCGGGCTGCTCTCCCTTAGGCTCAGTGATGCAGACACAGTGGGGCCGGACTGTTCTCCCCCTAGCTCCATCACAGAAATCTAGTGGGGCCGGTTAGCTCTACCCCGGGCTCAGTTACATAGACACCGTGGGGCCAGTCTCCTCTCCCGAGGCTCAATGATACAGACACAGTGGGGCCGGTCTGCCCTCCCCCAGCATCAGTAATACAGACACAGTAGAACAGGCACATCTCTACACAGGCTCAGTGATACAGACACAGTGGGGCTAGTCTTCTCTCTCTCCCCCAGTCTCAGTGGTACTGTCACCGTGGGTAGGTTCTGCTATACCACTGACACAATGATACAGAAACAGTGGGGTTGGTCTGCTCTACCCCAGGTTCAGTGATACAGACACAATGGGGCCGGTCTGCTCTCCCCCAGCATCAGTAATTCAGACACAGTGGAACAGGCACATCTGTCCACAGGCTCAGTGATACAGACACAGTGGGGCAAGTGTTCTCTCACCCGGTATCAATGGTACTGTCACCGTGGGTAGGTTCTGCTATACCACTGACTCAGTGATGCAGAAACAGTGGGGTTGGTCTGCTCTACCCCAGGTTCAGTGATACTGACACAGTGGGGCTGTTCTGCTCTCCCCCAGGCTCAGTGATACAGACACAGTGGGGCCGGTCTGCTCTCCCCCAGGTTCAGTGATACTGACACAGTGGGGCTGTTCTGCTCTCCCCCAGGCTCAGTGATACAGACACAGTGGGGCCGGTCTGCTCTCCCCCAGGTTCAGTGATACAGACACAATGGGACTGGTCTGCACTGCCCCAGACTCAGTGATAAAGATACCGTGGGTCCAGTCGACTCTCCCCCGGGATCAGTGGTGCAGACAAAGTGCGGCCACGCTGCTCTCCCCCAGGCTCAGTAATAAAGACACAGTTGAGCAGGTCTGCTCTCCCCAAGGCTCAGTGACACAGAAAAAGTGGAGCCGGTCTGATCCAATCCAATCTCACTCATAAAAACACAATGGCGTTAGTCTGCCCTTTCCCAAGCTTAGAGACACAGACACAGTGGGGCCAGTCCGCCTCCCCCAGGCGCAGTAATGCAAACACCGTGGGCCAGTCTGCCCTCCCCCAGGCTCAGTAATGCAAACACAGTTGGCCAGTCTGCCCCCCCTACCCCAACCAGGCTCAGTAACGCAAACACAGTGGGCCAGTCTGCCCTCCCCCAGGCTCAGTAATGCAAACACCGTGGGCCAGTCTGCCCTCCCCCAGGCTCAGTAATGCAAACACAGTTGGCCAGTCTGCCCCCCCTACCCCAACCAGGCTCAGTAACGCAAACACAGTGGGGCCAGTCTGCCCTCCCCCAGGCTCAGTGATGCAAACACCGTGGGCCAGTCTGCCCTCCCCCAGGCTCAGTAATGCAAACACAGTGGGCAAGTCTGCCCTCCCCCAGGCTCAGTAATGCAAACACAGTGGGGCCAGTCTGCCCTCCCCCAGGCTCAGTAATGCAAACACATGTGGGGCCAGTCTGCCCTCCCCCAGGCTCAGAAATGCAAACACAGTGGGTCCAGACTGCCCTCCCCCAGGCTCAGTAATGCAAACACTGTGGAACCAGTCTGCCCTCCCCCAGGCTCAGTAATGCAAACACAGTGGGGCCCATCTGCCCTCCCCCAGGCTCGGTAATGCAAACACAGTGGGGCCCGTCTGCCCTCCCCCAGGCTCAGTAATGCAAACACAGTGGGGCCAGTCTGCCCTCCCCCAGGCTCAGAAATGCAAACACAGTGGGTCCAGTCTGCCCTCCCCCAGGATCAGTAATGCAAACACTGTGGAACCAGTCTGCCCTCCCCCAGGCTCATTAATGCAAACACAGTGGGGCCCATCTGCCCTCCCCCAGGCTAAGTAATGCAAACACAGTGGGGCCCGTCTGCCCTCCCCCAGGCTCAGAAATGCAAACACAATGGATCCAGTCTGCCCTCCCCAGGCTCAGAAATGCAAACACAGTGGATCCAGTCTGCCCTCCCCCAGGCTCATTAATGCATACACACTGGGGCCATTTTGCCTCCCACAAGGCTCAGTAATGCAAACACAGCAGAGCCAATCTGCTCTCCCACAAGGCTCAGTGACACAGATAGAGTGGGGTGGGTCTTCTCTCCGATAGGCTCCACGATACAGACACTGTGGGGCCATTCTGCATTCCCCGCGGATCAGTGATAAAGACATAAAGGGGCCTCTCTGCTCACACCCAAGGTCCCTCATACTCACACAGTGAGCCCGGTTGCTCTGCACCAGGCTTAGTGATGGAGGCAGAGTGGGTACAGTCTGCTCTCCCCAAGACTCACTGATTCAGACATGCTGGGGCCGTTCTGCTCTCTCACAACCTCAGTCATACAGACAAAGTGCGGACACTCCGCTCTCTCCCAGGCTCAGTGATAAAGATACAGTGGGACCGGTCTGCTCTCCGCCAGGATCAACAATAGAGACGCAGTGGAATAAGCTCATCTCCCCACAGTCTCAGTAATACAAATAAAGTGGAGCCATTCTGCTCTGCCACAGGATCACTGATGCAGACACAGATGAGCTGCTTTGCTCTCCCCAGGCTCAGTGATACAGAACATAGAACATAGAACATAGAACAGTACAGCACAGTACAGGCCCTTCGGCCCACGATGTTGTGCCGACTCTTTAACCTACTCTAAGATCAAACTACCTACATAGCCTTCATTCCACTATCATCCATGTACCTATCCAAAAGTCGCTTAAATGTCCCTAATGTATCTGCTTCTACTACCACCGCTGGCAGTGCATTCCACGGACCCACTACTCTCTGTATAAAGAACCTACCTCTGACATCTTCCCTAAACCTTCCTCCAATCACCTTAAAATTATGCACCCTGGTAATAGCCCATTCCACCCTGGGAAAAGGTCTCAGGCTATCCACTCTATCTATGGCTCTCATCATCTTGTACACCTCTATCAAGTCACGTCTCATCCTTTTTCGCTCCAATGAGAAAAGCCCTAGCTCCCTAAACCGTTCTTCCTAAGACATGCCCTCCAGTCCAAGCAGCAGCCTGGTGAATCTCCTCTGCACCCTCTCTAAACCTTCCACATCCTTCCTATAATGAGGCGACCAGAACTGAAGACAATATTCCAAGTGTGGTCTAACCAGGGCTTTATAGAGCGGCAGCATAATCTTGTGGCTCTTAAACTCAATCCCCCTGTTAATGAAAGCCAACACACCATACACCTTCTTAACAACCCTATCAGCTTGGGTGGCAGCTTTGAGCGATCTATGGACATGGACCCCAAGATCCCTCTGTTCCTCCACACTGCCAAGAATCATGTCTTGAAGCCTGTATTCCGCATTCAAATTCGACCTTCCAAAATGAATCACTTCACACTTTTCCAGGTTGAACTCCATCTGCCACTTCTCAGCCCAGCTCTGCATCCTGTCAATGTCCCGTTGCAACCTACAAGTGCCTTCCACACTATCCACAACTCCAGCAACCTTCATGTCATCGGCAAACTCAGCCTTCAACTTCCTCATCCAAGTCATTTATAAAAATCACAAAGAGCGGAGGTCCCAGAACAGATCCTTTGTGGGACACCACGGGTCAACGAGCTCCATGCTGAATACTTTCCATTCAATAGGCACAGCAGGGCCAGTCTGTTCTCCCCCAGTTGCAGTGATACTGACACCACGGGGAAGGTCTGCCCTCCCCCAGTCTCAGTGATACACACATGGAGCCGGTCTGCTGTCCCCCAGACTCAGTGATACAGACAAAGGGGGGCCAGTCTTCTCTCCCCCATATTCACTGATACAGACACAGTGGGGACAGTCTTCTCTGCCCAGATTCACTGATACAGACACATTGGAACCGGTCTGCCTTCCCCCAGGCTCAGTGATACAGACACAGTGGGGCCGGTATTCTCTTCCCCAGACACAGTCATACAGACACAGTGGGGCCGGTTTCTCTTCCCCAGACACAATCATACAGACACAGTGGGGCCGGTCTGCTCTCCCTCAGACACAGTCATACAGACCCAGTGGAGTGCTATGCTCTACCCCAGGCTCAGTGATACAAACACATTCGAGCTGGTCTGATCTCCCCCAGGCTCAGTGATACAGACTCAGTGATGTCGGACTGCTCTGCCCCAGGAGCAGTGATACAGACCCAGTGGTGCCGTACTGCTCTGCCCCAGGATCAGGATCGGTTCACTCTGCCTCAGGATCCGTCATTGACGCTCAGTGGGGTCGTTCTGCTCCCCTTCAGGCTGCTGACACAATGACAGTGGGACCAATCTGCACTACACCAGGCTCAGTGATACAGGCTCAGTGGTGCCGGACTGCTCTGCCCCAGGAGCAGTGATACAGACCCAGTGGTGCCGGACTGCTCTGCCCCAGGATCAGTGATACAGACACAGTGGGATCAGTCTGCTCTCCCCAGGTTCATTGATACAGACATGTTGGAGCCGGTCTTCTCTCACCCAGGCTCCGTGATACATACACAGTGGGGCCGACCTTCTCTCCACCGGTTTCAGTGATGCAGACACAATGGGGCAGGTCTGCTCTCCCCCAGACACAGTCATACTGACACAGTGGTGTTGGTCTGCTCTCCCACAGACACAGTCATACTGACACAGTGGGGCCGGTCTGCTCTCCCCCAGACACAAACATACAGTCACAGTGGGGCAGGTCTGCTCTCCCCCAGACACAGTCACACAGACACAGTGGGGCCGGTCTGCTCTCCCCCAGGCAGTCATACAGACACAGTGGGGCCTGTCTGCTCTCCCCCAGACACAGTCATACAGACACAGTGGGGCAGGCCTGCTCTCCCCCAGATACAGTCATACAGACAGAGTGGGGCCGGCCTGCTCTCCCCCAGACACAATCATACAGACACAGTGGGTCCGGTCTGCTCTCCCCCAGACACAATCATACAGACACAGTGGGGCCGGTCTGCTGTCCCCCAGGCACAGTCATACAGACACAGTGGGATCAGTCTGCTCTCCCCAGGTTCATTGATACAAACATGTTGGAGCCAGTCTTCTCTCACCCAGGCTCTGTGATACAGACACTGTGGGGCCGACGTTCTCTCCACCAGTTTCAGTGATGCAGACACAATGGAGCAGGTCTGCTCTCCCCCAGACACAGTCATACTGACACAGTGGTGTTGGTCTGCTCTCCCACAGACACAGTCATACTGACACAGTGGGGCCGGTCTGCTCTCCCCCAGACACAAACATACAGACACAGTGGGGCAGGACTGCTCTCCCCCAGACACAGTCATACAGACACAGTGGGGCTGGCCTGCTCTCCCCCAGGCAGTCATACAGACGCAGTGGGGCAGGCCTGCTCTCCCCCAGATACAGTCATACAGACACAGTGGGTCTGGCTTGCTCTCCCCCAGACACAGTCATACTGAAACAGTGGGGCCTGCCTGCTCTCCCCCAGACACAATCATACAGACACAGTGGGTCCGGTCTGCTCTCCCCCAGACACAATCATACAGACACAGTGGGGCCGGTCTGCTCTCCCCCAGGCTCAGTGATACAGACACAGTTGGGCCGGTAAGCTCTACCCCAGGCTCAGTGATACAGACACAGTGGGGCCAGCCTGCTCTACCCCAGGCTCTGTGATACAGACACTGTGCGGCCAGCCTGCTCTACTGCAGGCTCAGTGATACAGACACATTGTAGCCGGACTGCTCTCCCCCAGGTTCAGTGATCCAGACACAGTGCGTCCAGTCTGCTCTCCCTCACGCTCAGTGATACAGACACAGTGGGGCCAGCCTGTTCTACCCCAGGATCAGTGATGCAGAAACAGTGGAGCCGCTCTGATCTCCCTCATGCTCAGTGATCCAGACACAGTGGAGCCGGTCCACTCTGCCCCTGGATGCGTCATAGACGCTCAGTGGGGCCGGTCTGCTGTCCCTCAGGCTAGTGACACAAAGACAGTGGGACGAATCTGCTCTACACCAGGCTCAGTGATACAGGCTCAGTGGTGCCGGACTGCTCTGCCCCAGGATCAGTGATACAGACCCAGTGGTTTCAGACTGCTCTGCCCCAGGATCAGTGATACAGACCCAGTGGTGCCAGACTGCTCTGCCCCAGGATCAGTGACACAGACACAATGGTGCCCGACTGCTCTCTGCCAGTCTCAATCGTACAGACCCAGTGGAGCCAGACCGCTCTGTCCCAGGCTGAATGATAGAGACACAGTGGCGCCAGTCTGCTCTCCGCCAGGCTCAGTGATGCACACACATCAGGACCGGTCTGGTCTGGCCTGTGTCATGACCTCCATCGAGAATTTTATCTTGAACCAACAAGTATGAAGTTTCCATTGACCAATTAAAAAATATGACGGCAAGATTCCATATTTTCAGACTTTTGCTTTAACAATCCAACTGAAAAGCAACAATATCTCCACAGTATTTAATTGGTAGCTAATACATCAGATTGCAGGGAAAGCTATCTCCCATTACGTTATTTAGACACTCGAAAACGCCACACCGCATTTATACATTATATAGTTTTTTTCTCATCGAAAAGGTAATTAATATGGTTACAGAATTAACTGGCCTCGAGCAGAGCAGTGTTGTCACATCCAGTGGGCTAGAAGCAACTGTTAGATGTGTTCTGGTGCATCAAGTCAAAATGGACTTGTGGAGAAATGACAGTCACTAAAATACATCCTTGTTAAACTTTATGTTCGTTAAAAAATAAACTATCCCTATTTTCAACTGGAATCTCTGTCAGTTTGTAATTAAGGTATTTTATACTGAGTAAATGTCTTTGTCCTTTTGATGCCTTTACCTTTCCTTGTCAGTCTGTGAGCGTGCATTGTGAATTTAACCCCCTCCCGAGTTCAAGAGACTGTGTTAATAAACCCTACTGTTTTGACGTAACTTGAAGAACAGTGCTGTGACAGTCTGTTATAAGTCAGGGTTCACAAGCTGAGGGAGTGGAGAAATAAGCCATCAGGATTTTTTTTAAAGAAAAGGAAAACATTAAAATCAAAATCCGCTAATAATCAGGTTGTTGAAAACACAGAGAGACTTATTTGCAAAATTAGCTCCCTGTTCGTAAGATGACAGCGATGGATATCAGTTAAAATTGTAACAATAAATGCAACTTAAGAAAGATGCAGAAAATATCACTTAAAATGATCCCCCCAAAAAGAAAAAAATACTGAAAATGGGCATGGCAAATAACAATTTAAGTGAAAAAAGCAAATATCTCGTAAAATGGACATAGCAATTGTATCATGAAATGGCCACCACAAATATCACATAAGCTGCAAATCGCAACTGACGCTTAAAGTGGTCCTGGCAATTATGTTTCCAACTGGTCACAGAAAATATCACTGAAAATGATCCCCCCAAGTATCACAAAAACTGAGCTGCGCTAATATCGCTGTATCTGGTCACAGCAAATATCTCTTAACATGGTCCTATGAAAGCTAATGAAAGTGGGAAAGCGTGTCAGCTTTTATGTTTAAAAAGGCAAACCCATAGTTTCCTTGACCCACGAATTACAAGTAAACAAATAGACCGTTTTCAGTTAGCACAGATTAGAAATGATTCATTTAAAACTAATATGGTTGCAACATTAACTTTGGAAAAAGGGAAAAGAAAATTATAATGAAAGAAAAAAAACCTTATTTCTCGACTCCCAGAAAATGAATGCCTCAGCAATATCGAAGATAAGAATGCTCAATTATGTCATTAACTATTAATTATGCGATCATCCGAAGTGGTCAGCACCAGTTACTCAAAGATTTTTCTCCTCATGATCAATGAGGCTCCGTTTCCGATATTCTTCTGACAATTCACCGGGGTCTAACACTCGAATGCAGTGAAGATGTGTTCAACTGCTTATATCCCTTTTCAGCGGATGGATTTGGGTCACTATATTGACAAGTCATAGCATCCCATGAAGTTTCCTTTGAAAGCAGAATACCCAATTAAATTTTGCAGTTTTTCTTTAAACCATACCGTTTGTACCCGCTCAGAAAGCTTGCCATCTTTCTTGCGCTTTGTTTTGTTATTTTAAACCACGTGAAGTCGCTTATGGTCAAGCTTCCAGGAAAGATATTTGTATTTTCCTGGAGTGCCATGTCCTATATTATTTTAAGTTGTATAGCCTTCCAAAGCCTATTCTTCATAAATCCAATAGCAATGTCTCTTTCTTTCCAGCACAATGCACTCATCAGAACAATCTGCAGGTTTACCAATGTAAGGACAAGCAACAACTTTATATTGAAACAAACACAGAAAGAGCTGGTAAAAAAAACTCAGCAGGTCTGGCAGCATCTGTGGAGAGAGAAGTAAAGTTAACGTTTCAGGTCTGTGTTCTGATTAAAGGTCACAGTCTTAAAGAACAAAGAAAGAACCAAGAAAATTCCAGCACAGGAACAGGCCCTTCGGCCCTCCAAGCTTGCGCCGATCCAGATCCTCTATCTAAACCTGTCGCCTATTTTCTAAGGGTCTGTATCTCTTTACTTCCTGCCCATTCGTGTATCTGTCGAGATACATGTTCAAAGACGCTATCGTGCCCACGTCTACCACCTCCGCTGGCAACGCGTTCCAGGCAACCACCACGCTCTGCGGAAAGAACTTTCCACGCATATCCCCCCTAAACTTTTCCCCTTTCATTTTGAACTCGTGTCCCCTAGAAATTGAATCCCCCACTCTGGGAAAAAGCATCCACATCCTTTTGGTAATGTGGCGACCAGAACTGCACGCAGTATTCCAAATGTGGCCGAACCAAAGTCCTATACAACTGTAAACATGACCTGCCAACTCTTGCACTCAATACCCCGTCCGATGAAGGAAAGCATGCCGTATGCCTTCTTGACCACTCTATTGACCTGCGTTGCCACCTTCAGGGAACAATGGACCTGAACACCCAAATTTCTCTGTGCATCAATTTTCCCCAGGACTTTTCAATTTACTGTATAGTTCACTCTTGAGTTGGATCTTCCAAAATGCATCACCTCGCATTTGCCCTGATTGAACTCCATCTGCCATTTCTCTGCCCAACTCTCCAATCTATCCATATTCTGCTGTATTCTCTGACAGTCCCCTTCTCGATGTGCTGCTCCACCAATCTTCGTGTCGTCTGCAAACGTGCTAATCAGACCACCTGTACTTTCCTCCAAATCAGACTTGAACCGTTATCTTTGGTTCTCTCTCCACAGATGCTGCCAGTCCTGCTGAGTTTTTCCAGCACTTTTTGTTTTTGTTTCGGATATCCAGCATCGCAGTATTTTGCTTTTATAACAACGGTATACTGTAAGGAGAAGAGAGTATGATTGGTTGGAAACTGAACTCTGATTGGTCGAGGCGTTGACATGGAGAATGCACTAGTTTATGGGCGACTGACAGTTAACTGCCACGATTTGTTGTAAGTTAAACGGGATAGATTGATTCTGATTGGTCAAGGCATTGCTCTGAGGAATGAGCATGCAAATGGCTGTCACTTATTTTATTTCCGTGAAGCAGGTGCATTGGCTGTTCATATCCTTTCTGTCTGCAAAGATTAAGGCCATGTATATTAATATATGTTGGATGCAGCACGAGGAAATGGGCCACTCTGCGAGCCCTGCCGACAAA
This sequence comes from Heterodontus francisci, assembly GCF_036365525.1. Taxonomy (NCBI): domain Eukaryota; kingdom Metazoa; phylum Chordata; class Chondrichthyes; order Heterodontiformes; family Heterodontidae; genus Heterodontus; species Heterodontus francisci. The sequence goes on from NW_027141473.1 coordinate 3,630,683, forward strand.
GTAAATTGGTTGTCAGTGTAATTCTTAGCACACTGAGGATTATTTAGCAAATTTTGTCCAATTGCAGAGTCACACCTAATGTTGGAGACTCTGTTTTGAGTTGAGTGTGTAAGCACAGGCTGGTTAGGTACAGCCTTCACCTTGCTCGTTACGAAGAGTGGATGAGACACGTTATTTGATATGCTCCACCAGTCTTTGGAACGTACGTACTATATGCCTAGCATCCGACTGGTATTGAAATTCAGTTATAACATTACTCATGTGTGTGATATGCACAACCTCGTTTTGGCTTGATGACAGCATCCTGTTAGTAGCACACATATTACTACTGCATCGCAGTGGCCATGAAACAGCTAGCTTTACCTATTTCTCAAGTCTTTGGGATTCATTACTCTTCCTGGTTAATCTGAGATAGACTGGGGACCTTTCAGGGCCGTAAATGGTAGCCTTACACAGTTCATAATTTTGTGCATTAAACAATGAGAAATGACCTGATCAGGACAGCCATCCTCACGCAGGATGTCTTTTACTCACCCTATTTCAGCATCAAGTTTGCATGGCATGACTCGCGCCCTATTTACCAGCTTGCTGATAAGGCTAATCTTACAGCATGTGGAACTGTAAGAATCCCAATTCATGTATTGTATATATTATGAAGGTAGGTTTGCGGCAGACTGTGGTAGAGAACCCCTTAACAGATTTCTCAAATAGTACGTCAAGGGAAGGGAGATAATTACTACTCCATTTCAAAAGTGAATTTGAGCGCAGGATGGAGCTCATTAAGACGTGAAAGGAAATTATTGCATGAAAATGCAGATTCAAATAAATCAAGCATGTCATCTACATATCGGAAATACACAAGAGGTGGGACGTTGGGTGTCATTCCCTCAAAGACACGTTTCTCATGGCACCCAACAAAGATGCTTGTGAGAGCTGGGTCAGGAGGGGATCCCATGGCAACACCATCTATTTGGGCATAAATGATGTTGTCATTCTCTCATTCACACTTAAACGTTTGCTGAATTCTGGGGCAGCTAAAACGGGCTCTTTTACTCGGCTGGCTTTCAATTTTGTAAATGCCTCCTGGCACGCCTCTGCACTTATCATTTTCAGTGTTTTCCGTGCATCAGTTGGTAGTGTGGCTTGGGTGCTAAAGTTTGGGACAAACCTTTGATAGTAAATATAGAGCTACATGGATCCATCCAGCTTCGGGACTATTCACATTCACATCATGGACTGCTGGGGTGGTGAGCCCTGGCTGATCTTTACAGATTTCATTAAATTCTTCCAGCAGGGAGGACACGTTCTCCCGCTGCCTTTACTTTTGGTGTGTCAGCCAGATGGTTAAGTCTTCCAAGACTTCAGCGATTGCCAGTCTGGTAGTCGGGGGTTCATGCGGTGTCTCCTCCTCCTCAACTGACTCCTCCCAGCTGCCCTCAGATATTTCCACCCTCTGACAAACATCCACTGATTGACTGGGAACTCGGCTGTAATATTTCTTAGTCATGTTAAAGTGACATGCCCGGTGCTTCGACCTCAGATCAGGGGTATGGGTTAGCTAATTAACTGTGCTGACCCCTTTTGCTCATTTGATAACGACCACTGAATGTGGCTTGGAAAGTTTCAGTGGGTTGGGATAATAGAACGAGGACCGAGTCTGCTGGTGGAAGGGTCTGGGCCTGGATAGGCCTGTCTTCTTGTTGCTTGACGTTTAATTGAGAAGTCTTTGAATGCTCTTCGGCCACTGTGCATGCATTGACGAGCAGAGGTTGGAAACATACACCCACATGGAGGTGCTCTCATGGTTTTCCAGGATTTTCTCTTTCAGAAGCTTCAGGGGCCCCCAAACTGCATGCTTTTAAAAAGTTTCAGCTAACTAGACCTCTGGCTCATCCAGCTGGTGCACTGATTCGCTCTCAGCTAATCAGGCCTCTCTAGTTTGGGACCGAGTTACTATGCAACCGTAGAACATCTCTGGATTTTCCTCCTGTAGTTCAATTGCTCTGGTTTTGGGGCTGGGCTGGTCTAATATTATAAAGGTTGCTATTACCTTGCTGCCAGCCAAGTCATTCCCCAGTAGGAAGTGACTCCCTGCCACTGGTAACTCTGAGACAATTCCTATAGTTATGAGGCCCGAAACTAGGTCGCACTGTTTTTGGACTTGATGAAGAGGAACAGACAGTTAACCTCCCACCAAGCCGCTTCTCAGGGCTGTTGCTTTCATCGAGGTTTTTGGGGAAAGGCTTCGGCTGTGTTCTAACATTGAGGACTGAGTGTCTCCTGTATTCCAAAGCAGTGCAATGGACGAGTTCACCTCTGGGAAGGGTAGGGGGTATGGTTCCTGCGAGAGCAACACTCCAGTAACTCTTGTGAATTTTGATGGTCCAAAAGGGATAGGGCAATACCCTCTGAGGATCTAGATTCTTCAGTGAGGTCTGTTGATGTCCTACTGCACTCTCTATTGTGGTATCTTCCATTGGACCACCGTTGCAGAGACCTATTAGATCTACCAACTTTCCTTTTAACCTCCAGCGTTGGAATCTGGAATGATCTACTTTCTTGTCGTGGGAGCACACGAATCACTGGGGTTTATATTTGACTGCTTGGGGTGGACTCCTCGCACCCTACCTTGTACTTCACATTCCGGGTGTGGCTTCATTTGTATCCCACTCTCCCATCCTATCCTTCCAGTGATTTGGGGAGTGGCTTTGACAGGGCTTGTCTGAGTTTCCAGACTGATGTGTGGGCTATCAGCAGTGACTGCACACTCTCGAGCTTTGTGGAATCTCTGCTCCCGTAAGTGCATTCTCAGGTTGGCGAGTAGTCACTTTTTGAATTCCTCCAGCAACATTAACTCGCATAATTCATCATGTCTGTGCTTTAGTTTTGCAGATCTTATCCACCGGTCGAAAACGATTTGCTTTCGCCTTTCGAACCCCAAATAGCTCTGCATGGATTCGTTCAACCTTTCCTGAATTGCTGATGATATGCTTCTGGGACCATCTCATATGCACTAACGATGGCAACATTTGTGTGCTCGTTATTAGAGGACATTTCATGGGTCAGGATACAAGAGACCTCTTGAGCCTTCCCTATTAACTGACCCTGAATCATGAGGGTCCAGATCTCTTGTGGCCATCATAGCCATCGCGCTACCATGGAAAAAGTGGCAAAAAGAATTCCAACGCACCCTCTTCAACCTTTCGTACGAATTAGACATGCTTAAGAGCCTCAGAGCCAGATATTGGGTTCGGGAGATATGGACAGTGAACGGATGAAGAGGGATTCTCCCTCGCAGCCTTTATTTGTCTCGCATCACTCTCTGCTTTAGCATTCAGCTCAAGTTCCAATTCTTTTAACTGGACAACCCTTTCTGTCTCTCTCTCCCTGCCCCCACCCCACCCTCTCTCTCTCTGTCTGTCTGCCTGTCTCTCTCTTTCTCTTTCCTGAAACTGCAGTTGCATCCTGAATTGCTTCTAGTTCCATTCTGGCCATGGGAGATGGTTCGGGTTCAGGAATGAATTGCTCATCTACCTGTTCTGGAATGGGACTGTGCCCTAGGTGCTCAAGCAGCACTTTAAGGACATCAGTCCGTTTCACCTTCCTGGGCAGTTGCATTTGCCTCTCCATGGCTGTACCTTTTAACAGGTCCTTACTCAGGTTTGCCAATGTTTCAGCTGTTACATCACTTTGCTCCAAAAAAAAATCTTTGAATAAAATTTGACATTTTCTGATTTTGGAGGAAGAGGGTTTGCTGTGTTTGCTTATTTGTTTGAACAATCTTTTCAGCCACCAGATTTTCCCACTTTGACTTCCAGTCAGTTCATTTTAAATTATGTGTCTTCTTGTTTTCTCTTAATCTCATGGGTTTAGCCGGACGAGCCCTTAATTTCTGTTACGAATGGTAGATAATTTTGAAAGCAAATGTTTCTCTATTTTCAACAAAATGTCCGGAAGTCGATTGTGATGTAGCTGTTTCCTTTACAAGAACAAGAGAAAACCTGATGGCATATTTCTCCACTCCCTCAGTTTGTGAACCGTGACTTTTTGAAGGACAGCAACAACATTGTTGTGAACGTTAAAACAAATATGTAGGGTTTATTTACACACAGGATTATACACAGGAGGGGTTTAACTTCGCAACACACGTTCACAAACAGACAAAGGAAAGTGGAGAGGCATTAGCTTGATTTTAGTGTCACTGGGCAATCAATCCAGAAGATCAGGCTAACGCTTTGGGGATATGGGTCCAAATCCTACCATGGAAAATAGTGAGATTTGAATTAAATTAATAAAAATTTGGAATTAAACGCTTGTCCATTGGTGAAACTAACTTCGATTGTTGTTAAAACCCATCTGCTTCACTAATCTCTTTTCGGGGAAAAATCCTGTTATCATAACCGACATGTGACTCTAGATCCACAGCAATGTGGTTGGCCCTTAAACACCATTTAATTCAGGGGGTGTGCAATAAATGCTGGCTTGGCCAGGGACACCCACATCCCACGAACAGTGCATCTGTGATAATGATGATGATCACATCCGTGATAATGACTTTAAGTGATAGCACTAGTGACCAATTTGCACAGGGATCTTGCACAGTGGCACAGTGGTTAGCACTGCAGCCTCATAGCTCCAGCAATGTGGGTGCTGTGCTGGGTACTGCCTCTGCAGAGTTTGCAAGTTCTTCCTGTGACCACGTGGATTTCCACTGGGTGCTCTGGTTTCCTCCCACCACCAAAGACTGGCAGGTTTACAGGTAAACTGGCCATTGTAAATTACCCCTAGCTGACTCGGAGGGTGGAGTTCCGCAGCGGTGAGTATATAAACAAACTTTCCTCAGGGATTCTCGGAGCAGACTCGGAGGGCGGTGTTCCGGAGTGGTAAGCATGTAAAAATACTTATCTCCGGGATACTCGGAGCAGACTCGGAGGGCGGAGTTCCGGAGCAGTAAGTATATAAAAAAACTTACCTCGCGGATTCTCGGAGCAGACTTGGAGGGCGGAGTTCCGGAGGGGGAAGTGTAGAAAAAAACTTACCTCGGGGATTCTTGGAGCAGACTCGGAGGGTGGAGTTCCGGTGCAGTGAGTATATAAAAAAACTTACCTCGGGGATTCTCGGAGCAGACTCGGAGGGTGGAGTTCCGGTCCGGTGAGTATATAAAAATAGATATTTGGTGAATGTTCCCCAAGCGCATCCCAATGTGCATTCCCAATTCATCCATAAATGCAATGTTCCTTTCCCCATCGTGATGGAGGTCCGCAGCATGATCCAGTTGCCTTCGTTGCTTGAATGCAGACCGTAAGTCTCGAGGATTGTTTTCTCGACGGCAGTTTTACATGAAAAGAAGAAAAGCAAATCAGAGTCAGAGCTTGCCTCCCTCCATCCACTGAAATTACTGTTGCGCACACCTTTTTAAGTTCTGCAGTGAAGGAACCAATTGATAACGTCGCCAATGAAGCACTTATTACCCACCTCAGATGCAGGAATCATCACATCCTTGCGTCATCTCCTGCAGTGCCTCCTTTGCTGGAATGCCGTCTTTAACTGTCAAGGATTATTTTCTCAAGGGCACATTTTACATGGAAGGAAATAATGAAAGAACATCAGTGTCAGAGCTTCCCTCCCTCCAATGAAATTACTGTTGCGCATGCTTTATGCTCTGCGGTATCGGCCATTTAATCACTTAGTACCCACCTCAGCTGTAGGAGTCAAGATGATGTAACTGCCCCTATCTCGTGATGGGTCAATGCTGCTCTCAGGGAAAACATGAATGATGTGAGGGTGCTGGAAAAGGAAGCACATTTCTTTTGGACTATGAACATAAAGCAGGCCATTTATCCCAGCTGTTCCCTGCTCGTGGTTATGCTACTCGTGCGTCTTCCCATCCAATACCATTTAATCCTGCCTACTACTATCAGCATCATCTTCCATTTCTTTCACTCTTATATACATTTGCCTTAAAGCAACACTGAGGATGGAGAATGGTGTGGCTGCACTCCCACCTCACCAGTTGTGTACGCAGCAAGAGCATTCACATTTGTGCTACACTGGACAAGGCATGCTTGTTTCTTTTAGTGCTCAGTCTCTTCTTGCTGAATGTTCCCCAAGTGCTTGACCCCTTTGGACGCCTTCTCTGCTTGACAGGCAGCAGCTGGCAATTGCGGAGTCTCACAAGGCTCTGCATGGTTGTTTCAAGGGCGGATGGGGAAAGATGTGGCTGTGTGTCCACGTGCACTGCTTGGATGGGTGCAGGAACAGGTGACTGTGGGTCCATGTGCACTGCTTGGATGGGTGCAGGAACAGGTGACTGTGGGTCCATGTGCACTGCTTGGATGGGTGCAGGAACAGGTGACTGTGTAACTCAACAGCAAGGAGAGGGTACCGCAGGTGGGGGAAGTGGAGCTTTGAACAGGCAGGCATATGTATGGTCCATCAGATCATTAGGCCAGGGTGTGAAACGCTCAGGATCGATGGATTGTGGCACGCGACTGATGTCCAGCGCGTGGCCACCTCCATCCGAAGGTGCTTCCAGACAATTGTTGTGCAAATTAATTGCCTCCATCTCATCAGCCAGTCCTTGTGTTTATGGCGCATGCACTGTAAAAGGCACTCGCCTTCCGCTCCACTGCTCCCCATCCCTCCCTTCCCCTTCCCTCCTTTCCCCCTCCCTTCCCTCCTTTCCCCCTCCCCCGACCTCCCTTCCCCCCTCCCTCCCGACCTATCCATCGTCCCTCCCTTCCCCCGTCCCTCACTCCCTTCCCCGTCCCTCCCTCCCCTCCCTTCCCCCCACCCTCCCCTCCCTCCCCCTCCCTTCCCTCCCTCCCTTCCCCTCTCCCTTCCCCCTCCCTTCTCCTTCCCATCACCCTCCCTTCCCCCCTCCCTCCCTTCCCCCTGTCCCTCCCTTCCCCCCGTCCCTCACTCCCTTCCCCGTCGCTCCCTCCCCTCCCTTCCCTCCACCCTCCCCTCCCTTCCCCCTCCCATCCCTTCCCCTCTCCCTTGCCCCTCCTTCTCCTTCCCATCCCCCTCCCTTCACTCCTCCCTACTCCCTGACCCCCTCCCTTCCCTCCTCCCTTCCCCCCTCCCTTCCCCCTCCCTTCCCTCCCTCCTTCCCCCTCCCTTCCCTCCCTCCTTCTCCCCTCCCTTCCCTCCCTCCTTGCCCCCTCCATTCCCTCTCTTGAAATGTATTTTCAGAGCAACTTACCTTGGAACAATCAGCTCTGTGTAATAAAAATGAAGCAAATGTCCAAAATGACTAAATAATTGAGATAAAATGTCCGACGAAACATCTCCTCCTTCCATTTTCAAAAACTCGCGCCGAAGCTTTTGGAAGATTGACGCACATGCGCACACGGGCTCCGGTCATCTGCGCATGCGCAGCGGTCCGGAGTGCCAGGACCAGCGTGCGTATGCGCAAAGGCCGACCTGGCGTGTTCCCGAGGAAGATGACGTTACGCGATGACGTCATAGGCGCATGCGCAAACTGGTCCCTGCAATCCGGACGGCGGTGCATGCGCAGAGGACCTGAGACCGTGTGCGCATGTGCGCCCCGCGCCGCATCCTGATGACGTAGCGTTGTCATCAATCACTTTGAAAAAAATACGAGTGCAGACTGTTCGAGGTCGGCCTGGAGTGTGGTTGAACAATCAAATCTGGAGCTGGCAAAGACACGGATCAGATTTCAGCAGCATTTGAAGAGAAACGGGAGAACAGGAATGGGTCATGAGATGAACAAAAAAATAACAAAGAATAGTACAGCACAGGAACAGGCCATTTGGCCCTCCAAGCCTGCGCCGATCTTGATGCCTGCCAAAACTAAAACCTTCTGCACTTCCGGAGTCCATATCCCTCTATTCCCATCCTATTCATGTATTTTCAAGATGCCTCTTAAACGTTGCAATCGTACCTGCTTCCACCACCTCCCCCAGCAGCAAGTTCCAGGCACTCACCACCGTCTCTGTCAAGAACTAGCCTCGCACAACTCCTCTAAACTTGATGCCTCTCACCTTAACCCTATGTCCCCTAGTTACTGACTCTTCCACCCTGGGAAAAAGCTTCTGACTATCCATTCTGTTCGTGCCACTCATAACTTTGTAAACCTCTATCATGTCGCCCCTCCATCTCCGTCGGTCCAGTGAAAACAATCGGAGTTTTTCCAAACCACTCCTCATAGCTAATGCCCTCCAGACCAGGCAACATCTTGGTAAACCTCGTCTGCACCCTCTCCAATGCCTCCATGTCCTTCTGGTAGTGTGGCGACCAGTATTGCACGCAATATTCTAAGTGTGGCCTAACTAAAGTTCTGTACAGCTGCAGCATGACTTGCCAATTTTTATACTCTATGCCCGGAATGATGAAGGGACGCATGCCATATGCCTTCTCGACCAACTTATCCACCTGTGTTGCCACTTTCAGCGACCTGTGGACCAGTGTGCCCAGATCTCTCTGCCTGTCAATACTCCTGAGGTTTCTGCCATTTACAGTATACTTCCCACATGCATTAGACCTTCCAAAATGCATTACCTCACATATGTCCGGATTAAACTCCATCTGTCATTTCTCTGCCAAAGTCTCCAACTGATCTATATCCTGCTGTATCCTTTGGAAATCCTCATCACGATCCGCAACTTCACCAACCTTTGTGTCATCCGCAAAGTTACTAATCAGACCAGCTGCATTTTCCTCCAAATCAATTATAAAACTACAAACAGCACTGATCTCTGCGGATCACCACGAGTCACATCCCTCCATTCAGAAAAACACCCTTCCACTGCTCCCCTCTGTTTTCGATGATACAGCCAGTTCTGTATCCATGTTGCCAGTGTGACTTCACCTATTAGACCAGTCTGCCATGAGGGAGCTTGTCAAAGGTGCAGGCTTGTGGTTGTAAGCTCATCCCGAGTTCGACTATATGACCAAGTTTGCAAAAAGTATGGTTCAGTCTCAGCTTTTTTCCAGAAAAAGGAATTCTGGCTGGAGAGTAAACTTTGTGGCAAGGAACAAAGTAAATGGCTTCAGCCTTTCCAATATTTAATTGAAGGACATTGCTGTTCACCCAGTACCAGATTTCTGGCAAGCCGTGCGACAATCCAGAGACAACAGAGAAACGAGAGATGTGAGGGTAAGGTAGAGTTTGGTGTCTTCAGCACCAGTATTGAAACTGACATTCTGTTTTTGGATGATTGCACTGGAAGACAGAATGCAAGTGAGAAATAGACCTTTCGAAATAAACAGAGTCATTGCTGCAGAAATTGAAATAGAATCTACTGATGTCGATATTCTGGTGATGATTATAAAGATAAGAATGGCAGCAGTTGATTGCAGTTCCAGACTCGGGGACGATGGTGGAGAGGTTTGGAGGATTGACTGATCAACTCAGTCAATTGCTGCAGACAGGTCGAGAACTCGAGGAGGAAAAGGTAATGTTTATTTCAGTCACACAGGATGTTATTTGTGATTTGGGAAGAGCTGATATGGTACTGTGACAGTGACGGATGTTTGTTTGGAGGACTTCAATCCTGGAGTGCTGGAAAAGATAGGCTCACATTAAGGAGACAACAAGTAAAGGCAAGAAATAAAAACAAGAAATGCTGGAACCACTCAGCAGGTCATGCAGTATCTGTGACAAGAGGAGCAGAGTTAACGTTTCGGGTCACTGACCCGAAACATTAACTCTGCTTCTCTTTTCACAGATGCTGCCAGACCTGCTGAGTGGTTCCAGCATTTCTTGTTTTTATTTCAGATTTCCAACATACGCAGTCTTTTGCTTTTATTTAAGTAAAGGCAAGAGTTTGGGATGGAAACTGAGTTTGGAAATCATCTAGAGATAGGATTATAAAATGAAAGCAAAAAAGTACTGGAAATACTCAACACGTCTGGCAGCATCTGCGGAATGAGCAGCAGAGTTAACAGTTCAGGTCAGTGAGCTTTCATCAGAAATCGCAAAGGGTAGAAATGTGATAGGTTTGAAGCAAATTAAGGTGGAGTCGGGCAAAAGAGAACAAAATGGAAGGTGTTGATCGGCTGGAGGGTCACAGAGAATAACTGACAAGGAAGTCATGGGGAAAAGGCAAAGGGAAAGAAGATGTGTTGATGGTGTGGTGAAAGACATCACGTTCCTGCAGAGATGGTGTTAAATGACTGAATAATGAAAGCTCTAGCCAAAAGCACAAACATGAATATAAGCAGTGGGCAGGAACATGATGCAACAATTGAATAATGAACAAAGTAACATAAAATGAAATAAAAATGAAAGGTACAACTAAAATTAAAAACAATGGGGGCTTGTCATACTCAGAAATTATTGAACTCAATGTTCAGTCCAGTTGCCTTCGCTTGACGAATCAATAAATGAGTTGCTGTTCTCCAGCTTGCGTTGATGGTCACTGGACCAATGCAGCAAGCCCAGGTCAGAGATGTCGGAATGATAGCAGGGGTGTGTGTTGAAATGGCAAGCGACAGGAAGATCGGGTTTATGTTTCTGGGCTCAGTGGAGATGTTCGGAAATGCGGCCACCTAATTCGCATTTCGTCTCCCCAATGTAGAGGAGACCGCATTCTGAGCAGCGAGTACAGTATACTAAATTGATAGATGTTCAAGTAAATGGCTGCTTCATCTGAAATGAGTGCTCAGGGCCATGGATAGTGAAGAGAGAAGAGGTAAAAGGGCAGGTATTACAAATCCTGCGATTGCATGGGAAGGTGCGGTGGGAAGGGGACGAGGTGTCAGGGCTAAAGGAGGAGTGGGCCAGGTTGTTGCGACGCAAATGATCCTCTCGGAATGCTGATAGGAGAGGGGAGGTGGGAGATGTGTTTGCTGTTGGCATTATGCTGGAGGTTGCGGAAATGGCGAAGGATAATCCTCTGAATGTGTAGGCTGGCGGGGTGCAAAGTGTGGACAAGAGAAAACCTGTCGCGGTTCTGAGAGGGAAAATAAGGGGTGAGGGCGCAGGTGCAGGAAATGAGCGAGACACAGTTGAGGACCCTGTCAACCACAGCGTGGCGGGGGGAGGGGGGGCGGTGAATCCTCGGTTGAGGAACAAGAAAAATATATTAGAGGCGCTGTTGTGGAAGGTTGCATCATCAGAGCAGATGTGTCCGAGAAGGAGAAACTGTAAGAATGAAATGGAGTTCTGACAGGAAGCAGGATGTGACAAAAGGGTCGCTGCTCCTGATCCCATTCTCTCTATTCTGTTTCAATGATTCTGGGAAATGCTTAAATCCTTGATGCAAAGGAAACGGCAAGGAAATGGATACTTGTGATCCCATGTACTTTGTTTCACTCTAATATTTTGTTTTTAGCTTAATGCGTTGCCTGATAAATTTCAGTTATTCTAATTTGCTGGCAATGTTAATTGACCTAAAATGAAGAGAAAAAGAGAATTAAACAAATAAGACAATAGCAGGAATCTTTGAATAACAAATATAAGAAAGTTTAGGAAAAGAAAGACATAATTCATAAACTTAGGATAATGGCATTTACAGCTTTAGCCAGTTTCATTGTGTGTTGAAATATGGGTCGCTTTCAAGCTCTCAGGTCTCTGCTCTTGATATTGAACCGGCTTGCAGGAATAAAATGTGGTGCATACTCCGGAAACGTCAGAGTCTGTCGAACACAGAAACCTGATGGAACCCTTGTTGTTATCCCTGAGATCACTATCATGCATGTCACAGTTAACGTATTGTTGCCTTAATGATTGGTACTAGCTGTTGTTTGGGAAACTCCGTTGGTTCTTAATAGCATCTTCCAGTTGATAACACCTGGTTTGAATCGGCAGCAATGTGTTATGCATGAAGAACAATGTTTCCTTTACCCATCCAGTTTCAATATGATGCTAAGCAACTCGGTATTACTAAGCCAGACTCTTACGAGGCCATGGTGTACAGTAACTTATCAGAGTTCAGAAAGATTCCAATTTCATAAGAAAATGAACTTCACAGAAACTTTCAACTTAAACAGTTGTTATTCATTGATACTTTAAATAAGTAAACAGACTGTGCAATATATTTATCAATTGCAATAATGCACTCATTATAACTTAATCATGTTTTATTACTTTTATAACTATGACTGGCTATACTTCATGCAGAATCAATGCACGTCGATAACACAGAATACAAAATGCAGAGGATGAAACGGTTGAAAAGAGAAATGTTAATCTTAAAATGGCTTCCTTGACCTTATTAGTTTAGTGAAACAGCACTGAAACAGGCCCTTCGGCCCACCGAGTCTTTGCCGACCATCAACCACCCATTTATACTAATCCGACGCTAATCCCATATCCCTCCCACATCCTCACCTGCCCCTATATTTCCCTACCACCTACCTATACTAGGGGCAATTTATAATGGCCAATTAACCTATCAACCTGCAAGTCTTTGGCATGTGGGAGGAAACCGGAGCACCCAGAGGAAAGCCACGCAGACACAGGGAGAACTTTCAAACTCCACACAGGCAGTACCAAGAATTGAACCCAGGTCGCTGGAGCTGTGAGGTTGCGATGCTAACCACTGCACCACTTTGCGAATACAGCATCAAAATGCTAAAATTAAACTGAAATCCAACGCTCTGGGGCTGCCGACAGCTAACCCTCCAACCCAGGAAGTTTTCAGGTTGAGCCAAACTGGAGCAACCGTAGTCGACGGTGGACATGGGAGGGGGTAAATAAACATGCAAACACTCAATCACAGAAAAAAACTTACATTTGCCACGGAAAATACCATTTGAGATAACCACAGCAAATATTTCTCACATTAGATACAGCAGATGTCACTGGAGCTAATAGTATATAAATTCAACAGTACACATTAAGTATCACTTCAAATGGTCACAGTAAATATTACTTAAAATGACTATAGAAAATGCCACATCAACTGGAACCAGAAAACAACACTTAAACTAGACACTAGAAATGTCACTTAAATTTTTCACAGCAAATTTCAGTTAACAAGAACACAGCAAGTATCATTTAAAAGGGATACAACAAAAGTCAACTAAACTGGAAGCACCAAATATGATTGAAACGGTCACAGCAAATAGTACTGAAACTGAACACAGCAAATAACACGTAAAATGACCACAACAAGCATCATTTAAATATCATTTAATGTGGGAACAGCAAATATTGCTTGACATGATCACAGCAAATGTCAGTCAACTGCACAAGCTGAACACAGCTAATATCACTTGAACTGGACGTCACAAACATCACTTGCATTATCACTAAAGGATGAAAACCAACCGTTAGTTACAGTATTTTTGTGCACATGTGTGTTATTGTCAGCGGCCATTATACACAGCATTGTAAGGTTTATTTGCATCTATGTTCAACATGTTTAAATTGGAGCTTAGGGGGAGTTCATTTCACCAACAAGAAGTGCGGCAGCTGGTTGAAGGGGTCTGGTCACATGACCTAGAAGCCATCCTTTTTCAACCAGTCTGCTTTTTAAGGCTTGAAGCTGCAAATCAACATCTCCGGGGCCTGCCTACAAGAGGAAGCAAAGAAGTCACAGTCTGCAAAGCAGCAAGAAAATTTCTCTGCTCACTGCCAGTTTCTCTTCGTAAAAAAAAACAGGTAATCAGACACTAAGCTGCCACAGCTTATCTTCGAAATTGCAAGAAGAGGAAAGTTTAAGAGAAGAGATTTCCTGCGACTCATATTCCAATCGGCATTTCCAGTAAGTAGTTGCAGCTTTGGACTTCATCTGAATTTAAAAAAGAACTCCAGTTTCATTGTAACCCCCGTCAGTCAGTAATAAAGGCAATCTCCACTTCGTCATAAAGAGCAACAGCACTGAAACAGGCCCTTCGAGGCTGTGCCAACCAACAACCACCCACTTATACGCTAATCCCATATTCCCTACCACCTACTTATCGAACAAAGAACAACAAAGATCAAAGAACAATACAGCACAGGAACTGGACATTCAGCCCTCCAAGCCTGCACCGATCTTGATGCCTGCCCGAAACTAACACCTTCTGTACTTCCGGGACCCATATACCTCTATTCCCTTCCTATTCGTATATTTGTCAAGATGTCTCTTATGCGTCGCTGTCGTATCTGCTTCCACCACCTCCCCTGGCAGCAAGTTCCAGGCACTCACCACCCGCTAGTAAAAAACTTGCCTCGCACATCCCCTCGAAACTTTGCGCCTCGCACCTTAAACCTATGTCCCCGAGTAACTGACTCTTCCACCCTGGGAAAAAGCTTCTGACTATCCACTCTGTCCATGCTGCTCATAAATTTGTAAACCTCTATCATGTCGCCCCTCCACCTCCGTCGTTCCAGTGAAAACAATCCGAGTTTTTCCAACCTCTCCTCATAGCTAATGTCCTCCAGACCAGGAAACATCCTGGTAAAACTCCTCTGCACCCTCTCCAAAGCATCCACGTCCTTCTGGTAGTGTGGCGACCAGAATTGCACGCAATATTCTAAGTGTGGCCTAACTAAGGTTCTGTACAGCTGCAATATGACTTGCCAATTTTTATACTCTATGCCCCGACCGATGAAGGCAAGCATGCCGTATGCCTTCTGGACTACCTTATCCACCTGCGTTGCCACTTTCAGTGACCTGTGGACCTGTACGCCCAGATCTCTCTGCCTGTCAATACTCCAAAGGGTTCTGCCATTTACTGTATACCTCCCACATGCATTAGACCTGCCAAAATGCATTACCTCATATTTGTCCGGATTAAATTCCATCTGCCATTTCTCCGCCCAAGTCTCCAACCGATCTATATCCTGCTTTATCCTCTGACAATCGTCATCATTATCCGCAACTCCACCAAACTTTGTGTCGTCCGAAAACTTACTAAGCAGACCAGCTACATTTTCCTCCAAATCATTTATATATACTACAAACAGCAAGGATCCCAGCACTGATCCCTGTGGAACACCACTAGTCACATCTCTCCATTCAGAAAAACACCCATCCACTGTTACACTCTTTCTTCTGTGACTGAACCAGTTCTGTATCCATCTTGCCAGCTCACCTCTGATTCCGTGGGACTTCACCTTTTGCACCAGTCTGCCATGCGGGACCTTGTCAAAGGCTTTACTAAAGTCCATATGGACAACATCCACTGCCCTTCCCACATCAGTCATCTTCGTCACTTCCTTCAAAAACTGAATCAAATTAGTACGACACCGACCTCCCCTTCACAAAACAATGCTGTCTCTTGCTAATAGGTTTGTTTGTTTCCAAATGGGAGTAAATCCTGCCCCGAAGAATCCTCTCTAATAGTTTCCCTACCACTGACGTAAGGCTCACCGGCCTATAATTTCCTGGATTATCCTTACTAACCTTCTTAAACAAAGGAACAACATTGGCTATTCTCCAGTCCTATTGGACCTCACCTGCAGCCAATGAGGATGCAAAGATTTCTGTCAAGGCCCCAGCAATTTCTTCCCTTGCCACATTCAGTATTCTCGGGTAGATCCTATCAGGCCCTGGGGACTTATCTAACTTAATGCTTTGCAAGACACACAACACCTCCTCCTTATTGATAATGAGATGAATGAGACTATCTGCACTCCCTTTCCGAGGCTCATCATCCACCAAGTCCTTCTCCTTGGTGAATACTGATGCAAAGTACTCATTTAGCACCTCACCCATTTCCTCAGGCTCCACGCATAGACTCCCATCTCTGTCCTTGAGTGGGCCAACCCATTCCCTGGTTACCTTCTTGCTCTTTATATATGTATAAAAAGCCTTGGGCTTTTCCTTAATCCTGTTTGCCAATGACTTTTCATGACCTCTTTTTGCCCTCCTAACTCCTTGCTTCAGTTCCTTCCTACTGTCTTTAAATTCCTCAAGTGCTTCATCTGTTCCTAGCCTTCCAGCCCTTACAAATGCTTCCTTATTCTTTTAAAACAAACAAAGAACAAAGATAATTACAGCACAGGAACAGGCCCTTCGGCCCTCCAAGCCTGCGCCGATCCAGATCCTCTCTCTAAACATGTCGCCTATTTTCTAAGCTTCTGTATCTCTTTTCTTCCTGCCCATTCATGTATCTGTCTAGATACATCTTAAAAGACTCCATCGTGCCCGCATCTACCACCTCCACTGGCAATGCGTTCCAGGTGCCCACCACCCTCTGCGTAAAGAACTTTCCACGCATATCCCCCCTAAGCTTTTCCCCTTTCACTTTGAACTCGTGTCCTCTAGTAATTGAAACCCCCACTCTGGGAAAAAGCTTCTTGCTATCCACCCTGTCTATACCTCTCATGATTTTGTACACCTCAATCAGGTCCCCCCTCAACCTCCGTCTTTCTAATAAAAATAATCCTAATCTACTCAACCTCTCTTCATAGCTAGCGCCCTCCATACCAGGCAACATCCTGGTGAACCTCCTCTGCACCCTTTCCAAAGCATCCACATCCTTTTGATAATGTGGCGACCAGAACTGTACGCAGTATTCCAAATGTGGCCGAACCAAAGTCCTAAACATGACCTGCCAACTCTTGTACTCAATGCCCCGTCCGATGAAGGAAAGCATGCCGTATGCCTTCTTGACCACTCTATTTACCTGCGTTGCCACCTTCAGGGAACAGTGGACCTGAACACCCAAATCTCTCTGGACATCAATTTTCCCCAGGACTTTTCCATTTACTGTATAGTTCACTCTTGAATTGGATCTTCCAAAATGCATCACCTCGCATTTGCCCTGATTGAACTCCATCTGCCATTTCTCTGCCCAACTCTCCAATCTATCTATATTCTGCTGTATTCTCTGACAGTCCCCTTCACTATCTGCTACTCCACCAATCCTAGTGTCGTCTGCAAATTTGCTAATCAGTCCACCTATACTTTCCTCCAAATCATTAATGTATATCACAAACTTTTAGACTAGGCTCACAATATCCCGTGTTATCCAAGCTTCCCGAAACTTGCCAAACGTGTCTTTCTTCCTCACAGGAACATGCTGGACCTGGATTCTAATCAGCTGACGTTTGAAAGGCTCCCACATGTCAGATGTTGATTTACCCTTAAACAGCCGCCCCCAATCTAAATTCTTCAGTTACTGCCTAATATTGTTATAATTAGCCTTCCACCAATTTAGCACCTTCACCCGAGGACTACTCTTATCCTTATCCACAAGTACCTTAACACTTATGGAATTATGTTCACTGCTCCAGAAATGCTCCCCCACTACAACTTCGACCATCTGGCAGTGCTCATTCCCCAATACCAGGTCCAGAATGGCCCCATCCCTAGTTGGACTATGTACATACTGTTTCAAGAAGCCCTCCTGGATGCTCCTCACAACTTCTTCCCCATCCAGTCCCCTAGCACTAAGTGAGTCCCTGTCAATATTGGGGAAGTTAAAATTACCCACCACTACAACCCTGTTACCTTTACATCTTTCCAAAATCTGTCTACATATCTGCTCCTCTTCATCCCACTGGCTGTTGTGAGGCCTGTAGTAAACCCCCAACATCGTGACTGCACCCTTCCTATTCCTGAGCTCCACCCATATTGCCTCGCTGCATGACCTCTCTGAGGTGCCCTCCCGCAGTACAGCTGTGATATTCTCCTTAACCAGTAATGCAACTCCAGCACCCCATTTACATGCCTCTCTATCCCGCCTGAAGCTTCTAAAGCCTGGAACACTTAGCTGCCAATCCTGCCTTTCCCTCAACCAAGTCTCTGTAATAGCAACAACATCATATTTCCAATACTAATCCAATCTCTAAGTTCATCTGCCTTAATTGTGATACTTCTCGCATTGAAACAAATGCACTTCAGACCACCTGTCCCGCTGTGCTCAGCAACATCTGCCTGCCTGCTCTTCCTCTTAGTCCTTCTGGCCTTATTTACGATGTCCTCCACATTTGCTTCATTAGCTGTCCTATTGCTCTGGTTCCCACCTCTCTGCCACACTAGGTTAAACCCTCCCGAGTGACGCGAGCAAACCTTGCAGCCAGGATATTAGTGTCCTTCCAGTTTAGATGCAACCCGTCCTTCTTGTACAGGTCCCAACTGTCCCTGAAGAGAGCCCAATGGTCTAGATATCTGATACCCTCCCTTCTACACCAGCTGCTCAGCAACGTGTTCAGCTGCACTATCTTCCTATTTCTCACCTCACTGGCACGTGGCACAGGGAGCAATCCAGAGATTACAACTCTAGAGGTCCTGTTTTTTAACTTACTACCTAACTCCCTAAAACCCCCCTGCAGGACCTCATCTCTCTTCCTGCCTATGGCATTGGTACCGATGTGTACTACAACCTCTGGCTGTTCACCCTCCCCCTTCAGAATGCCCTCTGTCCGTTCAGAGACATCCTTGACCCTGGCACCAGAGAGGCAACATACCTTCCTGGAGTCTCTTTCACGTCCACAGAAGCGCTTATCTGTGCCCCTGACTAGAGAGTACCCTATAACTATTGCTCTTCTGTGCTTTTTCCCTCCCTGCTGAACAACAGTGCCAGCCGTGGTGCCACTGCTCTGGCTGCTGCTGTTTTCCCCAGATAGGCCATGCCCCCAACAGTATCCAAAACGGTATACTTGTTAGATAGGGGGATAGCCACAGGGGATTCCTGCACTGACTGCCTGCCCCTTCTAGCGGTCACCCATCTATCTGCCTGCACCTTCGGTGTTACCACTTCTCTAAAACGCTTTCCACCACCTGCCTGCTCCGAAGTGCATCCAGTTGCCGCTCCAACAGTTCCATGCGGTCTGTGAGGAGCTGCAACTGGGTACACTTCCTGGAGATGTCGCCTGGAACGCTGGAAGCGTCAGGAACATCCCACATCTCACAGGTGAAGCACTTCACCCCTCTGACTGACATTTCTATCACTAATTAATGAATTAATTTGAAATAAATGCTTATTAAATCCTTACTAGATTATGCTACACTTCACTGTGTGGTCCCTAGTTTTAGATTTCTACAATAAATACTAAATACTATCTAACTACTGTAATCTCCTCCCTCTGGTTCAGTAACTTAACTGATTAAATAGTTAGTTAGTGTCTTAATCAATTGTTGTCAGTTTAATTATCAAATTCGGTACAAATTCCCTACCAGCCAATCAGGGCACAGCTTTCCTGTGAATCACTTTTTCAGTTTTTCTTCCCACCTGAACCAACTTACTCTGTGTTCTCACTGCTCCGGAAATCCGCCCTCCGAGTCTGCTCCGAGAATCCCCGAGGTAAGTTTTTTTATATACTCACTGCACCGGAACTCCGCCATCCAAGTCTGCGCCGAGAATCCCCGAGGTAAGTTTTTTTATATTCTTACCGCTCCGGAACTCCGCCCTCCGAGTCAGCTCCGAGAATCTCCGAGGTAAGTTTTTTTCTACACTCAGGGCACCGGAACTCCACCCTCCGAGTCTGCTCCGAGAATCCCGGAGATAAGATTTTTATATACTTACTTCTCCGGAACTCCGCCCTCCGTGTCTGCTCCAAGAATCCCCGAGGTAAGTTTTTTTATACACTTCCCCCTCTGGAACTCCGCCATCCGCGTCTGCTCCGAGAATCCCCGAGGTAAGTTTTTTTTATATACTTACCGCACCGGAACTCCGCCCTCCAATTCTGCCCCGAGAATCCCCGAGGAAAGCTTTTTTATATACTCACCGCTCCGGAACGCCACCCTCCGAGTCTGCTAGGGGTAATTTACAATGGCCAGTTTACCTGTAAACCTGCCAGTCTTTGGTGGTGGGAGGAAACCAGAGCACCCAGTGCAAATCCACGTGGTCACAGGAAGAACTTGCAAACTCTGCATAGGCAGTACCCAGCACCGCACCCACATTGCTGGAGCAATGAGGCTACCACTTATAATCATCATCACGGATGTGATCATCATCATCATCACATATCCACTGTTCGTGGGATGTGGGTGTCCCTGGCCAGGCCAGCATTTATTGCACATCCACTGAATTAAATGGTGTTTAAGGGTCAACCACATTGCTGTGGATCTAGAGTCACATGTCGGTCAGGATAACAGTTTTTTTCCCCGATAGGACATTAGTGAAGCAGATGGGTTTTAACAACAATCGAAGTTAGTTTGACCAATGGACAAGCGTTTAATTCCAAATTTTTATTAATTTAATTCGAATCTCACTATTGGCCATGGTAGGATTTGGACCCATATCCCCAAAGCGTTAGCCTGATCTTCTGGATTGATTGCCCAGTGACACTAACATCAAGCTAATGCCTCCCCACTTCCCAATGTATGTTTGTGAACGTGTGTTGCGAAGTTAAACAACTACTGTGTATAATCCTGTGTGTAAATAAACCCTACATATTTGTTTTAACATTCACAACAGTGTTGTTTTAGTCCTTCAAAAAGTCACGGTTCACAAACTGAGCGAGTGGAGAAATATGCCATCAGGCTTTCTCTTGTTCTTGTAAAGGAAATAGCTACATCACAATGGACTTACGGACAGGTTGTTGAAAATAGAGAAACATTTGCTTTCAAAATTAACGACCATTCATAACAGAAATTACGTGCTCGACCGGATAAACCCATGATATTAAGAGAAAATACGAAGACACATAAATTAAAATGAACTGACTGGAAGTCAAAGTGGGAAAATCTGGTGGCTCAAAAGAGTGTTCAAACAAATAAACAAACACAGCAAACCCTCTTACTCTAACATCATAAAATGTCCAATTTTGATTCAAAGATTTTTTTTTGGAGCAAAGTGATGTAACAGCTGAAACATAGGCAAAACTGAGTAAGGACCTGTTAAAAGGTACATCCATGGAGAGGCAAACGCAACTGCCCAGGAAGGTGAAACTGACTGATGTCCTTAAAGTGCTGCTTGAGCACCTAGGGCACAGTCCCATTCCAGAACAGGTAGATGAGCAATTCATTCCTGAACCCGAACCATCTCCCATGGCCAGAATGGAACTAGAAGCAAGTCAGGATGCAACTGCAGTTTCAGGAAAGAGAAAGAGAGAGAGAGACAGACAGACAGAGAGAGAGATGGTGGGGTGGGGGCAGGGAGAGAGAGACAGAAAGGGTTGTCCAGTTAAAATAATTGGAAATTGAGCTGAATGCGAAAGCAGAGAGTGATGCGAGACAAATAAAGGCTGTTAGGGAGAATCCCTCTTCATCCGGTCACTGTCCATATCTCCCGAACCCAAAATCTGGCTCTGAGGCTCTTAAGCATGTCTAATTCGTACGAAAAGTTGAAGAGGATGCGTTGGAATTCTTTTTGCCACTTTTTCCAAGGTAGCGCGATGGCTATGATGGCCACAAGAGATCTGGACCCTCATGATTCAGGGTCAGTTAATAGGGAAGGCTCAAGAGGTCTCTTGTATCCTGACTCATGAAATGTCCTCTAACGAGCACAGCAAGGCTGCCATCCTTAGTGCATATGAGATGGTCCCAGAAGCATATCATCAGCAATTCAGGAAAGGTTGAACGAATCCATGCAGATCTATTTGGGGTTCGAAAGGCGAAAGCAAATCGTTTTCGACCGGTGGATACGATCTGTAAAAGTAAAGCACAGATATGATGAATTATGCGAGTTAATGTTGCTGGAGGAATTCAAAAAATGATTACTCGCCAACCTGAGAATGCACTTAGGGGAGCAGAGATCCCACAAAGCTCGAGAGTGTGCAGTCACTGCTGATAGCTATGACACCACACATCAGTCTGGAAACTCAGACACGCCCTGTCAAAGCCACTCCCCAAATCACTGGAAGGATTGGAGGGGAGAGTGGGATACAAATGAAGCCACACCCGGAATGTGAAGTACAAGGGAGGGTGCGAGGAGTCCACCCCAAGCAGTCAAATATAAACCACAGTGATTCGTGTGCTCCCACGACAAGAAAGTCGATTATTGCAGATTCCAACTCTGGATGTTAAAAGGAAAGTTGGTCGATCTAATAGGTCTCTGCAACGGTGGTCCAATGGAAGATACCACATTCGAGAGTGCAGTAGAACATCAGCAGACCTCAGTGAAGAATCTAGATACTCAGAGGGTATTGCCCTATGCCTTTTGAACCATCAAAATTCACAAGAGTTACTGGAGTGTTGCTCTCGCAGGAACCATACCCCCTACCCTTCCCAGAGGTGAACTCGTCCATTGCACTGCTTAGGAATACAGGAGACACTCAGTCCTTAATGTTAGAACACAGACTAAGGCTTTCCCCAAAAACCTCCATGAAAGCCAAAGCCCTGAGAAGCGGCTTGGTGGGAGGTTACCTGTCTGGTCCTCTTCATCAAGTCCAACAACAGTGCGACCTAGTTTCGGGCTTCACAACTAGAGGAATTGTCTCAGGGTTACCAGTGACAGGGAGTCACTTCCGACTGGGGAATGACTTGGCTGGCAGCAAGATAATAGCAACCTTTATAATATTAGACTAGCCCAGCCCCAAAACCAGAGCAATTGAACGACAGGAGGAAAATCCAGAGATCTTCTACGGTTGCATAGTAACTCGGTCCCAAACCAGAGAGGCCTGATTAGCTGAGAGCGAATCAGTGCACCAGCTGGATGAGTCAGAGGTCTAGTTAGCTGAAACTTTTTAAAAGCATGTTGATGGGGGCCCCTGAAGCTTCTGAAAGAGAAAATCCTGGAAAACCATGAGAGCACCTCCATGTGGGTGTATGTTTCCAACTTCTGCTCGTCAATGCATGCACAGTGGCCGAAGAACATTCAAAGACTTCTCAATTAAACGTGAAGCAACAAGAAGACAGGCCTATCCAGGCCCAGACCCTTCCACCAGCAGACTAGGTCCTAGTTCTACTATCCCTACCCACTGAAACTTTCCAAGCCACATTCAGTGGTCGTTATCAAATGAGCAAAAGGGATCAGCACAGTTAATTACCTAACCCATACCCCTGATCGGAGGTAGAAGCACCGGGTATGTCACTTTAAGATGATTCAGAAATATTACAGCCGAGATCCCAGTCAATCAGTGGGTGTTTGTCAGAGGGTGGAAATATCTGAGGGCAGCTGGGAGGAGTCAGTTGAGGAGGAGGAGACCCCGATTGAACCCCCGGCTACCAGACTGGCAATCGCTGAAGTCTTGGAAGACTTAACCATCTAGCTGACACAGCTAAAGTAAAGGCAGCGGGAGAACGTGTCCTCCCTGCTGGAAGAATTTAATGAAATCTGTAAAGATCAGCCAGGGCTCACCACCCCAGCAGTCCATGATGTGAATGTGAATAGTCCCGAAGCTGGATGGATCCATGCAGCTCTATATTTACTATCAAAGTTTTGTCCCAAACTATAGCACCAAAGCCACACTACCAACTGATGCACGGGAAACACTGGAAATGATAAGTGCAGAGGCGTGCCAGGAGGGGTTTGCAAAATTGAAAGCCAGCCGAGTAAATGAGCCCGTTTTAGCTGCCCCAGAATTCAGCAAACGTTTAAGTGTGAATGAGAGAATGACAACACCATTTATGCCCAAATAGATGGTGTTGCCATGGGATCCCCTCCAGACCGAGCTCTCACAAGCATCTTTGTTGGGTGCCATGAGAAACGTGTCTTTGAGGGAATGACACCTAACGTCCCACCTCTTGCGTATTTCTGATATGTAGATGACATGCTTGATTTATTTGAATCTGCATTTGCATGCAATAATTTCCTTTCACGTCTTAATGTGCTCCATCCTGCGCTCAAATTCACTTTTGAAATGGAGCAGAAATTATCTCCCTTCCCTTGATGTACTATTTGAGAAATCTGTTTAGGGGTTCTCTACCACAGTCTGCCGCAAACCTACCTTCATAATATATACAATACATGAATTGGGATTCTTACAGTTCCACATGCTGTAAGATTAGCCTTATCAGCAAGCTGGTAAATAGGGCCCGAGTCATGCCATGCAAACTTGATGCTGAAATAGGGCGAATAAAAGACATCCTGCGTGAGGATGGCTGTCCTGATCAGGTCATTTCTCATTGTTTAATGCACAAAATTATGAACTGGGTAAGGCTACCATTTTCGGCCCTGAAAGGACCCCAGTTTATCTCAGATTACCCTGGAAGAGTAATGAATCTCAAAGACTTGAGAAATAGGTAAAGCTAGCTGTTTCATGGCTACTACTATGCAGTAGTAATATGTGTGCTACTCACAGGATGCTGCCATCAATCCAAAACGAGGTTGTGCATATCACACACATGAGTAATGTTATAACTGAATTTCATACCAGTCGGATGCTAGGTATATAGGACGTACGTTCCAAAGACTGGCGGATCGTATCAAATAACGTGTCTCATCCACTCTTCGTAACGAGCAAGGTGAAGGCTGTACCTAACCAGCCTGTGCTGACACAACTCAACTCAAAACAGAGTCTCCAACATTAGTTGTGACTCTGCAATTGGACAAAATTTGCTAAATAATCCTCAGTGCGCTAAGAATTACACTGACAACCAATTTTCTTTGTCAGCAGGGCTCGCAGAGTGGCGCATTTCCTCGTTGTGCATCCAATATATATTAATATACGGGGCCTTGATCTTTGCAGACAGAAAGGATATGAACAGCCAATGCACCTGCTTCACGGAAATAAAATAAGTGACAGCCATTTGCATGTTCATTCCTCAGAGCAATGCCTTGACCAATTAGAATCAAGCTATCCCGTTTAACTTACAACAAATCTTGGCAGTTAACTGTCAGTCACCCATAAACTGGTACATTCTCCATGTCAACGCCTCGACCAATCAGAGTTCAGTTTCCAACCAATCATACTCTCTTCTCCTGACAGTATACCGTTGTTATAAAAGCAAAATACTGCGATGCTGTGTATCCGAAACAAAAACAAAAAGTGCTGTAAAAACTCAGCAGGTCTGGCAGCATCTGTGGAGAGAGAACTAAAGATAACGTTTCAAGACTGATTTGGAGGAAACTACAGGTGGTCTGATTAGCAAGTTTGCAGACGTCACTAAGATTGGTGGAGTAGCACATAGTGAAGGGGACTGTCAGAGAATACCGCAGAATATGGATAGATTGGAGAGTTGGGCAGAGAAATGGCAGATGGATTTCAATCAGGGCAAATTGGAGGTGATGCATTTTGGAAGATCCAATTCAAGAGTGAACTATACAGTAAATTGAAAAGTCCAGGGGAAAATTGATGTCCAGAGAAATTTGGGTGTTGAGGTCCATTGTTCCCTGAAGGTGGCAACGCAGGTCAATAGAGTGGTCAAGAAGGCATACGGCATGCTTTCCTTCATCGGACGGGGTACTGAGTACAAGAGTTGGCAGGTCATGTTTACAGTTGTATAGGACTTTGGTTCGGCCACATTTGGAATACTGCGTGCAGTTCTGGTCGCCACATTACCAAAAGGATGTGGATGCTTTTTCCAAGAGTGGGGGATTCAATTTCTAGGGGACACGAGTTCCAAATGAAAGGGGAAAAGTTTAGGGGGGATATGCGTGGAAAGTTCTTTACGCAGAGGGTGGTGGGTGCCTGGAACGCGTTGCCAGCGGAGGTGGTAGACGCGGGCACGATAGCGTCTTTTAACATGTATCTAGACAGATACATGAATGGGCAGGAAGAAAAGAGATACAGAAGCTTACAAAATAGGCGACAGGTTTAGATAGAGGATCTGGATCGGCGTAGTCTTGGAGGGCCGAAGGGCCTGTTCCTGTGCTGGAATTTTCTTGGTTCTTTCTTTGTTCTTTAAGACTGTGACCTTTAATCAGAACACAGACCTGAAACGTTAACTTTACTTCTCTCTCCACAGATGCTGCCAGACCTGCTGAGTTTTTTTTCCAGCTCTTTCTGTGTTTGTTTCAATATACAGTTGTTGCTTGTCCTTACATTGATAAACCTGCAGATTGTTCTGATGAGTGCATTGTGCTGGAAAGAAAGTGATATTGCTATTGGATTTATGAAGAATAGGCTTTGGAAGGCTGTACAACTTAAAATAATATAGGACATGGCACTCCAGGAAAATACAAATATCTTTCCTGGAAGCTTGACCATAAGCGACTTCACGTGGTTTAAAATAACAAAACAAAGCGCAAGAAAGATGGCAAGCTTTCTGAGCGGGTACAAACGGTATGGTTTAAAGAAAAACTGCAAAATTTAATTGGGTATTCTGCTTTCAAAGGAAACTTCATGGGATGCTATGACTTGTCAGTAAAGTTGACATAAATCCATCCGCTGAAAAGGGATATAAGCAGTTGAACACATCTTCACTGCATTCGAGTGTTAGACCCCGGTGAATTGTCAGAAGAATATCGGAAACGGAGCCTCATTGATCATGAGGAGAAAAATCTTTGAGTAACTGGTGCTGACCACTTCGGATGATCGCATAATTAATAGTTAATGACATAATTGAGCATTCTTATCTTCGATATTGCTGAGGCATTCATTTTCTGGGAGTCGAGAAATAAGGTTTTTTTTCTTTCATTATAATTTTCTTTTCCCTTTTTCCAAAGTTAATGTTGCAACCATATTAGTTTTAAATTAATCATTTCTAATCTGTGCTAACTGAAAACGGTCTATTTGTTTACTTGTAATTCGTGGGTCAAAGAAACTATGGGTTTGCCTTTTCAAACATAAAAGCTGACACGCTTTCCCACTTTCATTAGCTTTCATAGGACCATGTTAAGAGATATTTGCTGTGACCATATAAAGCGATATTAGCGCAGCTCAGTTTATGTGATACTTGTGGTGATCATTTTAAGTGATATTTTCTGTGACCAGTTGGAAACATAATTGCCAGGACCACTTTAAGCGTCAGTTGCGATTTGCAGCTTATGTGATATTTGTGGTGGCCATTTCATGATACAATTGCTACGTCCATTTTACGAGATATTTGCTTTTTTCACTTTCATTGATATTTGCCATGCCCATTTTCAGTATTTTTTTTCTTTTTTGGGGATCATTTTAAGTGACATTTTCTGCATCTTTCTGAAGTTGCATTATTGTTACAATTTCAACTGATATCCATCGTTGTCATCTTACGAACAGGGAGCTAATTTTGCAAACAAGTCTCTCTATGTTTTCAACAACCTGTTTATGAGCGGATTTTGATTTTAATGTTTTCCTTTTCTTTAAAAAAAATCCTGATGGCATATTTCTCCACTCCCTCAGCTTGTGAACCCTGACTTATAGCAGACTGTCACAACACTGTTCTTAAAGTTACGTCAAAACAGTAGGGTTTATTAACACACTCTCTTGAACTCGGGAGGGGGTTAAATTCACAATGCACGCTCACAGGCATACAAGGGAAGGTAAAGGCATCAAAAGGTCAAAGACATTTACTCAGTATAAAATACCTTAATTACAAACTGACAGAGATTCCAGTTGAAAATAGGGATGGTTTATTTTTTAACGAACATAAAGTTTAACAAGGATGTATTTTAGTGACTGTCATTTCTCCACAAGTCTATTTTGACTTGATGCACCAGAACACATCTAACAGTTGCTTCGAGTCCACTGGATGTGACAACACTGCTCTGCTCGAGGCCAGTTAATTCTGTAACCATATTAATTACCTTTTCGATGAGAAAAGAACTATATAATGTATAAATGCGGTGTGGCGTTTTCGAGTGTCTAAATAACGTAATGGGAGATAGCTTTCCCTGCAATCTGATGTATTAGCTACCAATTAAATACTGTGGAGATATTGTTGCTTTTCAGCTGGATTGTTATAGCAAAAGTCTGAAAATATGGAATCTTGCCGTCATATTTTTTAATTTGTCAACGCAAAGATCATACTTGTTGGTTCAAGATAAAATTCTCGATGGAGGTCATGACACAGGCCAGACCAGACCGGTCCTGATGTGTGTGCATCACTGAGCCTGGCGGAGAGCAGACTGGCGCCACTGTGTCTCGATCATTGAGCCAGGGACAGAGCGGTATGGCTCCACTGGGTCTGTAATATTGAGACTGCAGAGAGCAGACGGGCACCATTGTGGCAGTGGTGGGTCAGTACTGAGGGAGCGCCGCACCGTCGGCGGTTCAGTACCGAGGGAGCCCTGCACTGTCAGAGGTGCCATCGTTCGGATGAGACATTAAAACGAGCCTGAATAGAGCTGACCGGCCCAACTGTGTCTGCATCACTGAGCCTGGGGGAGAGCAGACCGGCCCCACTGTGTCTGTATGATTGTGTCTGGGGGAGAGCAGACCGGCCCCACTGTGACAGTATGACTGTGTCTGGGGGAGAGCAGACCTGCCCCATTGTGTCTGCATCACTGAAACTGGTGGAGAGAACGTCGGCCCCACAGCGTCTGAATCACAGAGCCTAGGTGAGAGAAGACTGGCTCCAACATGTCTGTATCAATGAACCTGGGGAGAGCAGACTGATCCCACTGTGTCTGTATGACTGTGCCTGGGGGAGAGCAGACCGGCCCCACTGTGTCTGTATGATTGTGTCTGGGGGAGAGCAGACCGGTCCCACTGTGTCTGTATGATTGTGTCTGGGGGAGAGCAGGCCGGCCCCACTGTGTAAGTATGACTGTGTCTGGGGGAGAGCAAGCCCGCCCCACTCTGTCTGTATGACTGTCTCTGGGGGAGAGCAGGCCTGCCCCACTGTGTCTGTATGACTGTGTCTGGGGGAGAGCAGACCGGCCCCTCTGTGTCTGTATGACTCCCTGGGGGAGAGCAGACCGGCCCCACTGTGTCTGTATGACTGTGTCTGGGGGAGAGCAGACCTGCCCCACTGTGACTGTATGTTTGTGTCTGGGGGAGAGCAGACCGGCCCCACTGTGTCAGTATGACTGTGTCTGTGGGAGAGCAGACCAACACCACTGTGTCAGTATGACTGTGTCTGGGGGAGAGCAGACCTGCCCCATTGTGTCTGCATCACTGAAACTGGTGGAGAGAAGGTCGGCCCCACTGTGTATGAATCACGGAGCCTGGGTGAGAGAAGACCGGCTCCAACATGTCTGTATCAATGAACCTGGGGAGAGCAGACTGATCCCACTGTGTCTGTATCACTGATCCTGGGGCAGAGCAGTCCGGCACCACTGAGCCAGTTTCACTTAGCCTGGTGTCGAGCGGATTGGTCCCACTGTCATTGTGTCAGCAGCCTGAAGGGGAGCAGAGCGGCCCCACTGAACGTCTATGACGGATCCTGAGGCAGAGTGAACCGATCCTGATCCTGGGGCAGAGCAGTCCGGCACCACTGGGTCTGTATCACTGCTCCTGGGGCAGAGCAGTCCGGCATCACTGAGTCTGTATCACTGAGCCTGGGGGAAATCAGACCAGCTCGAATGTGTCTGTATCACTGAGCCTGGGGTAGAGCAGAGCACTCCACTGGGTCTGTATGACTGTGTCTGAGGGAGAGCAGACCGGCCCCACTGTGTCTGTATGATTGTGTCTGGGGAAGAGAAACCGGCCCCACTGTGTCTGTATGACAGTGTCTGGGGGAGAAAATACCGGCCCCACTGTGTCTGTATCACTGAGCCTGGGGGAAGGCAGACCGGTTCCAATGTGTCTGTATCAGTGAATCTGGGCAGAGAAGACTGTCCCCACTGTGGCTGTATCAGCGAATCTGGGGGAGAGAAGACTGGGCCCACTCTGCCTGTATCACTGAGCCTGGGGGAGAGCAGACTGTCCCCACTGTGCCTGTATCAGTGAATCTGGGGGAGAGAAGACTGACCCCCCGTGTCTGTATCACTGAGTCTGGGGGACAGCAGACCGGCTCCATGTGTCTGTATCACTGAGACTGTGGGAGGGCAGACCTTCCCCGTGGTGTCAGTATCACTGCAACTGGGGGAGAACAGACTGGCCCTGCTGTGCCTATTGAATGGAAAGTATTCAGCATGGAGCTCGTTGACCCGTGGTGTCCCACAAAGGATCTGTTCTGGGACCTCTGCTCTTTGTGATTTTTATAAATGACTTGGATGAGGAAGTGGAAGGCTGGATTAGCAAGTTTGCCGATGACATGAAGGTTGCTGGAGTTGTGGATAGTGTGGAAGGAACTTGTAGGTTGCAACGGGACATTGACAGGATGCAGAGCTGGGCTGAGAAGTGGCAGATGGAGTTAACCTGGAAAAGTGTGAAGTGATTCATTTTGGAAGGTCGAATTTGAATGCAGAATACAGGCTTAAAGACATGATTCTTGGCAGTGTGGAGGAACAGAGGGATCTTGGGGTCCATGTCCATAGATCGCTCAAAGCTGCCACCCAAGCTGATAGGGTTGTTCAGAAGGCGTATGGTGTGTTGGCTTTCATTAACAGGGGGATTGAGTTTAAGAGCCGTGAGGTTATGCTGCCGCTCTATAAAGCCCTGGTTCGACCACACTTGGAATATTGTCTTCAGTTCTGGTCGCCTCATGAAAGGAAGAATGTGGAAGCTTTAGAGAGGGTGCAGAGGAGATTCACCAGGCTGCTGCTTGGACTGGAGGGCATGTCTTAGGAAGAAAGGTTTAGGGAGCCAGGGCTATTCTCATTGGAGCGAAAAAGGATGAGAGGTGACTTGATAGAGGTGTACAAGATGATGAGAGGCATAGATAGAGTGGATAGCCAGAGACCTTTTCACAGGGTGGAATGGGCTATTACCAGAGGGCATAATTTTAAGGTGATTGGAGGAAGGTTTAGGGAAGATGTCAGAGGTAGGTTCTTTATACAGAGAGTAGTGGGTCCGTGGAATGCACTGCCAGCGGTGGTAGTAGAAGCAGATACATTAGGGACATTTAAGCGACTCTTGGATAGGTACATGGATGATAGTGGAATGAAGGGTATGTAGGTAGTTTGATCTTAGAGTAGGTTAAAGGGTCGGCACAACATCGTGGGCCGAAGGGCCTGTACTGTGCTGTACTGTTCTATGTTCTATGTTTTATGTTCTGTATCACTGAGCCTGGGGAGAGCAGATTTGCCCCACTGTTTCTGCATCACCGAACCTGTGGTCGAGCAAAGCAGCTCATCTGTGTCTGCATCAATGATCCTGTGGCAGAGCAGAATGGCTCCACTTTATTTGTATCACTGAGACTGTGGGGAGATGAGCTTATTCCACTGCGTCTCTATTACTGATCCTGGGGGAGAGCAGACCGGCCCCAATGTATCTTTATCACTGAGCCTGGGAGAGAGCAGAGTGGCCGCACTTTGTCTGCATGACTGAGATTGTGGGAGAGCAGAACGGCCCCAGCATGTCTGAATCAGTGAGTCTTGGGGAGAGCAGACTGTACCCACTCTGCCTCCATCACTAAGCCTGGAGCAGAGCAACCGGGCTCACTGTGTGAGTATGAGGGACCTTGGGTGTGAGCAGACAGTCCCCTTTATGTCTTTATCACTGATCCGCGGGGAGTGCAGAATGGCCCCACAGTGTCTGTATCGTGGAGCCAATCGGAGAGAAGACCCGCCCCACTCTATCTGTGTCTCTGAGCCTTGTGGGAGAGCAGATTGGCTCTGCTGTGTTTGCATTACTGAGCCTGGGGGAGGGCAAACTGGCCCCATTGTGTTTGCATTACTGAGCCTGGGGGAGGGCAGACTGGATCCACTGTGTTTGCATTTCTGAGCCTGGGGAAGGGCAGACTGGATCCACTGTGTTTGCATTTCTGAGCCTGGGGGAGGGCAGACGGGCCCCACTGTGTTTGCATTACTGAGCCTGGGGGAGGGCAGATGGGCCCCACTGTGTTTGCATTACTGAGCCTGGGGGAGGGCAGACTGGCTACACTGTGTTTGCATTAATGAGCCTGGGTGAGGGCAGACTGGTTCCACAGTGTTTGCATTACTGAGCCAGGGGGAGGGCAGACTGGCCCACTGTGTTTGCATTACTGAGCCTGGGGGAGGGCAGACTGGACCCACTGTGTTTGCATTTCTGAGCCTGAGGGAGGGCAGACTGGCCCCACTGTGTTTGCATTACTGAGCCTGGGGGAGGGCAGACTGGCCCACTATGTTTGCATTACTGAGCCTGGGGGGAGGCAGACTGGCCCCACTGTGTTTGCATTACTGAGCCTGGGGGAAGGCAGACTTGCCCACTGTGTTTGCATTACTGAGCCGGGGGGAGGGCAGACTGGCCCACGGTGTTTGCATTACTGAGCCTGGGGGAGGGCAGACTGGCCCCACTGTGTTTGCATTACTGAGCCTGGGGGAGGGCAGACTGGCCCACTGTGTTTGCATTACTAGCCTGGGGGAGGCAGACTGGCCCACTGTGTTTGCATTACTGAGCCTGGGGAAGGGCAGACTGGCCCACTGTGTTTGCATTACTGAGCCTGGGGGAGGGCAGACTGGCCCACTGTGTTTGCATTACTGAGCCTGGTGGGGGGGGGGCAGACTGGCCCACTGTGTTTGCATGACTGAGCCTGGGGGAGGGCAGACTGGCTCACGGTGTTTGCATTACTGCGCCTGGGGGAGGCAGACTGGCCCCACTGTGTCTGTGTCTCTAAGCTTGGGAAAGGGCAGACTAACGCCATTGTGTTTTTATGAGTGAGATTGGATTGGATCAGATCGGCTACACTTTTTCTGTATCACTGAGCCTTGGGGAGAGCAGACCTGATCAACTGTGTCTTTATTACTGAGCCTGGGGGAGAGCAGCGTGGCCGCACTTTGTCTGCACCACTGATCCTGGGGGAGAGTCGACTGGACCCACGATATCTTTATCACTGAGTCTGGGGCAGAGCAGACCAGTCCCACTGTGTCTGTATCACTGAACCTGGGGGAGAGCAGACCGGCCCCACTGTGTCTGTATCACTGAGCCTGGGGGAGAGCAGAACAGCCCCACTGTGTCTGTATCACTGAGCTGGGGGAGAGCAGACCGGCTCCACTTAGTCTGTATCACTGAACCTGAATAATAGCAGACCGGCTCCACTGAGTCTGTATCACTGAAGCTGGGGGAGCGCAGACTGTCCCCACTGTGTCTGTATCACTGAGCCAACGGAGAGCCGACCTTACCCGCGGTGACAGTATCACTGAACCTGGGGTCGAGCAGACCAGCCCCACTGGGTCTGTATCACTGAGTCAGTGGTATAGCAGAACCTACCCACGGTGACAGTACCATTGATACCGGGTGTGAGAACACTTGCCCCACTGTGTCTGTGTCACTGAGCCTGTGGACAGATGTGCCTGTTCCACTGTGTCTGTATTACTGATGCTGGGGTAGGACAGACCGGCCCCACTGTGTCTGTATCACCTAACCTGGGGTAGATCAGACTATCCCCACTGTCTCTGTGTCACTGAGCCAGTGGTATAGCAGCACCGACCCACGGTGACAGTACCACTGAGACTGGGGGAGAGAGAGCTAACTTGCCCCACTGTGTCTGTATCACTGAGCCTGTGCAGAGATGTGCCTGTTCTACTGTGTCTGTATTACTGATGCTGGGGGAAGGCAGACCGGCCCCACTGTGTCTGTATCATTGAGCCTAGGGAGAGGAGACTGGCCCCACGGTGTCTATGTAACTGAGCCCGGGGTAGAGCTAACCGGCCCCACTAGATTCCTGTGATGGAGCTTGGGGGAGAACAGTCCGGCCCCAGTGTGTCTGCATCACTGAGCCTAAGGGAGAGCAGCCCGGCTCCAATGTGTCTCAATCACTGAGCTTGGGGCAGAGCAGACTGGCCCCTCTGTGTCTGGCTCACTAAGACTGGGGGAGAGCAACTCGGCTCCAATCTGTCTGTACCACTGAGCCTGGGGGAGAGAAGACCAGCCCACAGTGTCTGTATCACTGAGGTTGGATACAGAAGACCGGCCCCACTGTGTCTGTATCACTGAGCCTGGGGGAGTGCAGACTGGAAGCCACCTGTCTTCAGATAAATACCCAGCAGACGCTTTGTGACTTGTGGGAGATTTTGTCCAGAGAAGTGACAGGTCAGGATTTCTTGGGATCTGGAGTTGGACCCTTGAGATATTGTTTCTGGTTTCGCTTTGGACCGTGTTTTGTGGTTGTTAACTGTTTTAAAGGTAGCTGGAGAAAACCAGCCAAGCAAGCAGTCACAATAAGTACCCTGCTCCATCTCTTTGAGATGTTCTTAGAAGCAAGTGTAAGAGATCGAGACATTGATGCTACATTCCGACTGAAAGGCCTGCCAGAAACCCCTTTTGTCACATTTCTCTTGGAAAGCCTGTCAAACTGATTTTCGACGTCACCTAGAAAGAAATGTTCTAGCAATGTCCTACTGACTGCCATCTACATACATTTGTTACACCAAACCAAGAAAGGACGATTCTTCTGCTTCTTCTTCTCTTCTTCTCTTCTTCAAGAATTAGTAAGTATTTGGTCAAGGCATTCTTTTTGTTTTGTAAGAGAGCTCTAAAGAAAACATCTCTATTTTTAAAGTTAACCGTTGTGCGTGTGTGTGTGAGTGAGAGAGAGTGAGTGTGAGAGAGAGAGAGAGAGATCGAGAGAGAGAGATGGAGAGGCTAAGGAAAAAAGAGACTTTCATATTTCGCTCTGTGCGTTAATGCTTTGCGTCCTTACTGGTTAAGTCTTGTTTTATAATAAATTGATAATTGTGTTGTTTACAGAGGAAACTTGCTGCGGGAGTTTTATTCTGGGATAAAGAATAGAATCTTTGACTGATTGTATCTGTAACTGGGTAAAAACTGAAATATATGTTGTGACCTGTGGAGAATTGCAACCAGAAAAGAGAGTGCACTCCTCCTATTACGGTCGTAACGCGTGAAATGCTTAAATGTTGATGTTCAGAGAGACATCGGTGCCCTCGTACAAGGACTAAAGAAAGTTAGAATGCAGGTACAACAAGCAATTAGGAAGGCAAATGACATGTTGGTCTTTATTACAATGGATTGGAGTACAAGAATAAGAATGGCCTTGCTGCATTTATACAGGGATTTGATGGGACCACACCTAGAGTACTGTGTGCAGTTTTGGTCTCCATATTTAAGGACGTTTCTACTTGCACTGGAGGCGGTCCTGCCCTACATTCTCTGGAGTTTGGAAAAAATAGAGATATCTCATTGAAACATACACGAATCTGAAGGGGCTCGAGAGGATGGTCCCTGAGACGCCGTTTACCCTGGCTATGGAATGTATAACACGGGAGTACATTTTCAAGGCAGAGGGGCGCTCCGTTATGACTCAGACGAGGAAAAGCTCCTTCAATAAAAGGGTTGTGAATCCTTCGAATTCTCTACTTCAGAAGGTGAAGGATGCCCAATCATTCAGCGTGCTTAAAGGTCGAGATAGGCAAATCTATTTTGCCTCTCAGGGAATGAAATGATATGGAAGAGAGGCAGCAAAGTAGAGTTCAGAAAGAAGATAAGCCACCATCGCATTGATTGGCGAACAGGCTCGAAGCACTGAATGGTCTGCTCCTGCTCTTATTTGTCATTTGCTTATTTTCTTAGAATAAGAGACAATATTTGTTCTGTTGCTTAAACTTCCTCAGGGCATCTCATTGTTTAATCAATTTTAAAATTAGTGTAATGGGGTATTTCATCACATTCTTCAACTGAGCTCTGAACATATTCTGTGTCACAGGATAAATACAAGTATTTGTGCAGCAACTCAGGAGCTGAGCATGAATCCCATTTCCATTAAAAAGGCAGGTAGAATTGCAGAATTATAAACCAACCACCACATGCGTTTCCATATAGAATGCACCATTAACTCTGACCATAGCAGAATGAAATTACCCGAGATAACGAACAGTAAAATGATGGATTTTCTTCGGTTATCCATTTCTGGGTCTCTGGGGCTCTCTCCACTGCTGTGAGGCCGCAGTCGCCTTCGTGCTCTGCTGGCAACTATAATGTGTCTGACAGTAAAAACATTGAGTAGTAAAATCAAAACAAATGCGATGCCAGGTGTTATAATGCTACGAAAGTACGCGATTGTTCCCCAGACTGGTGAAGACATAACGTCTGTTTTAACACGGCAAAACCAGGGGCTGTTAAAACGGCAATACTTATTTGATAGCAGAAAATACCAGGTGATGTCTTTTAAACAGCTCAGCACAGTCACTGCTCCATGAACCACATCAGCTGTTTTCTCTTTGCAATATCTAGTTTTTAACTTCTGGCAACAAATGGCCACAAATCGATTAAAGGTGAAAGCGACTGTGAACCAGACCGAACCGTCCGTTGCTGCATAAAGCAGGGTGGCATGGATATTACATACACGGATGCAATAAAGTGGGAGAAATGCTTCCCGATAACGAATTGGAATGTGCCGTAAAATCAGGTCGAGGCGAATGACCAGTAGATCCGCCGCAGCCCTGGCCACCAGGTAAGGAGTGACACATTTGGAGAGACCGCACTTTCCTCGAGAGAGGATTGCTATCGTCACTAGGTTAACTGTGTGGGAGGGAAATGGACAGGGAAATTATACATCAAGCTGAAAGCAATTGTTCCAGTGTGAATGCATACATATTGAGATTTGAAAATCTGTTACTGTGTCAAATGATATAATAAAATGCTTTTGCATGTGGCAGGGTTATCTGCTGCAGCTTTGATTGTCATTCAATGACGTCAGCCATTTAACCGTAAAAGTTATTATCTGGGATGAGGCGACACATTAACATGAACAGTCAAAATGAATAAAAGATGCTGCTGAGATGCTGGTGTATTTGATGCTCCAGTGAAATAAACAAATAAATAAATAATATCTCAGTGTCACAGGAAAAAATAAGGACTAAAGGAGCGAGGCTTCCAGTCGGAAATGTCAGCTTGTGTTCACAGACCATAGTTAGTGCAAGAGATTAAGCCCAGGCTGTTGCTGTTGGTCATTGACCAATGACTGTGGGTTTGAATGAGGTAATCAGCCCAGTTTCCTGTTCCTTGTCATTTGCCAGCGATGCTGTGTCAGAATGAGGAATCAACTTCTGTTGCTGGCCCTGATCAATCGGCAATGACCCAGTGAAAATTGGGGGGAGGGGGAGGGGAATGAACATAGCTTGTTGCTTGTGGTATTTTTCCAGTAACCGTGGTCTAGTGTGTGGATACACCTTGGATTTTTCTCCTTCTTATTAGTCACTGACACTTGGTTTGTGTTGGGGAATTCGGTCCTGCTTCCTGTTCCTCATCGTTGCCCAGTGATTTCTGTGTTAGCGTGGGGTAATCGCTCGAGGAGTGTGCTCCTCATCCTTATTGAGTGACCCTGCATTGGTGAGGGAAAGCAGTCCATGTTCCTGCTCCAGATCTTTACCCACTGATCCAGGGGATCTTCCCAGGATCCTGCGACTTATCTTTAGCCAGTGACACTGGGTTATGTGACAGTATGTCCTTCCTTCTCACTCTGCAATGAAGTGTATGAATCTAGCATTCACCTGTCAATAATTGTCCGTTACACCTTTGGAAATGCGATTGTGCATGGCTGTTTCTAATGGACTGTGCGTGGCATGATGTTCCTGAAGTAAAATGACTTCGTTCGCACTGCTTGAAAATGGGCATCTAACAGGTGGCCAATGTAACACCGCTCATTTACCTCCACCGCCCAAGACGTTTATTTAACCCAGAAAACGGGAGCTGGGTTGGGAAATTAAACAGTGAACCAAGTGTGGATGGAGAAAAAAACTTGGCTGCAAGACCTCTTGTGAGCATTGGAGGACCTCCGTGGAACTGTAATTGCAAGAAGTGCAGAAGTCCAACAGAGGGGAGGAGAAACTGATTAAAGCTGGATGAGGTTCAGATGCAATTGTACTTTCTCAAACAACTTTTGAAAAAGAAAAAAAAATATCCAATTATTTTTGAATAACTGCAGAATCAGCCAGACCGGTCCTGTAAAATCTGATGGTTCAATATGATTAAAATATATTCTGTAATAGCACATTGTATGTTTTCATTCTCAGTAATATTTCTGTTGTAATACACTACACTGAGGTATCAGAAACTATGTTAATGACAGTAAAAGGCCGAATGAATTCTTGTCTCCATTCAGGGATAATTGGACAAGTTTCAAAACAGCGACGTTACCAAATCAATGTATTATTCACAATACCATGGTGATAATCTGGAGCATTTACATTAAAGGAGACATTGACAGCATCGAAATTGATTTGTTGGACAGTTTGTGAGATTCCCTCACGTGCAACAGGTTTGCAGAACAGAATTCAAATTATTTCAAAGCAATATTTGGAAATTAAATCACCGGAAAATCTTTGAACAATAATTACCAGCGTCCCGAAGTTAACTTACAGGAAGGGAAATAAAGAGGGAAATTCTCCATCAGACTGGCAGGAAAAGCACTAGTCTGATGGATTTTGGGTGAAATTTATTGGTTTGTTATTGTGTTCAGTAACGGACATAATTATTTTACCTGGGACATGGATTTCTGCTTGAGGCACGGATTGAATAAAATGATAACGATGGGACTGAGAAATAAATCAACAAACAGGTACTTCTGCCGGAGTCAGGAGAGGATGAGACGTACGAAATGAAGGGGATTAAATTAAAAATGATAAATAATAGCCTACCAGTAAATCAGCAGCCCAGGAAATATTGAGAAGAGTAACAGTGTTCAGGAGGTATATTTTCAACATTCTCTCAGGTCTATTCATGACATGGTCATCAAACCTGCAGACAAGGGTGGTGCTGTTGTCGTATGACGTACCGACCTCGACGTTGCAGAAGCTCAACGCCAACTCAAGGAAACTTCTTCCTCCTCCCTCTGGACCATGACCCCACCACCGAACATCAAGATTTCAGACTTTTTAGATTTAGGGATACAGCACTGAAACAGGCCCATCGGCCCACCGAGTCTGTGCAGACGATTAACCACCCATTTTATACTACTCCTACACTAATCCCACATTTCTACCACATCCTCACCTGTCCCTATATTCCCCTTCCACCTACCTATTCTAGGGGCAATTTTTAATGGACAATTTACTTATCAACCTGCAAATCTTTTTGGCTGTGGGAGGAAACCGGAGCACCCGGAGGAAACCCAGGCAGACACAGGGAGAACTTGCAAACTCCACACAGGCAG
This sequence comes from Heterodontus francisci, assembly GCF_036365525.1. Taxonomy (NCBI): domain Eukaryota; kingdom Metazoa; phylum Chordata; class Chondrichthyes; order Heterodontiformes; family Heterodontidae; genus Heterodontus; species Heterodontus francisci. Next base: position 3,669,412 of record NW_027141473.1, read on the forward strand.
CACCCAGAATTGAATCCAGGTCGCTGGAGCTGTGAGGCTGCGGTGCTAACCACAGCCACCTTCCAAAGGACTGTCACTGACCTCATCTCCTCTGGAGATCTTCTCTCTACAGCTTCCAACCTAATAGTCCCACAACCCCGGACAGCCCGCTTCTACCCCCTTCCCAAAATCCACAAACGGGGCTGTCCCGGCAGACCAATTGTGTCAGCCTGCTCCTGCCCCACTGAACTGATTTCTTCCTATCTAGACTCTATCTTTTCTCCGCTAGTCCCGTCTCTTCCCACCTACATCCGTGACTCTTCTGACGCCCTACATCATTTTGACAATTTCCAGTTCCCTGGTCCCAACCGCCTCCTCTGCACTATGGACGTCCAATCGCTCTCCACCTCCATCCCCCAACAGGATGGTTTGAGGACTCTCCGCTTCTTCCTGGAACAAAGGCCCAACCAGTACCCATCCACCACCACCCTGCTCCGCCTGGCTGAAATTGTTCTCACATTGAACAACTTCTCCTTCAACTCCACGCACTTCCTTCAAGAAAAAGCTGTCGCTTTGGGTACCCGCATGGGTCCCAGTTATGCCTGCCTTGTTGTGGGATATGTCGAGCATTCTTTGTTCCAGTCCTACTCAGGCCCCCTCCCCCAACTCTTTTTTCTGGTACATTGATGACAATCGGTGCCGTTTCCTGCTCCCACCACGACCTGGAAAACTTTATCAACTTTGCTTCCAATTTCCACCGTTCTCTCACCTTTACATGGTCCATCTCTGACACGCCCCTTCCCTTCCTTAATTTCTCTGTCTCCATCTCTGGGGATAGGTTGTGTACTAATATCCATTATAAGCCCACCGACTCCCACAGCTACCTCGACTACACTTCTTCACACCCTACCTCCTGTAAGGACTCCATTCCATTCTCCCAGTTTCTCCGTCTCCGGCGCATCTGCTCTGATGATGCTACCTTCCATGAAGGTGCTTCTGATATCACCTTCTTTTTCCTCAACCGAGGATTTCCCCCCACTGTGGTTGTTGCGGAACTCAACCATGTCCGGCCCATTCCCCTCACATCAACCCTCACCCCTTCCCCTCCCTCCCAGACCCGTGACAGGGTTCCCCTTATCCTCACCTTTCACCCCATCAGCCTCCATATCCAAAGGATAATCCTCCGCCATTTCCGCCACCTCCAGCGTGATGCCACTACCAGTTGCATCTTCCCCTCCCTTCCCCTGTCAACATTCTGAAGGGATCATTCCCTCCGCGACACCCTGGTCCAATCCTCCATTACCCACACCAACTTGTCCCCGTCCCATAGCACCTTCCCCTGCAATCGCAGGAGGTGTAATACCTGCCCATTTACCTCCTCTCTCCTCACTATCCCAGGCCCCAAACACTCCTTTCAGGTGACGCAGTGATTTACTTGCACTTCTTTCAATGTAGTATACTGTATTCGCTGCTCATAGTGTGGTCTCCTCTACATTGGAGAGGCCAAGCGCAGACTGGGTGACTGCTTTGCAGAACATCTCCGTTCAGTCCGCAAGCAGGACCCTGAGCTTCCGGTTGCTTGCCATTTCAACACTCCCCCCTGCTCTCATGCTCACATCTCTGTCCTGGGATTGCTGCATTGTTCCAGTGAACATCAACACAAGCTCGAGGAACAGCATCTCATCTACCCAAAGGCACACTACTGCCTGCCGGACTGAACATTGAGGTCAATAATTTAAGGCCATGACAGCCCCCCATTTACTTTCATTTTTAGTTATTTTTTTTCTTTTTTTTTACATTCTTTTTTACATTTTTTACAATCTTTTTTTGCATTTATTTCATTTCATCTTAGTTTGTTCAGTTTGCTTACCCACATTTTTTCAGGTTTGCACTTGCTGCTGTTCAATATTCAGTGCATTAATACCTAATCTGTACTGATGCTTTGTCTTTCATCACACCATTAACATATTGTTTGCCTTTGCTCTTGACCTTTTGATCAGCTATGTGGCCTGGTCCAATCTAGACCTCCTTTGTTATCTCTTGCCCCACCCCGACCTCACTTGCTTATTACCTGTGACTTTTCTAATATTTGTCAGTTCGGAAGAAGGGTCACTGACCCAAAACGTAAACACTGCTTCTCTTTTCACAGATGCTGCCAGACCTGCTGAGTGGTTCCAGCATTTCTTGTTTGTATTTCAACATTGTTGTTTTTGTTTGTTTTTCTTGCTCTGGATGGAATCGCACATTGCTGTTCCGCAGTGTTCAATACTGGCATCATTTTACTGAAATCGATTAATGACTTGGACTTATGAACACAGGGCAAAATTTCGAAATTTGCAACTGACAGGCAGTGTGGAACTGAAGTTGAAAGTGATGAAGAGGGTAGTAAATTTCAAAAGGACACTGCCAGGCGAGTGAAATGGGCGGATACATGGAAGACATTGATGGCGTGGACTTGTCTGCAAAAACTAAAATTTCAAACTTTGAAGGAGGCATGAATAATAGAAATGCCAATATACACTGAGAATGATAGTGGAAGACATCAGAAGACTTTGAAAGTCTGGCTAAATGAGCAGACACCTACAAGTTGCAATTTAGAATTCGGTTGCACAGTGGTTAGCACCGCGGCCTCACAGCTGCAATGAGCTGTGTTCAGTTCTGGATACTGCCTGTGCAGAGTTTGCAAGTTCTCCCTGTGGCCGCGTGCGTTTCCGCCGGGTGCTCTGGTTTCCTCCCACAGCCAAAGACTTGCAGGTTAATAGGTAAATTTGCCATTTTAAATTGCCCCTAGTGTCGGTAGGTGGTAGGAGAATGGTGGGCATGTGATAGGGAATATGGATTAACGTAGAATGAGTATAAATGTGTGGCTGTTGGTCGGTAAAGACGCGCTGGGCAAAGGGCCTGTTTCAGTTTTGTATCTCTAAATAAATAAATAAACCAGGAAACATAATTGATACATTCGGGTAGGCAGTAAGAGGAGAAGCAATATAAACCATGTGACATTTTTTTTTAAATTCTAGGACAGTAGAAAAATAAAGTTGAATAGTTAGAAAGAAATGTTAAACGTAAATAAATGATTGGGTGTGCACTAGTTTAGGGTATTGCGTAGAATTCTGAGCACATAGGAACATATGACAATCCAGAAAAAGAGGGGGAGGCCATTTATCTCTTCAGCCTGCCTTCCATTCTGTGAGCCCATGGCTTAACTACGACCTAACTTGATATATCTCCCTTCATTCCACATCCATCAATACATTTCAATAACACACTTCTATCAATATCAGGCTTGATTTTGTTAATTGATCCAGTAGAAATTGACTTGTACAGAAGAAACTTCAAAAGTCTCCCACCCTTTGTGCGTAGTAATGTTGCAAAGTTTCATTCTTAAAAAGTCAAGCTAATTTTATTTATTTTTTTCATGGGTAGCAAGCATCGCTGGCAAGGCGAGCCTTGATTGTCCATCCAGAGTTATCCTCGAAAAGGTGGTAGTGAGCCGCATTCTCGACCAACGCACTCCTTGTGATGTAGGTGCACAAACGGTGCTGTTTGGGAGAGATATCCAGGATATTGACGCTGAGACAGTGGAGGAATGTGATGCAGTTTCAAGTCAGGATGATGTGTGGCTTGGCAGCAAACTGGCAAGTGGTAGTTTTCTCATTTGTGTGTTGCCCTTGCTCTTCTAGATGCTTGAGTTTGTGAATTTAAAAGGTGCTGTCGAAGGACGAATGGCAAGTTGCTGCAGTGCATCTTGCAGCTGGTACTCACTGCTGCCACTGTGTGATAGCAGTGGGAGGACTGATGGTTTAAAGTAATGGATGGGCTGCCGATGTATAGGATTGCTTTGTCTTGGATATTATTGAGCTGCTTTCGTGTTGTTTGATCTGTAGCCCTTCAGAACGTGCAAATTATTTGGTAACACTCCTATCTCTTGCTTTGTAAATTGTGCACAGGCTTTGGGGAGTCCGGAGGTGAGGTACTCGCGAAAGAATTTCCAGCCACTGACCTGAAATTGAAGTTATTATGTTTATAACGCTGGTACAGTTAGTTTTCTGGTCAACTACAACGGTCAGAGTCTTGATGTTGGGGCATTTGGGCATGGTAATTGCGTTGACTGTCAAGGAAATGTGGCCAGATTGAGTCTTGTTGGAGATCATCATTACCTGACACTTGTGTGGCATGTATGTTACTTGCTAGATATTAGTCCAAGCTTGAATATTATTCAGATCTTGCTGAATGTAGGCACGGTTGGCTAACATAACTCAAGAGGTAAAATGGTACTGAGCACTGTGAACCAATTAGTGAACACTCCAAATTCAGGCCTGATGATGGAGATAAGTTCATTTATGCAGCAGATGAAGATGCTTAAGGCGAAGACACAACCCTGAGGAACTCGGGAAACGATGTCCAGATACTGAGATGATTAGCATCCAAATACCAATAGCAACTTCCTCTGCTCTCGGTACGACTATAAACAACCGACAGTTTCCATTTGATTCTAATTAACTTCACTTTTGTTCATTCTCCTTGATGCTGCAGTCAGTCAAGTGGTTCCATGTTGACAAGGGAACCACTCTCACCTGACCTCCTGATTCAGATTCTTTGTGCATGTTTATACAGGGCTCTAACCATATCTGTAACTGACTGGCCCCGTCAGAATTCAATCTGAGCATCAGTAAGTGGAATATTGCTGAATAAATTCTGCTCGAAAGCACTTTTGACGATACCTTCCATCAAGGTACTGATGATTAAGAGTAGACTGACTGGGTACTTGGATGTTCCTACATTTTGTTGACAGGACATATTTGGGTAATTTTCCACATTGTTGGGCAGATGCCAATGTTGTAGCTGCACTCGAACGGCATGGCTCGCACCGACCTAGGGCTGAATTTAGTGTCGGCGTGGAAGCTAGTTCTGGTGGCATAGGCAGACACATAATTGCAACACAGAAATTTGATGTTGTGTCATTAGTTGCTGTTTTTTTTCAATGGTGGGAAAGCACAATGGTGCAATTTAAATATAACTAAAACTGATACTGATTTAATGATGGTTGAGTGATTCTGTGAATGGCGGGTGGCATTTAGGTCCCTCTGGATTTATGACAAGTAAAACCTGGCAGTACTGAGTCGAAGGTGCACATTGCAGTGAGGAGTAGGCAGCTCAGAACATTTCTGCATTGGAGAAGAGGCTGATTTGGAGATGATTGTAGGACTGCATTTATATGTGCACTGAAATGGAGCGGGGTACCGGGAGCTCTGCCAGTATGTCTGGGGTACTGCGGGCTCTGAACGAAGGTTTCAGTACTAGGGGCTCTGTGAGGGGCCCAGGGTTCTGGAGCTCGGTGAAATGCCGAGGGAACTGAAGGCTTTGCAAGTGGATCCAGAGTTCTGGGGACTCTGTAGGGATCCCGGGGTACCATGGACTCTGTAACAGACTCTTTGGTTACTGGGGGCTTTTCACGAGTCTCTCGAGTATCAGTGCTTTGCAGTGTGTTCCAGGGATCCGGGGGCTGTACAAGGGGCTAAGAGTGAATTTGGTGGTGTTTGTTCGGGAACAGTATAGGGTTCGCAAACTGTTGTGTGATGGGCCTGCTTACTCACGCTACTGGAACCGAAGATGGGCCATCATTAAGGTTGGTAGTTTAGTCCATCAGCCACTCCACAGGCAGAATTGTCACTTCCTCCGGTACCAATGCATGAGGCCAAATAGGTTGAGCAATGAGCAAACAATGTCCCTAATTCTGGCGTACAAATCTTCAGTACTACAGCCAGGATGTTGCCTGGACCCATAGCCATCGCCGTATCAAGCAGAAAATATTCAGCTGTTTCTTGCTCTGATGTAAACTAAATTGATTTGGTGAAAGACTGACATCTATGATGATGAGGACGTCAGAAGGAGGCCGAGATGGATCATTCACTTGGTACTTCTGCCTGAGGATGTTTGCAATGTTTCAGCGCTGTGTTTACACTGACATAATGGGCTGAAAAACCCATTATGATGGAGATATTTGTGAATGTTCCTCTTCTGGTTAGTCATTTAAATGTCGACCATTCATCACAACTGGATGTGGCTGGACTGCAGATCTTTGTTTAGTTGGTTGTGAGATCTCTTAACTTTTTCTTAGCAAGTCTGCTTCTTATTGAACAAGGGTTGGTCCCCTGGCTTGATGATATCAGGAGAGTGAACGATATGCCATGCCGTGAGTTTACAGATTGTGCAGCAACAACATTCCACTACTGCTAGTGGTGCAACTAACCTCATGGATATTCTGAGCTGATAGATATGTTCTGAATCTTTTCACTATGCCCCGAGACCTAGATTTCCCAACCAGCTGAAACAGTTTCTTTCTTTCTTTCTTTCTTTCTACCCTATCTTTTCCATCTGATAAGTTGTTAAAATTCAGTGTGCATTGTAATTTCGAGGGAATGCACTCCGCACCCCTGTTTTTGTAATCTTTCCATGTAATTTACGAATTGAAGTCCAGTTACCATTCTTGCAAATCTACTCTGCACACCCTCTGTGGGCAATTTATGTCCCTTTCCTAAGTTGTGGTCCTGAGAACTGCTCATAGAATACCCAGTATTGTCCAGCCAAGGCTTTGTACAACTGAAACAGGAATTCTTCACCCTGGTACTCTATCACTCGAAATATAATGCTCAACATTCTATTCTTTTTGATTACTTTCTGTGCTTGTTCACTATACTTTTATGATCTGTGTACCTGGACCCCAAGTTCTTGCCATATTTCTAACGTTTCAGCATTTATAAATAACCTGTTCTATGCTATTTCGGATAAACGTGGAGGACGTCGCATTGTACACATTGAAATATAATCCGAACACTTTTGTCCATTCACTCAATCTGTCAATATATCTTTGTAATTTTACCATCCGACCATAAGTACGAAGATATGAATTAGGAGCAGGGGTAGGCCACTCGGTCCCACCAGCCTGCTTTGTCATTCAATAAGTTCATGGCTGAACTGATTACTTCACATTTCCACCTTCCCCCATAACATTCCACCCTTTGCTTATCAGGAATCTGTTTACCTTTGTCTCAAAAATATTCAAAGACCCTACTTACGCCACCTTTTGTGGAAGAGAATTCCAAAAGACTCACGACCCTCTGATAGAAGAAAAAAATCTCCTAATCTCTGGCTTAAATGCGCGCCCCCTTATTTTTAAACAGTGACCCCCCGCTCCCACTTCTAGATTCTCCCACTCTGCCGCCCTACTTATATGCATCATTCTATTAATATGAATTTATTAGCCTGAAACAGTGAGAGAGAGAAAAGAGAGAGTGAGAGATGGGAATAAAAATGGAGGGAGAGAGGGAACGACAGGGTAAGATAGAGTGAGGAAGGAATTAATTTCAGAAAGATAATTAGATGAATAATTGAAGGGGGAAGGTGTGTGCAACTGTGGAAAAAGGAAGGCTAATGGAAATTACTGAAGAGGTAAGACCGTGGATGAATTTGAATAAATATATGATACTCTTAAACTCAAGACTCTGGCGGATCTGGAGTAGTGTATCTCAGTGAGCACATAGGTAAGGGATGAATGGGACGTGGTTTAAGTTAGCATATAGATGCAGAGTTTTTGATGAGGTCTGCTGCATGTAGGCCGTGGAGGATAGTATTGGCTTAGACAATTCTGGACGTAGAAAAGGCATGGATAAGCCTTTCAGAAGCAGACAGGCTGATGGGAGGAAAGGGCAATATTCTGGAGGGGGTAGTAGGCACGATTCATATTCTGGAACTATATCAATTCAGAACTCATCTTAAGGCCAAATGAAATGCTGAACTTAACAACAGTCTGGTTGAATCTCCGGCAGTGGGCAGTGCCTGCAATGGAGTAAATGAATAGTGAACAGAATTTATGATTTAGGACGGAAAGGGTGATCTTTTAGGGGCGGTACAGTGAGGCAGTGGTTAGCATCGCAGCCTCACAGCTCCAGATGTTCGCTTCTGGGTACTTCCTGTTTGGAGATTGAAAGTTCTCCCTATGACCACGTGGGTTTTCGCTGGGTGCTCCGGTTTCTTCCCACAGCCAAAAGACTTGCAGGTGATTGGTAAATTCGTCATTGTAAATTGCCCCGAGTGTAGGGAGGTGGTTGGGAATATGGGATTACTGTAGGGTTCGGATAAATGGGTGTTTGTTGGTCAGCACAGACTCGGTGGACCAAAGGGTCTCTTTCAGTGCTGTATCTCTAAATAAAAGTAAAATAAATAAACAAAGTGATAGCTTTGGGCTGCCCAAGTTTTAAATGGAAAGATCAGTAACACAGTGGACCTTGATATACATATCTAATAGCAGAACAAAGGGACATACCAGAGATAACACAAACAGCAAGGAGAGTAGAGAAAATAACAAGAACAGCTCAGCATGATTGTCGAACTAAAAGTTGGACATAGATACATAGACACCAACACCAGCGAGGATGGGATAATAACTCTTTTGAATAATCAGAAGGCCATAATAGATTCGATGATCTAAGTTCATCCACGCATAATATGCTGAAAGATAGTCAAACTCCCAGGAGAAACTCCTTCTCATTGTTGTAACATTCCAATCAACTGTTCTTAGATTCTGATCCATTGTTCTAATTCTACCAAATACTATTCTCAGATTCCAGACAATTGTTATAATATTCCACACTCAATTCTATTTTCTCCCTTTCATTGAAGAAGCAGAGGTGATGCTGCCGAACACATTGAAAGCTGTCCCTTATTAATAGAAGAGGGAAACCTTGCAGTGATACAACTGGGTCCCATGGAGATTAACATTAATTTCAGATACTGAACAAACAGGATCGGTTAACCCTCTTCAGTCCAGCACTATGCACAATAAAGTAAAATACTTAGAGACTTTGGATGGAATATATGTGAATTACCGATGGAAGGAGTGTTGAAACAGTGTAAGAACTGCAAACAATCGCTCCAATTCTCCATGGATATGGGAATGGTCCCGGAGAACTTGAGGGTTGCAACTGGTGCACACTGTTTAATAAAAGAAGAGATGAATAAACCCAGTAATTACAGGTAGGTAGCCTAACATCGCAGGCACGGAAATTTCTGGAGGTCATAGGCCAGCACAAAATATTTCTGGCTTGGTAAAACATCACTACGACATGTAAGACAGCACAGATGTAATCGAATTATCTGATGAAGTAACCGACAGGGCTGTTAAGAGTAATGAGTGTTAGGTTATATATATGGCTGACAATAGTCATGTGACAAAAGTCCATTTAATGACCTTCTATGAAAACCGTGACTGTGGCTATGACACTGGCCAAGGAACAAAGCTAAAGAAGAGGAGTGGTGAACAGTTCTAAAAACTGGAAGGGACGATACTGTAATGTTCCCAGGGAATGAACCACTGTTCTGCTATATACATATATTAATGAAATGGACTTATGTATAAGGGCACAATTTCAATAGTTGAGATGGCAGGAGGTCGAAAATGTCGGAAACAATGTTAGGGTAGGATCAGCCTTTAGTCGGACATAGACAAACTGGTGAAATGACCTGGCAAATGGCAGATGTAATGCAATACATAAAATATTGGAAATGAATCATTTTGTCAGGTATAATGAGGGAAGTCAATATAAAGTGAACTGCACAATTTTAAAGATGGTACAGTAAAACAAATTATAGACTTGAGTGTGCATGTAAGCACATCTTTTAATGTTAAGAGAAGTTGCAAAGGCACACTCAATCTTTATCCTTGTGAATAGACTCATGGAGTACCACAGCAAGAAACTTATGCTAAAAGTTAATAAATCACCAGTTAGGCCCTGGCTGAATTATTGCATCAAATTCCCGGAACCACACTGCAGGAAAGAGGTCAAGAGGGTGCAGACGGTACGAGTATGGTATCAGGACACGATATTAAGGTGATTGACACACAGCCTTAGAGGATATGAGGCAGTTTTATTTTATTCAGTGAGTTGTTCTGATCTGGAATCCACCAGCTGAAAGGGTGGTAGAAGCAGATTCAATAACAATTTTTAAAATCGGCCTGGATAATTGCTGACACAGCAGTGGGGACGGTAGTGATTGTGTGTGTGCGTGTGTGTGTGTGTGTGTTTGTGCGTGCGTGCGTGCGTATGTTCGTGTGTGTGGGCGGGGGAGGAAATTGATTTACCGGGTGATGGAAAATAACAGGCAAATACATCTAATTGGAACTTTCTTTCAAATAACCAGAACAGATACGATGGGCCGAATGATTCTATTATTTTATTGCAACAGCAGCCCTTGAGACCTTATTTCATGTGTACAGTTGACATTCTGCCGTTTTTCATCCAAATGTTAATCTTTACTCGGATACATGCGACAGCAGGAAATACAACATAAAGGGTATTTGAGAAACGTTTTGGTAACAATTTCTTTTGCAGAGAGTAATGCTCCGCTATGATCATAGGCCTCAACTGATTTATAGAGTCTTAGAGTCGTGCAGCACAGAAACAGGCCCTTCGGCCCACCGCGTCCATGCCGACCATAATGCCTATCTATACTAATCCCACCTGCCTACATTAATTCCATATCCCTCGATGCCTTGCTCATTGAAGTACCTGTCCAAATGCCACTTAAATGTCGCTACTGTTCCTGCCTCCACCACATCCTCACGGACCTCATTCCAGATACCCACAACACTTTGGGTGAAAGATTTACCCCTTTGATCACCTTTAAACCTCCTCCCTCTCTCCTTAAATCTATGCCCTCTAGTTCTAGTCACCCCTACCATGGGAAACAGACTCTGGCTATCTACCCTATCTATGACTCTCATAATTTTATATATCTTTATCATATCCCCTCTCAGCCTCCTTCTCTTCAAGGAAAACAGACCCAGCCTATCAAATCTCTCTTTCTAACTCAAGCTCTCCAAATCAGGCAACATCCTTGTGAATCTCGTCTGCATCCTCTCTAGCTTAATCACATATTCCCTGTAGTGCGGCGACTAGAACTGCGCATAATACTCCAAATGCAGCCTAACCAACGTGTTGTACAACTGTAACATGACGTCCCAACTCTTGTACTCAATGCCTTGGCCGTTGAAGGCAAGCATGCCATCCACCTTCCTCACCACCCCGTCTACCTGTGTTGCCACTTTCAGGGAACTATGTACTTGCACCCTAAGATCTCACTGCTCAAGAACACTTCCCAGGGTCCTGCCATTCACTGTCTATGTCCTGCTCTGGTTTACTTCCCAAAATGTATCACTTCACACTTGTCTGCATTAAATTCCATTTGCCAATCCCTTGCCCACTTTCCCAGTTGATCTCTCTCCTGTTGTAATCTTAGACAACCTTATTCACTGTCCATCATACCACCAATTTTGGTGTCATCTGCAAACTTACTAATCATGCCCCTTACATTTTAATTAACAATTTACAAAATCATTGATTTTATTCCAATTTAATTTTTTGTTCATTGGTTCTCGACATATGGGTGACATTGGCAGGATCTGCAACCCTTGCACATCCCTCGTTACCGTGAGTAAATGGTGGTCCTTAATCTGGAGCCGCTGCAGTCCTTATGGGCAAGGAGCTCTCACAATACAGTCACAGAAGGAATATCAGAGGGCTAGAGTGGATGGTCCTTGAAATACGGTACGGAGATTATGAGAAACGATGAGCCTGTCCCTGCAAGCAGTGCAAAAAATTGGTGCTGCTTGATCATTTGCATGATTGAGCTGTGCAGCCAGGGCTGAGCTTGCTGCTTCGTGACTGCAAACCACAACAAGTTCGGACCAGACCAGCAGTATGTAAAGTAAACCTGCACTACTTAGAGCCAAACTTTACTTTTTAAAGGTGATATATATTCAAGCAGCAGCAGGGGCTGGAACATTTTTGATAACATTTTAAAGACTGCAGGAAAGAACTGGCATGGTGCAATGGACAGGACGGCATGCTCCCAGGTTTTAGAATGTTGCACTGGAGTTGCTGGTGTTGGAGGTGGACTGGAGGCGCATGGGGCCATGGAAGTTAATGCACCTGTCTGGCACCGAGGATCGAGATGCAGTGCAACAAGAAGTTTGAAGACTCGCACAAGTGGTCAAGCTCACAGAATGCATCGACATATGTCACTACCTAGCAACTGCACAACCAGCCTCATGCACTACTCCACTTACCACACCTCGTTCACTCGCTTCTGAACAATCTATACCAAATATGACTCAAAGTAAAGCCTAGCTACCCGACGAGAACCCAATCAAACCCGACTACATGTGTCGGGTTTGGTTTGGTTCGGCTCGGGTCTACATTCTGTGCCCAGCATTCGGGCTTGGGTCGGGTCGGTCTGCACTGCTCTGTTTCGCTTCGGCAGCCTTGGTGACTGGAACATTGGGACCGTCTCTGCGGGAGACGGGACCCGTGAAGGCTGGACGAGTTGCAACTGAACAGAGCTGGGACTGAGTTCCTTGCGGCACGTTTTGCTAGTGCTGTTGGGAAGGCTTTAAAACAGTTTGTCGGGGGATGGGGACCTGAGGGGATAAGAAAGTAGATGGAGTGGCAATTTTGGACAAGAAAGCTATTACAGCTGTGGTGGGGGGTGGGGGGTGATGATATGTTGGAAGGTTCATGAAATGAGGGCATATGGATTGAGCTAAGGACAAAACAAAAAGGGGCAATCACAGAGCTGGGAATGTACAACAGACCCCCAAACAGTCAGGGGGAGATAGAAGAGCATATTTTGAGGCAACTCTCTGAGAAGTGTAAGAACAGTAGGGCAGTAAAGAGTAGGGGATTTTAACTACCCGCAAATAACTGAGGTAGTTTACGTGTGAAAGGGGTTGAAGGAAGAGAATTCTTTCAATGCATTCAGGAGAACGTTTCTGGCCAGTATGAAACAAGACCAATAAGAAAGGGTACAGTTGTAGACTAAGTTTTAGTAAATAAAGATGGACAGGTGGAAGGAGTGGCAGTGGGGATTATTTTGTTGGTAGTGATCAAAATTCGGTCAGTTTTAACATAATTATCGAAAAGGACAGAAATAGAACAGGGGTTAGATTTCTCAATTGCGGCAAGGTCAATTTTACGAAACTGAGGATTGATTTTGTGAATGTAGACTGGAAACAAGTACTTGAAGGTTATTCAGTGTTAGAGAAGTGGGAGGCATTCAAAGGGGAGATTTAAGGCGTTCAGAGTAATCATGTTCCCACAAAGAATAAAGGATGAGATGGCCAAATCTAGCGCCCTATAGATGGCAAGGAGCTTACTGGGGAAGATACGGGCAAAAAGAAAAGATTATGTCTGGCACCGACAACTTAATATTACAGAAAGCCATGAGGAATATACGAAGTGGAGGGGTGAAATCAAAAAGGAAATTAGGAAAGCAAAGAGAGGGTATGAAAAAATATTGGCAAGCAAAATCAAGGTGAACCCAAAGATGTATTATCAATATATTAAGAGTAAGAGGATAACGAAGGAGAGAGTAGGGGCCAATACAATACCAAAAAGGTAACCGATGTGAAGAGGCAAAAGATGTTAGTATGATTTGGACTGAATACTTTGCGTCAGTCTTCACAAAAGAGGGGGACGATGCAGATATTGTAGTTAAGGAGCAGGAGAATGAAGTATTGACTGTGATAAACATAGGGAGAGAGGAGGTATTGATAAGTTTAGCATCCTTGAAAGTTGATAAATCACCAGAGCTGGATGAAATGTACCTTAGGCTGTTAACAGAATCAAGAGGGAAAATAATGGAAGGTCTGAGAATCATTTCCAGTCGTCTCTGGATACGGTTGTGGTGTTAGAGGATTGGAGAACTACTAATGTTGTACCTCTATCTAAAAAGGAAGCGAGGGATTGACCGAATAATTACAGGCCAGTCAATCTACGCTCAGTAGTGGACAAATTATTGGAATATATTCTGAGAGACAGGATAAACTGTCATTAGAAAAGGCATAGGTTACGCAAGGATAGGCAGCATGGATTTGTTATGGGAATATCTTGTTTGACCAACTCGATCGAATTTTTTGAAGAAGTAGCAAGGAAGATTGATTAGAGCAATGCAGTTGATGTGGTCTACATGGCTCTTAGCAAAGCTTTTCATAAGGTGCCACATGGTAGACCGGTTAAATGCAATAAATTCCCATGGGATCCAGGGAAATGAAGCAAGATTGATACAAAATTAGCTCAGTGGCAGGAAGCAAATGGTAATGTTTATGGTTGTTTTGATGACTGGAGGCCTGTTTCATGTGACATTCCTCAGGGCTCAGTACTGGGTCCCTTGCTTTTTGTGATATATAATTAACGATTTGGACGTAAATCAGAGGGTTAGATAGGGTGGATAGTGAGAGTCTTTTTCCTCGGATGGTGATGGCAAACACGAGGGGACATCGCTTTAAGTTGAGTGGTGATAGATATAGGACAGATGTCAGAGGTAGTTTCTTTACTCAGAGAGTAGTAGGGGCATGGAACGCCCTGCCTGCAACAGTAGTAGACTCGCCAACTTTCAGGGCATTTAAGTGGTCATTGGATAGACATATGGATGAAAATGGAATAGTGTAGGTCAGATGGTTTCACAGGTCGGCGCAACATCGAGGGCCGAAGGGCCTGTACTGCGCTGTAATGTTCTATGTAAATGTAGGGTGCATGATGAAAAGTTCGCAGATGACACCAAGATCGGCCGGGAGGCAGAGAGCGAACAGGATAGCTATAGGATACAAGAAGATATTGATGGATAGTTCAGATGAGTTGAAAATTGGCAAATGGAACTCAACCTGGAGAATTGCGAGGTGATGCATTTGAGGAGTACTAAGAAGGCAAAGGACTACAGGATTAAAGGGAAAATACTGAAAAGAGTACAGGACGGGAGGGACCATGGGGTGAATGTCCACCGATGCCTGAAGGTAGCAGGACAGGTCGATTACCTGGTTAATGAGGCAGGTGGAATCATTTCCTTTATATGCCAAGATATGGAAATGTGCAGAAGTAACAGGGTTGTTGTCATGGGTGACTTCAACTTCCCTAATATTGATTGGAACCTCCTTAGTGCAAATAGTTTGGATGGAGCAGTTTTTGTCAGTTGTGTCCAGAAGGTTTCCTGACTTAATATGGCGATCGGCCGACTAGGGGGAGGCTATGTTGGACTTGGTGCTTGGCAACAAACCAGACCAGGTGGCAGATATCTCGGTGGGAGAGCATTTCGGTGATAGTGATCATACTCCCTGACCTTTACTATCGTCATGGAGAGGGATAGGAGCAGACGGAATGGGAAAAAAATTAATTGGGGGAGGGGGAATTACAATGCTATTATGCAGGAACTGGGGAGCATAAACTGGGAACAGATGTTCTCAGCGAAATGCACGACAGAAATGTGGAGGTTGTTTAGGACGCACTTGCTGCGACTGATGGAGAGGTTTGTCCCGATGAGGCAAGGAAGGGATGGTAGGGTGAAGGAAACTTGGATGACAAGAGATGTGGAACAGCTAGTCAAGAGGAAGAGGGAAGCTTACTTAAGGTTGAGGAAGCAAGGATCAGACAGGGCTCTAATGGGTTACAAGGTAGCCAGGAAGGAACTGAAGAATGGACTTAGGAGAGCTAGAAGGGGTCATGAAAAAGTCTTGGCGGGTAGGATTAAGGAAAATCCCAAGGCGTTCTACACTTATGTGAGGAACAAGAGGATGGCCAGAGTGAGGGTAGGGCCGATCAGGGATAGTGGAGGGAACCTGTGCCTGGAGTCGGAGGAGGTAGGCGTGATCCTCCATGAATACTTTGCTTCAGTATTCACCAGTGAGAGGGACCTGGTCGTTTGTGAGGACAGCGTGAAACAGGCTGATATGCTCGAACAGGTTGAGGTTAAGAGGGAGGATGTGCTGGAAATTTTGGATGATATGAGGACAGATAAGTCCCCGGGGCCAGACGGGATATAACCAAGGATATTACGGGAAGCGAGGGAATAGATTGCCGCGCCTTTGGCGACGATCTTTGCCTCCTCACTGTCCACTGGAGTAGTACCGGATGATTGGAGGGTGGCAAATGTTGTTCCCTTGTTCCAGATAGGGAATAGGGCTAACCCTGGGAATTATCGACCAGTCAGTCCGACGTCGGTAGTGGGCAAATTATTGGAGAGGATTCTGAGAGACAGGATTTATGATTATTTGGAAAAGCATGGTTTGATTAGAGACAGTCAGCATGGCTTTGTGAGGGGCAGGTCATGCCTCACAAGCCTTATTGAATTCTTTGAAGATGTGACAAAACACATTGATGAAGGAAGAGCAGTGGATGTGGTGTATATGGAATTTAGCAAGGCGTTTGATAAGGTTCCCCATGGTAGACTCATTCAGAAAGTGAGGAGGCATGGGATACAGGGAAAGTTGACTGTCTGGATACAGAATTGGCTGGTCCATAGAAGTCAGAGGGTGCTAGTAGATGGATAGTATTCAGCATGGAGCTCGGTGATCAGTGGTGTTCCGCAGGGATCTGTTCTGGGACCTCTGCCCTTTGTGATCTTTATAAATAACTTGAATGAGGAAGTGGAAGGCTGGGTTAGCAAGTTTGCCGATGACACGATGATTTCTGGAGTTGTGGATAGAGTGTAAGGCTGTTGTCGGTTGCAACGGGACATTGACAGGATGCAGAGCAGGGCTGAGAAGTGGCAGATGGAGTTCAACCTGGAAAAGTGTGTCGTGATTCATTTTGGAAGGTCGAATTTAGATGCAGAATACAGGCTAAAAGACATGATTCTTGGCAGTGTGGAGAAACAGAGGGATCTTGGGGTCCATGTCCATAGATCGCTCAAAGTTGCCACCCAAGTTGATAGGGTTGTTAAGAAGGCGTATGGTGTGTTAGCTTTCATTAACAGGGGGATTTAGTTTAAGAGCCGCGAGGTTATGCTGCAGCTCTATAAAGCCCTGGTTCGACCACACTTGGAACATTGTGTTCAGTTCTGGTCGCCTCATTTTAGGAAGGATGTGGAAGCTTTAGAGAGGGTGCAGAAGAGATTTACCAGGATGCTGCCTGGACTGGAGGGCATGTCTTACGAAGAAAGATTGAGGGAGCTAGTGCTTTTCTCATTGGAGCGAAGAAGGATGAGAGGTGACTTGATAGAGGTGTACAAGATGATGAGAGGCTTAGCCAGAGACTTTTTCCCAGGGCGGGAAGTGCTATCACCAGGGGGAATAATTTTGAGGTGATTGGAGGAAGGTTTTTGGGAGATGACACAGGTAGGTTCTTTGCACAGAGAGTGGTGGGTGCGTGGAATGCGCTGCCAGTGGTTGTAGTAGAAGCAGATACATTGGGAACATTTTAGCGACTCTTGTACACGGACATGGATGATCGTAGAATGAAGGGTAGGTAGCTAGTTTGATCTTCGAGAAGGTTAAAGGTTCGGCACAACATCGTGGGCCGAAAGGGCTGTACTGTCCTGTACTGTTCTATGTTCTATGTTCTATTTTCTATTCAGCAGAAAAGTGCAGGGAGCTTATGCTGGAGCTATATAACTCATTGCTTTGGCCACAACCTGTATATTGTGTGCATTTCTGGTCACCTCGTTACAGTCAGAATGCACTTGCACTCGAAATGATACGGAGGAGATTTATCAGGACGTTGCGTACTGGAAAAAATGCAGCTCCGAGGAATGGTTGGATAGGCAGGGCTGGTTCTTCTTGGAGCAGAGAAGGCTGAGGGATGATCTGGATAAAATGCATAAAATTATGAGTGGCCTGGATAAAGTGGAGGTGTTCGGCCTTGCAGAGAGGTCAGTGACGAGGGGGCATAGATTTAAAGTGATTGTTATAATAATTAGAGGGTGGATGAGGAAACTACTTTTCACTCAGTGAGTGGTGGGGCTCTCGAATGCACTGCCTGAAAGTGTAGTTGAGGCAGGAACCCTCAACGCATTCAAAATGAGTCTGCATATGCACCTCGAGTGTTGTAATCTGCAGGGCGACGGACCCAATACTGGAAGGTGGGATTTGAATGAGTGGATTGTTCTGCAGCTGGCACTGACACGAAGGGGCAAGTGGCCTCTTTCTGTGCCTTAAACCCCCGATGATTCTCGACTTTCACGTGATCTTATCAAGAGATCTAAACGTTGCAGGGTCCTGTGTCTGTCTTAAAATCATTGTCTATCTCCCCATGAATGATCCCAATGCCGCGGGTAGTGGCCCGACTATCAAACGTGGTTTTCTTGAAAAAAGACGTTTGTAGGCAAGGATGCAAATAACTCCAAGAAAAACCGGGGACGGGGGTTCGGCGCGCGCCGAGCAGGATGGAGGTGGTTGGGAGCGAATCGGGCCGAGAAGGGTGCGAGCCAGCGGAGCAGCCAGAAAGAGCTGAGCGGCCAGAGAGAGCAGCCAGGGGGCAGTAGAGCGGCCGGAGAGTGCAGCAAGCGGGAGGAGCAGAGCAGCCGAAAGAGCGGAGCAGCGGGACAGAGCAGCGATGAAAACATCGGAGCAGTCAGAGAGTGCAGCGAGGGGGAGCGTGGAGCGTGAGGCATGGGTGAATAACCGTTGGCGTTGCATTGCTGTACGCGTCAAGCGCAGCGCAGTGTGCGACCAGGCGGGTTGCCTGAAGTTGCATACGTCACGCGATGATGAGTCCACTCATGAATTATTCTGAGGATTAAGTAAAGTTAGTCTATTTAAGACACCATTCCAAGAACCTCCAATTCCCCAAAGGACAAAATCAACTTCCTTAATCTCATTTTTGTTGTTGAGCGCTCTTTCCATTCTCTATCTCATGAATGGTGCGATCTGCACAAATTTTACATTTTCTTACCTTCTAAAATATCATAACTCCAAATGACTACTGATGATGAAGAATGCTATTATCTGTTAAAACTTCATTGACACTCCTCAGATTGAAGACTGTCACCCCACCTGCACATCACCTCACTCGATGACAGTCATTATCCTTTCACAGGAATGCTGTTAATACCTAAACTATTATCATGCAATTACATACAATTAAAACAGTAGATTATGCACGCTGGCTTATTATTTGCCTCAGATACCCCTTTACTGTTGATAGGAAATGCACCAAATTATACTGATTTTTAAAAAATCTAAGTTTCTCAAATTCAAATAATGGTGTCGTCAGTTGACAATATCTTCCATTTATTTATCTTAAAAAAAGGTTTTCCTTCAATACTGAGCAACCACCTGGACGATATTTCCATCAACGTTTTTGAAAATGATGTATGATTATACCCATTTAAACTCAGATAGATTTCCTTTTGAGTACTTGGAATAGCAACTCATAATAATTTCTTTATTATTGATTTAAATGTCATAAACAATTATTTCCATGTTTTGTGGCTTCAGATGAATTCATCAGAGACAATAATGTCTACAGTTGTTATGGAAGCTGTCTGTAAATGATTGCAAAGACTTTCCCTGGAAAAATAATAAATAGAAACAAATGTATGAATGAATTAATGACAATTCCTGCCTTTTTTTAAAAAAAGAAGGCCAAGCCTTCAGATCAAGATATCACCATGCTGTCATAAATGTTGCAAATGTCTTGAAGTGCTGATGTCGATTAATCTCTGTGACCATATGGTCCACTTATTTGGAGAAACGAAGAACTCAAGGCCCATTCGGCTTGGAGCCAGATGAGTTAATTCAATCCAGATATCTGTGGCAATTTAGAAACAGCAATTATCACAAAATCCTATTTATATCTCATAAAAAATGCCATTCAGCAAATTGTTAAGTTGCGAGCGGAAAGGGTTAACCCTACTAGTTTTAAAGAGGTGAAGCAAAAGTTCTCTGGATGTAATGACATCCCACCTCTCTTTCTAAAAGCAAATGACAAAGAAACACATGTTCAAACCAATTCTAACCACTTTTTAACGAGGGTGAATCCTTAAGAGACTACATGCTTTTTCCTTGAAAAAGCCGCTCTGAGACATCCTTGACCCTAGCACCACGGAGGCAACACACAATCCTGGAGCCTCGTTTGCGGCCACAGAAACGCCTGTCTGTTCGCCTTACAATTGAACCTCCTATCACTATGGATCTCCCATTCCTTTTCCTGCCGTGCTGTACAGCAGCGCCATCCGTGATGCCACGAAATTGGCTGCTGCTGCTATCCCTGAGAGACCAACCCACCGACAGTATCCAAAACGGTATATCAATTTGACAGGGGATGGCCACAGGGGACTCCTGCGCAACCTGCCTGCGTCTACTACTCCTCCTGGTGGACAGCCATCCCTCTTCTGCCTGTGCAGCCATTACCTGCGGTGTGACCACCTCGCTGAACATGCTATCCACTGCGTCCTCAGCACTATGGTCCTCACTGGATACAGGGGTGCGGTGCTTAAGGATTGGAGAATTGCTCTATTGTACCTCTGATGAAAATGGGAGTGAAGAATAGACCTAATATTCACAGGCCAGTTAGCCTAAGCTCAGTCGTGGGCAAATTTTTGGAATCTATTCTGAGAGACAGGATAAACTGTCACTTAGATAGGCACAGGTTAATCAAGGATAGTCAGTATGGAATTGTTAAGGGAAGTTCTTGTTGGACCAACTTGATCACATTTTTTGAAGCAGTAGCAAGGAAAATAGATGAGGGTGGGCAGCTGATGTGGTCAACATAGAATTTAGAAAGGCCTTTGACAAGGTCCCACATGGCACACTGGTTAAAAAAATAATATCCCCATGAGATTCAGGGAAATGCAGCAAGGTGGCTACAAACTTGGCTCAGTGGCAGGAATCAAATTGTAATTGTTGACGAATTTTTTAGCGACAGGAAGGCTCTTTCCAGTGGCGTCCCGCAGAGCTCAGTACTGGGTCCCCTGCTTTTTGTGGTGTATATTAATGATTGGACGTTAATGTACGGATCATGATCAATTAGTTTGCGTACGACAAGAAGATTGGCCCTGTGGTAGATCTCGAGGAGAGTAACTTTAGGCGGCAGGAAGATATTGATGGTCTGCTCAGATGGGCAGAAGAAGTGGCAAATGGAATTCTACTTGAAGAAGTGTGAGGTGGTGTATGTAGTGAGATCAAACACGGCAAAGGAACACATGATTAAAGAGAAAATAAAGAGAAGTGCAGCGGAAGTGAGGGACCTTGGAGTCAATGTCCATAGGACCCTGAAGGTAGCAGGACAGGATCGATAACGTGGGTCAGAAGGCATATGGAAATCCTTCCTTTATTAGCTGTGGTTTAGAATATAAGAGCAGGGAGGTTATCCTGGAACTGTGTAAATCATTGGTTATGCCGCAACTTGAGAACTTTGTGCAGCTCCAGTCACCTCATTACAGAAAGGATGTAATTGCACGAGACAGGGTGCAGAGGAGATTTATGAGGATCTTGCCAGGACTGGAAAAATGCAGGTAGGAGTAAAGATTGGATAGGCTGTGGTTATTCTCCTTGGAACAGAGAAGGCTGAGAGGAGATCTGATTGAAATGTACAAAATCTTGAGGAGCCTGGATAGAGTGGAGGTGAAGGATTTATTCACCTTAGCTGAGAGGTCAGTGACGAGGGGGCATACCTTTAAACTGACTGCGAGAAAAATAGAAGGGAGATGAGGAAACCATCTTTTCACCCAGAGGGTGGGAGGGATCTGGACCTCATTGCCTGAAAGGGTGGTTGAGGCAGAGATTCTCGACTTACTGAAAATGAGTCTGGATATGCACATCAGCTACCATTATCTGCAGGGCTAAGAACTAAATGTTGGAAGGTGGGATTGGAATTGGTGGATCGTTTTCCAGCTGGCACAGACACGATGGGTCAAAGTGGCCTCTTTTTGTGCCTTAAACATTTTATGTTCCTATGATTCTATGGTTCTTGGAAGCTTAAAATAATAAATTATTCCTCTTTACGCAAATATTTGTTCTATGCTTTTTACCAATCATTTTCCTCGTAATTCAAAAGACATCTTATTCACAGGTCTTGCGGATCTGTGTCTGGTTGTTCCCCTTAGCAATTCCCTTCCCTGAATGTAAAAAGTTGGTCAGACGAATCAGAGCAAGATTCTACTCAAATTCACGATCAGTCATTTCGTATTAGCTTTTATCAACGTCTGGCCCCAAGTTGCACCATTGTATGTTTTGGGGTTTTGAGACCTAAAACACATCTATTTAAAAATTCTCAGTTCTGAATTTTCAACTTATTACAATGGGGTTCTCAGCTGTGCCTGACCTAACGAGGTACTAATAACGGCTACTTATGAATGCAGTATAATTTATTAAGCAAGGTGTTAGAAATGCTTAACAAAAAAACACTGAAGACAACATGGAAGTTTCTTACCCTTCAAGGCCAGGATTCCTTGAATGTTGCCAGCACAGGCGATCACTTTGTTCTCCTGTCTCTGAATTGACATTACGTTGAACCGTGTTTCTGAATAATTACACCACAAACACCATAGTAAAGTGTACCAGCAAAGACTCTGAGTTTCCATCTTTTGGGATTCCGATTCCTTATTATGATATCCTTTAAATTAACTGTTTCATTAGTTTAACGTGAGATTTCATGCTGTCACTGCACCTCTGTAATTAGAGTGGAGGACGCGAAAAGTATGTCTATCTCTTATTTCCTAGGCTCCTAGAGTTAATATTGCACTGTGTGAACAAATATCACATCCTTGTCGATACAAAACAGTTAAACATCAACCTTTCATCTTCTTATGAACAATGCCAACGACAGTAAACAATTCACCTCAACATTCCCAGGGTTTTTAAATATAAATGTTTCCTTCTACAGCTATTGCTAATTGATCAAGTCAGTTAGCATACTTATTAAACTGCATGGTTCTTGTTGAATGATAGGTGTCATATCCAGTTCAAGCTTCTTTCACATCAGTTCCTTGAGGGCGAGCAATCACTCTCCTCCTGACCCCTTTACGAAGGTCATCTCTTTCCTTCTGCTCACTGCTCATTATCTTTTTGAATTCCTGCTAATTTACTTCCGATCTTCCTGCTCACGACCCCCTTCTTCCCGTCCCTAACAACTCTAGTATTTGTATTTACTCTTCCAGGCCATTTTCGTCTGGACCTCCAGCGGTCTCCTCTTGTCAATTAACCACTGCATCTTTAAGCTGGTCTCAGTTGCTTTGTTTATTCATTAATTTAATAATTGATGTAACTGGATATTTTATGGCGCTTTTTAACTGCTCTCTGAACTCGGACTGAGTGGCAACATAAATAAATGTGTTCGTACAGAAACTTAAATTCCGTAGCGTGTATGCGACATTTTCAAAGATATAATAAGAATCATCATCTAAGAAATGACCAACACGAAAAATGTATAACATATACACCAGCCACAGAAATATGAAACTGCCAGATATGCTGAAGAGTAAAATCATAGACTTCCTTTTTCTCTGCATTTCAGAGTCACTGTGATTATCTTTCTTGCTCTGATCCCTCAGTCTCTGACGAACGCGGCTGGTCACTAATATGTGTCTGAACGTCAGAGCGTTCAGCAACAGAATTAAAATGAAAGGCAATAATGGTGTTAAAACTTTTTCAAACATTCTAAATCCAATCCATCGAGGGTCAGTAAAATAGCTTCGCTTATTATAACAGCGCCATTCGACATTGTCGATTACCCATCTAGGTTTAAATCTAAAGTAGATGGGAATATTTTTGGACAGAGCAGAATGCCGGTTGTGAATAGAACCACAGTCGCAGTTTTCCTGGTGCAATATTTTGATTTCAGCTTCAGGCAACAAATGGCAGCAAATCGATCAAATGTGAAAGCGATGGTGAACCAGACGGAACAGTCGAGGGCTGCACGGATCAGGACATAGCGAGAGCGACACACAAAGGTGAGGTCCAGGAAATCTAATGTGAAATAAAGCCTATTGATTCTCCGGAGTATGATCTCAGTGATAATGAACAGTAGATCCGCCGTTGACATGGCCACCAGGTAGCGGGTGGTGCAGGTGGAGAGTCCGCAATTTCCCTTGGACAGGATCACAATTGACACTAAATTAACTGTCAAGGAGAGAATGGAGAAGTGGCTTTAAATTACTGAAAAACATTCTCTGCTTCTCAACCCTGGCAAAAAGGATTTGAGCACCAAAACCGTGTTGATTGGGATCGGGTCAGATCGGGTCCATGACCCCAACCTGCCTCCAACACCAGTAGTTCCAGATTTAACAAATCCTGGACGAGGAGCTGCAGCACCCCGCTCACCGGACGCTGGTCAACTAGTTAAATGTAGCATTGAGGAGCCAAAGAATGGGTAGACTGGAGAACTGCACCCCTTCTCCAAACACTCCCACTGTAGGAACCCATCCCGGACTCGAATCACTCCCTGGGGTCGAAGAAATCCATCCCTGACTCGAACCAGTCCCTCGGATAGATGACACTCATACATCTTGGACCACTCCCTCTGATGTATAATTGTGTGACAGTGAAAAGGGAGTTTCATATTGCAATGCAAATGTGATCAAAGCACAGACATTTATTTCTACAGGAATATCATTAAAAGAAAAGTGTCATAATAACGTATTAGAAAGGTGGTGATTGAACACATAAATAATGTGTACTCTTCTGGACTATACATGATAAAGCTATCCAGGGTAACCAGCAGGTGCACGTATTCTTCACAGAAATAATACCATAACTGGGAGATAATAATTATTGGGATATGTTGTGGCTCTATTATGTCGATAAGAGAAGGATGAGTGTTGAACTAATAGAGGCCTTTAAAATTATATAAGGGTTAGAGAGGGATAACGTGGACCTGATATTTCGACCTTTGCTGGTGACCAGTTTTGCATTCCCTGAAAATAAGATGGTCATCAATAAATTCACGATGGAATTCAAGAGAGACCTATTTAGTCGGAGTGCTCGGAACGTGGAATTGAGACCTCTTGGAATAGCTACAATGGAAAAAAATAAGAAGAAGCGAGGTTAGTACATGAGGGAGACAGGATTGGAAGGATATACAGATAGGATTAGATGAGCTGGAATGAAGAGAGGCTCGTGCAGAGCAGGAAGACAGTCCTAATCTAGTGGTATCGAATGCCCATATTCTGTGCTGTAAAATCAGTAACATGTCTATTAACAAGTCATAGTCATCAGTGTTTTTCGTCATATTGATGAGGATTATTAATTATTGCAGTACATTTATGACCAAACGCTGACAAGACTGTGCTCGGGAAGTAAATTAATCAGCACCTGATAGTGCTGTCAACAACATTACTTCGAGCAAGAGTAAGATGGGGAACCGCATTGAATACAATGACAGATACTCCAGGAAATACGTGGTCCCTCGAGTTACGTGGTCCACATCATTTAGTCAGACACAATCAGTACAATTCTAGAGTGACAGAGAGTCCCAGTTATACATGATCGCTGAGGTCAGGGGCTCCACTCCAGTTAGTGCACACACACTGTATAATTCTACATTAACACCTAATTCCGGTAATCTTTCCACTCTGAGATTTTCCTGCTTTGAACTGTGATTCCACAGAACACAACATTCCTCATAATTCAATAACTTTACAATACAGAGTGTCTCGAGCTTGAAACAGTTGAGACAATAGATTAAAACTGCACAGACAAATCAGGAAATTAATGCAATTATATTATTGAGTGTGTGTTTGTGTAACTGTAACCATTCGATCTCATGTAATATTATTATTCTCATGGTAATCGAAGAAACCAGCTCATACACAGATTTACAAATCTTCACTGTTTAGGGATACTTACCAGGAACGCCAATTACAGCAAGGATCACATAGAATATGTTCCTCACCCATTGAATTGGTCCGTGCATTTTTTGCTTGGAGTGATCGGTCTGTTCGTGCTGCAGGTAATATCTCTGAAATACATTCTGAGGTGACACATTCCCAGTGCATTAACTTTATACCCTCTAGGATCGCCAAGGGGATACTGAAGTTGCAAAATTATTCAAACAGTTTTTCTTAATTTTTGAACAAACAGATTACAGCAGCTGTGTTCATTCCCTGTTGATGGAATATATTTTCCTCGAAAATTGGATTGGACCCATCCCCACCCCCAAGTCTGGACAAATCTGATCACAATAAGCAACTAATCATAGCTGGAAGCTGTGTTAAATAGAAATAAGGAAGTCCTGGAAAATTCATGAGTCCCATCTGTAGATTTCATGTTGTTTAGTGATGGCCTTCACTCTGCATGACAATTCAGAAATTAAATTCCTAACGTCAGAGAAGCCTGTAAGGGATGTTCGTCTATAATTTGGATGCTCTCTTTAGCTGTGCAATTCCGTTCAACAATTCATATATTTAAACAAAACGGGGGATGGAATGGTTGCAACACAGCAGTTGGCCATTTTGTCTGTGTTTGCCCGTGTCAGCTCTCTGCTAATCTCATTCCCACATCTGCTCATCACTAACCTGCATTGTTTTCTCTTCAGTTGTTTATTTAATTCGCTTCTGATTGAATCTATCTTCACCACTCTCTCAGCCAGTTCATTTCATATCCTCAAAACGTGCTTTGGAAACATACGTTTTCCCTCATGTCGTTTTGATTCTACTGCCAATCCCTTAACCTGTGTCCTTTAGTTTTCGCCAGGTTTGTCAATGAGAGCAGTTTCTCTCTATCTCCTCTGGTTAAACAGCCCATGGTTTGGAACAACTCTATCAAACTCTCTCTCAATTTCCTCTTGAAGGAGAACAACCCCGATTCTGTCATCTGTCGGCATAAAACATCTGTCACCCCTGGAATTTTCTCTTGAACATTTTCTACACCTGCTCCAAAACCGAGACATTGTTCCTCAAAATGTGATGCCTAGAACTGGACACAATGGCAGGATTTTCAATATTGTTCTCTCCCTCACACGGTCCAAGCTACTCCGTTTCTCTTTTCAACCTCTTTAGCCGATACATCGATGATTGTGGCTGTGTCAAACCCTTGTTCACATCGAGCTCGAAAATGTAATCAAATTTGCATTGAAATATCTGTACCTCCCTCGCCTGAAAACGGTCCATCTGTGATTCATACTTCTCTTCCACGAATTCCCTCTCTCCATTTAAGTGGGCAGACTCTGCATCAATATTTACTGTAATCCACCAACTTCCACAGTAATCTTGACCACACCTCCTCAAACTCCACTTTGCCGAAATAATAACTTCCATTCTCTCAGTTACCTCATCGACTTTTGTTTGTTTAAACGATGCCATCTTCCATACCAGAGCTTCTGCAGTCTCTTAATTTCACGTTAACCGTGCATTCTTCACATAGATTTTGCAGAGGCCTCAGCTTTATCTGTTCCATCACCAGAGTGACTGTCCTCACCTCCTTCCCTACCTTCCAGAACCATGATATTAATTCACGTATTCTCACTTTCCAGTCCAACCGCCTCCAGCTTCAACACATCATCCTCCTCTATTTCCACCATGTGGAACAAAATATCTTTGTTCACTCTTCCGTCACACCCAAGATCTGGTTTGCTTGCCCGAAATCCTTTCTATGCAAGTGCAAGATATGCAACAGATAACCTGTCACCTATGATCATAAGGTCATTAGTAATAAAAGCGGGAGTAGGCCATTCAGCCCATGGATCATGTTCTACCATTCAATACCACAATGGCTGATCTGACCATGGCCGTAATTCCAATTTCCCGCAAGACAACAGTAAGTCGTGAAAAGTCAGTCCAAACCGGCCTTGAATATATTCAATGACCCAGACTCCACTGACTCTGGGTAAGTGAATTCTAAATGCGATGGAACTTTCAAGAGAAGAAATTCCTCCTCATCACTATTTCAGTTTGGAGACTGCTTATTCATAAACTGTGGAGAATGTGCTGAGCACAGGGCGGGGCAGGGCACCAATGTAACACACATCTGGGCTTAGTCGGAAGTAGCAAGATGAGGTTTGTTCCTTCTATTTCCTTGGATGTGGGTATTGCTGGCGAGGCTGGGATTTGTTATCCATCTTTCGTATCTCTTGAAAACGTGGTGGAGGGCCACCTTCTTGAAACGCTGGACTCCACCTGCTTTGGGTGCACCCGCAGTGCAATTAGAAAGGAGGCTGCATGATTTTGACCAGCAATAATGAAGAAATGGCGATGTCGTTCCAACTCAGGATGTCTGTGTCTTGGAGGGAGCATTCAAGTGTTCATGTTTCCATGCGTCTGCCGCCCTTATCCTTTTAGGTATTAGCGGTCTCATGCTTGAAAGGAGCTGTCGAAATAAATATAGTAACTTCCTGCGGTGTGATGTTATATTTGGTGCACACGGCAGCCACTGTGTGCTGGTGGTGGAAGGAGTTAAGTGTCAGTATGGTGCATCATATGCCCATCAAGGAAGCCCATTTTCTTGGATTTTTCTGAGGCGCTTGAGTTTTGTTGGCGGCGGCACAGATCCAGGAAAGTGCGGTGCATTCCATTATTCCTGACTTATACCTTGTAGATTGCAGATGTAAAAGTCAGTGAGTTATTTGTTGCATAAATCCCAAAGTCTGATCTTCTCTGGAGCAACAATATTTATTTGGCTGGCCCAGTTAAATTTCTGATCAAAGGTAACGACTATGATATTAATAATGTGGTAATTGGGGAGTGACCACGACGATGAATATCAGGGGAGGTGGTTAGAATCTCTCTTGTTGGACAAGGCCATTTCATGGTAAATTTGTGATGCGATTTTTAGTTGCCTTTCATCAGCCCAAATCTGATGCAAACAATGCAAAAAATGCAGTGCTTTTTGTGGGAGTGAAAGAAGACAGTTTCAGTTTGTCCGTCATTTTTCCAGAGTAAATTGCTTCTCAACCTGACCTCAATCATTGACCGTATAATTGAAAGAGGAAAATGACAGGGTAGTTGGGGGAAGTATAAACTGTCGTTGGTCTATTTGTTGAAACAAGCCACGAGTTTCATGATTGGATGTGATAATTTCGAAAAGATACATTGTAATGATCAGGAGAACATGGAAGATACGCTGTATTGTGTCATATCTGGACAAGAAGAGGGGTAATTGGATCTGATACAGGCTCTTCAATTCACCATCAATGCTTAGAACATAGAACATCGAACAGTACAGCACAGGACAGGCCCTTCGGCCCACGATGTTGTCCCCCAACCTTTAACCTACTCTAAGATCAAACTACCGACATACCCTTCACTCTACTATCATCCATGTTTTAAAGGGGAGGTCACAATATGGATAGTTATGATGCTGTGTTTCCGAACCTTGGGGCATTCAAGGCTTACTCTTGGAAATCAGAAGAACCATATCTTCCCACTGCTTGGAGAGACATCGTAGTAACAGGGGGGAATGCAGAATGGGTGTGCGGGGGTTCGGGCTAATGGGAGGGCCAACCTTGCCATCTTGTTGATGGAACTGTTCCTCGAGGGTCCAGTTGGTAGGTGATGGAGGAAGCTGTTTGCAGCACAGCTCTTACTCAGAGTTCTGGAAGGGATTGACAACGGATTGCAGTGTTCCACGGAAAGTAAGTAATCCAATTCCGGCCCCAGGATATAATTCTATCTTCTGGGTTACCAAAACACAGCAGCAAGAAACCTCTAACCCCGAGGACTATATCGGTTGGCTATCAAGGCAAAGCTGCCACAGGTTTCACATTTATAACAAACAGAAACGAAAGACGTGGATTCACTAGTGAATCAGATTCAATCCTTTGTCAGTACAAACATCTTCCTATTTCAATAATTTAGTTTTCTTTTCTCGAGAAAGTCTATTTTCCCTCCTAATTTTACATGTTGTTCCCAACTATTTATGTGATTTTCTGTTCAATTTCGCACAATATCAGGATGGAATAGTTCTACACTTACGAACTTGACATTCAACAAACCCCCCAAAAGTCTTCAAGGCAAATCTGCCAGCAAAAGTATGGCCATGTTCTTATGCCTCTCCCTCACATGAATTACAATGATTGCAGATTTTTACTTTGTGGTGAGTCAGTTCCTCGTTGGTTTGAATTATCCTGAGGGAGGGACTGATAACCTCATGGAATATTTTGTTCACCTGCCCTGCACGGCCTGAAGTCAGTCAAATCCCACTCCCTGACAGCGATCAACAAAGGAACATGAAACATGCCAATTACAAGATCTGATCCTGAGAAGGCGCAAAATGTAGGACCATTATGTTAATTTGATAAACATGCATCCGTCAAAGGATAACGCAGGAACCAGTCTTACTTCCACATCGGTTTATTCACAATCATCCATATATTATAAGTGCAGACTACATTTACCTGCTCCAGACCAGCTTCCCTGCATCCCTCCCAGGGCGGAAACTGGTTCTTCCATAAGTACCCTAATATTTCCACAATTAGTATCAGCTGCTCTTAATCACAATTAGAGCAAGCAGCTATATATAATCAATTGACAAATCATTTGCAACATTGGCTCATTTGCAGCATTTTATTACCAGTCCATCAATGTGTCCATTGTATATTATTGTTTTTCTTGTGATTCCTGTCTTAATATATAAGCTACATGTGAGAATTTCAGCTCCTGTTTGAAGACCAGAACGGCTCTTCAAATATCCTGCATTGCATGAATGCACAACCTGTGGACTGTTCATTCAAAACACACCATGAAATCTAACGCGGCGGCGCTCACTCATACAGCGACATACGCAATCACAAACATTGCATCCAGACATCTCAGAATGCATGATAGAGCAGGTTAAAACAGCGTGACATCAAGCACGAGGGCAAACGTATGGAGAGTGCGAGATTGATGAGCACGTAGTGAGAGATATCGACTTCCAGACGGGTTTTGAAGGCAAGAAGAGTGTTGAAATGGTGTCGTGCTGGAATTTACGATGCCCTGGGTACAGTTTATTGGGGAAAAGCCTGTTGACGATGCAGCAGAAACAGTGGTGCATAACAAATACTGTTCGACAACAGATGATAAGGGAGGAGTGGAGTGGGGTAAGTTCACAGCGATTTATAGCTTGGCAGATTGTTGTGATTGACACGGTGTCATTTGCAACAGGTTTGATATGTTCGTCCACGATTCTTCAAATTATTTCAGTGGAGCAATAAGGAAAAGGGAAATTTGATGAAACTGTGCTGGACAGGGATTGGGGTCTTATTCTTGGTCAGGATTTGAGCTGTGGCATTCAGCATACCTGCATTTTAGGCTGTGCTCCTGATTTGCTCGTTGGTCGACAAATACTTTGGTCGGCGACAGGGATAGTGAAACTGACCAGGAGCAGAGCCTGGTCATGTGGCCCTGTCTTACTGGAAGTTGGGGTAACTTGTGCTGGCTGCTGTTTGATTGGCTCCTGGCTTTCTGATCAGATTTCCTCCATGGCTACCATTCAAAAGCTTCAGTGCACTTGGGCAGCAGCTGGTTCTGACAGTGGACACAGTGAGTATGATACTTTCATATAAATAGATGAAAAAATACGAGCGTAGAATGTGGGAGGTCGGCCACGAGTGTGTTTGAACAATCAAACCTGGAGCTGGCAAAGGCACAGATGGGTTTTCAGCAGCATTTGCTGTGAAACGGGGAAGACGAATGGGTCATTGTGATGGCGCAGCCTTGTGGCTGAAAGCTCATCTCGAGGTTACTATATGACCAAGATTGCGAAAAATATGGTTCAGTCTCAGACAGTTTCCAGAAAAAGGAATTCTGGCTCGAGAGTAAAGTTTGTGGCAAGGAACAAAGGAAATGCCTTCAGACTTTCCACAATTTAATTGAAGGACATTGCTGTTCACCCAGTACCAGAATTCTGACAAACCGTGTGACAATCCAGAGACCACTGAGGAACGAGAGATGTGAGGGTGAGGTAGAGTTTGGTGTCTTCAGCACCAGTAGTGAAACTGACATTCTGATTCTGGGTGATGTCATTGGCAGACAGAATGTAAGTGAGAAATAGACCTTTCGAGATAAAGAGACATTGCTGCAGAAATTGGAGTAGAATCTACTGATGGTGATATTCTGGCGATGATTATAACGATAAGAATGGAAGAAGATAATTGCAGTTCCAGACACGGGGACGATGGTGGAGAGATTTGGAGGATTGACTGATCAACTCAGTCAATTGCTGCAGACAGGTCGAGAACTCGAGGAGGAAAAGTTAATGTTTATTTCAGTCACACAGGATGCCATTTGTGATTTTGATAAGAGCTAATATGTTACTGTGGCAGTGACGGATGTCTGATTGGAGGACTTCAATTGTGGAGTTCTGGAAAAGATAGGCACAAATTAAGGAGGCAACAAGAGAAAGGCAAGAGGTTGGGGTGGAAACTGAGTTTGTAAATCGATTAAAGAAAGGGTTATAGAATAAAAACAAAAGGTGCTGGACATCCTAACCAGGTCTGGCAGCATCTGTGGGGACAGTAGCAGAGTGAACATTTAAGGTTAGTGAGCCTTCATCTGAAATGGCAAAGGTTAGGAATGTAATAGCTTTTAAGCAAACAAAGCTGGAGCAGGGCAAAAGAGAACTAAATGGAAGGTGTTGATAGGCAAGAGGGTCACAGAGAATAACTGACATGAAATTCATGGGGCAAAGGCAAAGGCAAAGAAAGATGTGTTCAAGGTGTGGTGAAAAACAGCACGTTCGTGCAGAGACGGTGTTAAATGACTGAATAATGAAAGCTCTAACCAAAACCACAAACATGAATAAAAACAGTGGGCAGGCACATGGCGAAAGTAAATTGAATGATGTAACAAAGTAATATAAAATAAAGTAAAAATGAAAAGTAAAACTAAAAATAAAAACAATCGGGGCTAGTCATGCTCTGAAATTATTGAACTCAATGTTCAGTCCAGTTGCCTGTAGCTGGCCGAATCAGTAAATGAGTTTCTGTTCTCTAGCTTGCGTTGATGTTCACTGGAGCAACGCAGCAAGCCCAGGTCAGAGATATGGGAATGACAGCAGGTGTGTGTGTTGAAATGGCAAGCGACAGGAAGATCGGGGTTATGTTTCCGGGCTGAGTGGAGGAGTTCGGAAAAGTGGTCACCTAATCCACGTTTCGTCTCCCCAATATAGAGGAGACCGCATTGTGAGCAGCGAGTACAGTATACTAATTCGAAAGATGTACAAGTAAGTGGCTGCTTCATCTGAAATGAGTGCTTCGGGCCATGGATAGTGAAGAGAGAGGAAGTAAAAGGGCAGGTATTACACATCATGCGATTGCATGTGAAGGTGCCATGGGAAGGAGATGAGGTATCAGGGTAATGGAGGAGTGGTCCAGGGTGTTGCGGAGGGAACGATTCCCTCGGAATGCTGACAGGAGAGGGGAGGGGAAGATTTGTTTGGCGGTGGCATCACGCTGGACGTGTTAGGAATGGCGGAGAATAATCCTCTGGATGTGCAGGCTGGCTGGACAAGAGGAGCCCTGTCGCGGTTCTTGGAGGGAGAGGAAGGGGTGAGAGCGCATCTGCAGGAAATGGGCGAGTCACGGTTGAGGACCTGTCAACCACAACGCGGGGTGGGGGGATTGAGGGGGAATCCTCGGTTGAGCAACAAGGAAAATATTTTCGAGGCGCTGTTGTGGATGGTTGCATCATCAGGGCAGATGTGTCGGAGAAGGAGAAACTGTGAGAATGAAATGGAATCCTTACAGGAGGCAAAGTGTGAAAAAGGGTAAAGGGTCGCTGGGTCTAATCCCATTCTCCCTGTTCTGCTTCAATGATTCTGGGAAATGCTTAAATCCCTGATGCAAAGGAAAGGACAAAGAAATGGAGACTTACGATCCCATGTACATTGATACACTCTGATTTTTTTTTTTAGCATAATACGTTGCCTGATAAGTTTCAGTTATTGCAATTTGCTGGCAATGTTAACAATGTACTTTAGTTCAAAAGAGTCTTAAAGAAATAAGACAATAACAGGAATCTTTGGGTAGTAAATATAAGAAAGTTTAGGAAAGGAAAGACATAATTCATAAACGTAGGGTAATGGCATTTACAGCTTTAGCCGGTTTCATGGTCTGCTGAAGTATAGATCACTTTCAAGCTCTCAGCTCTCTGCTCTTGATATCGAACCCGCTTGCAGAAATAAAATGTCGTGCATACTCCGGAAACTTCAGAATCTGTGCAACACAGAAACCTGATGGAACCCTCATTGTTAGCCCTCAGGTTAACTGTCATGTATGTCGCAGTTGGTGTATTTTTGACGAAATAATTGGTATGAGCTGTTGTTTGGTAAACTTAGTTTGTTCTTAATTGCATCTTCCAGTTGATAACACGTGGTTTGAAATGGCAGCAATGTGTTATCCACAGAGAACAATGTTTTCTTTACCCTACCAGTTTCAATCTGATGCTGAGCATCTCAGTATTCATAAGCTAGACTCTTACAAGGCCTTGGTGTACAGTAATTTATCAGAGTTTAGAAAGATTCCAATTTCATATGAAATTGATTTTTACAGAAACTTTAAACTTAAACAGTTTGTATTCATTAATACTTTAAATGAATAAACAGACTTTCTAATATATTTATCAATTACAACAATGCACTCACTATAACTTAATCATGTTTCATTACTTTTATAATCATGACTGGCTAATACTTAATGCAGAATCAATGCATGTAGATAATACATAATACAAAATGCAGAGTATGAAATGGCTGAAAAGACAAATGATAATCTTAGAATCGCTTCCTTGACCTTATTGGTTATTAAAGCGAATACAGTATCAAAATGCTAAAGTTTAGCTGCAATCACACGCTCCGTGGCTGCCGACAGCTATCCCTGCAACCCAGGGATTTTCAAGCTTTACCCAAACTGGAGCCGCAGTAGTCGGCAGCGGACCTGGGAGGGTTTAGATAAACATAAAAACACACAATCACAGCAACAAAATACTTACATTTGCCATGGAAAATACCATTTAAGATAACCACAGCAAATATTACTCATATTAGATACAGCAGATGTCACTTGAGCTAATCGCAGAGTATATTAACTCAACAATGCACAGAAAATATCACTTCAACTGGTCACAGCAAACATTACTGAAAATTGCTGTAGAAAATGCCACTTAAACTGGAAACAGAAAATAACACTTAAACTAGACACTAGAAATATCACTTAACATTATCACAGCAAATTTCAGTTAACATTAACACAGCAAGAACTGTGCCCATTTTCAGTATTTTTTTCTTTTTTGGGGATCATTTTACGTGATATTTTCTGCGTCCTTCTTATGTTGCATTTATTGTTACAATTTTAACTGATATCCATTGCTGTCATCTTACGAACAGGTAGTTAATTTTGCAAACACATTTCTATATATTTTCAACAACCTGTCGAAAAGCGGATTGTGATTTAAATGCTTTCCTTTTCTTTAAGAAAAAACCCTGATGACGCATTCCTCCACTCCCTCAGCTTGTGAACCCTGACTTGTAACAGACTGTCACAACACTGTTCTTAAAGTTAAGTCAAAACAGTCGGGTTTATTAACACACAGTCTTGAACTCGGGAGGGGGTTAAGTTCACAAGGCACGCTCACAGACATACAAAGAAAGTTAAAGGCATCAAAAGGACAAAGACATTTACCAAGTAGAAAATACCTTAATTACAAACTGACAGGGGCTTCAGTTGAAAATAGGGATGGTTTATTTTTTGAACTAACATAAAGTTTAACAAGGACTTATTTAGTGACTGTCATTCCTCCACAAGTGCCTATTGTGACTTGACGCACCATAACACTTCCAACAGTTGCTTCCAGTCCACTGGATGTGGCAACAATGCTCTGCTCAAGGCCAGTAAATTCTGTAACCATATTAATTACCTTTTCGATGACAAAACTATATAATGTGTAAATGTGGTGCAGGGGTTTTCGAGTATGTAAATAACTTAATGGGAAATAGCTTTATCTGTAATCTGATGTATTAGCTACCAATTCAATACTGTTTAGATGATGTTGATTTTCAGTTTGATTGTTTTCGCAAAAGTCTGAAAGCATGGAATCTTGCTGTCATATTCTTTAATTGGTCAATGGAAAATTCATACTTGTTGTTTCAAGATAACATTCTCTATAGAGGTCTTGCCAGACCGGACCTGATGTGTGTGTATCACTGAGCCAGGGGGAGAGCAGACCAGAAGCTCTGTGTTTGTATCAGTGAGCCTGTGAGAGAGCTGATGGGCTCCATTGTGTCTGTATCACTGAGCCTGGGCAGAGAGCAGACCGGCCCCACTGAGCCTCTATGACTGATCCTGGGGCAAAGTGGACAGGGTCCACTGTGTCTGTGTCACTGAGCCTGCGGTAGAGCAGACCTGCCCCATTGTGCCTGTATCACTGAACCTGCGGTAGAGCAGACGGGCTCCACTGTATCTTTATCACTGAGCCGGGGGGAGAGCAGGCTGGCTCCACTGTGTCTGTATCACTGAGCCTGGGGTGGAGCAGGCTGGCCCCACTGTGTATGTATCACTCAGCCTGGGGTAGAGCAGGCTGGCCCCATTGTGTATGTATCACTGAGCCTGGGGCAGAACAGAGCGTCTCGACTGCGCCTGCATCACAGAGCCTAGGGAAAGCAGACCGACCCCACTGTGTCTGCATCACCGAGCCTGGGGCAGAGCAGACTCGCCCCATTGTCTCTGTACCGCTCAGCCTGATGGAGAGAAGACCCGTTCCAATGTATCTGTATAAGTAAGACTGACGGAGTGAAGACTAGCCCCAATTGGTCTGCATTACTGAGCCTGGGGGATAGCAGAATGTCGGCACTTTGTCTATGTCACTGAGACGTGATGAGAGCAGACCGTGCCAACGTGCCTGCATCACTGAGTCTGACGAAGAGAAGACCCGCCCCACTGTGTTTGTATTACTGAGTCTGAGGGAGACCAGACTGGCCCCACTTTGTCTGCATCACTGAACATGGGGGAGAGCAGAAAGGGCTCCACTGTGTCTCTATCACTGAGCCTTGCAAAGCGGCCCCACTGTGTCTGTGTCACAGAGCCTGGGGAGAGTAGACCAACTTCACTGGGTCTGTATCACTGAGATTGGGGGAGACCAGACCG
The DNA here is from genome assembly GCF_036365525.1 of Heterodontus francisci. Taxonomy (NCBI): domain Eukaryota; kingdom Metazoa; phylum Chordata; class Chondrichthyes; order Heterodontiformes; family Heterodontidae; genus Heterodontus; species Heterodontus francisci. Next base: position 3,706,209 of record NW_027141473.1, read on the forward strand.
GCCCCAACGTGTCTGTTTCAGTGAGTCTTGGGGAGAGCAGACTGGGCTCATTGTGCTGGTATGAGGGATCATTTGGAAGAGCATACAGGCCCTCTCTGTTTCTGTATCACTGAGCCTGGACGGAGCACTCCAGCATCACTGTGTCTGTATCACTGAGCCTGACGGAGAGAAGACCCGCCCCACTCTGTGTCACTGAGTCTGGGGGAGAGCAGATTGACCCTGCTGTGACTTTGTCACTGAACCTGGTTAAAGCAGATCGGCCCATCAGCGTCTGCATCACTGAGCCTGGGAGGAGGACAGACTGGCAGCACTGTGTCTGTATCACTGAGCCTGATGGAGAGAAGACCCGTCCCAATGTGTCTGTATCACTAAGACTGACGCAGAGAGGACCGGCCCTCCTGTGCCTGTATCACTGAGCCTGGGAGAGAGCAGACTGGCCGCACTATGTCTACATCACTGAGACGGGTTGAGAGCAGACGGACACCACTGTGTCCGTGTTGCTGATCTTGGGGAAGAGCAGACCAAGTCCACTGTGTTTTCATCAGTGAGCTTAAAGGGGAGCAGACCGACTTCACAGTTTCTGCATCAGTGAGCCCTGGGGAGAGCAGATCGGCTCAACTTTGTCGTTATTACTGAGCCTGGGGGAGAGCAGACTGTTCCCGCTGTGTCTGTATCACTGAGCTGTGGGAGAGCTGACCGGCTTTACAATGCTTGTGTCACTGAGCCTGGGGGAAAGCAGCGTTCCCGCACTTTGGCTGCCTCATTGACCCTGGTGGAGAGTAGCCTGGACCAACTGTATCTTTATCACTGAGCCTGGGGTACAAATAACAAGGAACAAAGAACAGTACAGAACAGGAAACGGCCATTCGGCCCTCCAAGCCTGCGCCGATCTTGATGCCTGTCTAAACTAAAAGCTTCTGCACATCCGCAGTCCATATCCCTCTATTCCCATCCTATTCATTTATTTGCCAAGGTGCCTCTTGAAAGTTGTTTTCGTACCTGCTTCCACCACCTCTGCCGGCAGCAAGTTCCAGGCACTCTCCACCCTCTGTGTAAAAAACTTGCCTCGCACATCCCCTCTAAACTTTGCCCCTCGCACCTTAAACCTATGTCCCCCAGTAACTGACTCTTCCACCTTGGAAAAAAGCTGCTGACTATCCACTCTGTCCACGCCACTCATAACTTTGTAAACCTCCATCATGACGCCCCTCCACCTCCGTCTTCCAGTGAAAACAATCCGAGTTTATACAACCACTCCTCACAGCCAATGTCCTCCAGACCAGGCAACATTCTGGTGAACCTCTTCTGTACCCTCTCCAAAGCCTCCACGTCCCTCTGGCAGTGTGGTGACCAGAAATGTACACAATATTCCACGTGTGGCTTAACTAAAGTTCTGTACAGCTGCAGCATGACTTGCCAATTTCTATACTCTGAGCCCCGACCGATGAAGGCAAGCATGCCGTCTGCCTTCTTGACAAACTTATCCACATGTGTTGCCACTTTCAGTGACCTGTGGACATGTACACCCAGGTCTCTCTGCCTGTCAATACTCCGAAGGGTTCTGCCATTTACTGTATACTTCCCACCTGTATTTGATCTTGCAAAATGCATTACCTCACATTTTTCCGGATAAAACTCCATCTGCCATTTCTCTGTCCAAGTTTCCAACCGATCTATATCCTGCTGAATCGTCTGACAATCCTCATCACTATCCGCAACTCAACCAACCTTTGTGTTGTCTGCAAACTTACCAATCAGACCAGCTAAATTTTCCTCCAAATCATTTATATACACTACAAACAGCAAAGGTCGCAGCACTGATCCCTGTGGAACACCACTTGTCACTGCACTTCATTCAGAAAAGTACCATTCCATTGCTACCCTGTGTCTTCTCTGACCGAGCCAGTTCTGTATACAATTTGCCAGCTCACCTCTGATCCCGTGTGACTTCATATTTTGTACCAGTCTGCCATGCGGGACCTTGTGAAAGGCTTTACTGAAGTCCATATGGACAACATCCACTGCCCTTCCCACATCAATCATCTTCGTCACTTCCTCAAAAAACTGCTGTCACTCTCTTTAACGTTGCTTTATCAGAATTTTCCACATTCTTCGTTTTTTTCCTCAATTCCTTTTTTTCCTTAACTCAATTTCTGTAAAATTCAATTCATTAACCGTGATTTGTACATTTGAACGGCCCTCATTGCAACACCAGATGAGTTTTGTGTACAGAACAAGATACAATTAGCAAAGGCAACATCAAGCCTGGAATTCGTGCCAAGCAACAGGGACTACGGCTGATTCCTGGTTTGGTTTATTGTTAATTTGCTCTTTCTCTCTCTTAGAGTGAACTTGCTGACGATTGTGATCCTGTCCAGAGGGAAGTGCCGTCTCACCAAATATGGCATTCATTATTTGGTGGCCACGACACGGTGCACATAATGGTGGCATTCATTGTAATCAAACTGAAGTGAATTAACAGTACTTACTTGCTGATAAATGTCTTTTTCATCTGTTCCATAGGCGCCATGAAACTTGTCAAAAAATTGCAGCAAAAAAAACAAGAAATGCTGGAAATACTCAACAGGTTTGACAGCATCTGCGGAACGAGAAGCAGAGTTAACCGTTCATGTCAGTGATCCTTCTTCAGAATTAGCAGATATAAGAAATGTGAAAGGTTTTAAGCAAGTAAAGCGGGGGTGGGGCAAAATATAACAAAAGAGAAGGTGTAGATAGGACGAGGTCACAGAGAATAACTGACCAGAGGTCATGGAGAAACGGCAAAAAATATGTTAATGGTGTGTTGAAAGATAGGGTGTTAATGGACTGAAAACTAAACAGCCACATGCACAAAAATTAAAAAAACAGTAGGTAGGCAAACTGAACAAACTAAGATCAAATAAAATAATATAAGCACAAAAAAGATTTTGAAAAGAAAGAAGAAAAAAATAACTAAAATAAAAGTAAAATGGGGGCCCGTCATGCTCTGAAATTATTGAACTCAATGTTCAGTCCAACAGGCTGTCTTGTGCCTAATCGGTAAATGAGATGCTGTTCCTCGTGCTTGCGTTGATGCTCACTGGAACACTGCAGCAATCCCAAGACAGAGATGTGAGCATGAGAGCAGTGGTGTGTGTTGCAATGACAAGCAACTGGAAACCCGGGGTCATGCTTTCGGACTGAGTGGAGGTGTTCCACAAAGCGTTCATCCAGTCTGCGTTTGGCTTCCTTAATGTAGAGGAGACCACATTGTGAGCAGCGAATACAGTATACTACGTAGACAGAAGTACAAATAAATCGCTGCTTCACCTGAAAGGAGTATTTGCGGCCTGGGATAGTGAGGAGAGAGTAGGAAAATGGGCAGGTATTATACCTCCTGCGATTGCACAGGAAAGTGCCATGAGAATGGGACGAGGTGATGGGGGTAATGGAGGAGTGGACCAGGCTATCGCAGAGAGAGAGAGAGCGATCAAATCAGAATGCTGATAGGGGAAGGGAGGGGAAGATGCGTTTGGCAGTGGCATCACATCGGAGGTGGCAGAAATGGCGGAGGATGATCCTTTGGATATGGAGGCTGATGGGTGGAAACTGAGGACAAGGGGAACACTGTCGCAGTTCTGGAAGGAAGGGGAATGGGCGAGGGTAGGGTACAGGAAATGGGCCAGACACTGTTGAGGACCCTGTCAACCACAGTTGGGGGGAGGGAATCCTCGGTTGAGGAAAAAGGAAGACACATCAGAAGCGCTGATATGGAAGGTAGCATCATCAGAGCAGATGCGTCGGAGATGGAAAAACTGGGAAAATGAAATAGTGTCCTTACAGGAGACAGGGTGTGAAGAAGTGTAGTCGAAGTAGCTGTGGGGGTCGGTGGGCTTCTAACGTACACTAGTAGACAGCCTATCTCCAGAGATAGAGATAGAGAAGTCGAGGAAGGGAAGGGAAGTGTCAGAGATGGACCATGTAAACCTGAGAGAAGCAAGGTTGATAAAGTTATCCAGTTCGGGGCGGGAGCAGGAAACGGCACCGATACAGTCATCAAAGTACCGGAAAAATACTTGAGAGAGGGAGCATGAGTTGGACTGGAACAACATATGTTCGACAGATCCCACCAAAAGGCAGGCATAACTAGGATCCATGCGGTTCCCCAGAGCAACACCTTTTACTTGAAAGAAGTGAGTGGAGTTGAAGGAGAAGTTGTTCAATGTGAGAGCAAATTCAGTCAGGCAGAGGAGGGTGGTGGTGGATGGGGATTGGTTGGGCCTCTGTTCAAGGAAGAAACGTAGAGTCCTCAAATCGCGTTGGTGGGGGTGGAGGTGTCGAGAGATTGAACGTCCATCGTGAAAAGGAGGCGGTTGGGGCCAGGATACTGGAAATTGTAAAAATGACATATGGCCTCAGAAGAGTCACGGATGTAGGTCGGAAGAGACTGGACCAGTGGAGAATGGATAGAGGTAAGATGGGAAGAAATCAGTTCAGTGGGGCAGGAGCAACCTGACACAATGGGTCTGCTGGAACATTCCTGCTTGTGGATTTTGGGAAGGAGGTAGAAGTGGGTTGTCCAGGATTGCGGGATGATGAGGTTGGAAGATGTCAGTGATTGTCTTGTGGACAGTCGCTTGATGTTCGGTGATGGGGTCATGGTCCAGAGTGAGGTAGGAAGAAGTGTCTGAAAGTTGGTGCTGAGCCTCTACAAGGCAGATGTCGGTATGCCATACAACAACAGCACCACCCTTGCTTGCAGGTTTGATGAAAATGTCGAGGTTATACCTGAGAGAACGGAATGTCTCAAATTCAGAGGAGGACAGGTTAGAGTGAGTCAGGGGGGCAGAGAAATTGAGATGACCAATGCCTCTCCAACAGATTTCAATGAAAAGATCAAGAGCGGGTAAGAGGTTGGGAGAGGGGTCCAAGTAGAGGGAGAATGCTGGAGGTGGGTGAATGGGTCTGCTGATCGGTGGGGGGGGGGTGGGGTGGGGGTTCTCCTGGTCAAAGAAGTGAGCTCCGAGGCGCAGGCGATGGAAGAAGAGCTCAACGTTATGTCGAGCGCGAGATTCATTGAGGTGGGGCGTAATGGAATAAAACGGAGTCCTTTGCTGAGTACAGAACGTTCGGCGTCAGAGAGGGAGAGATCAGAGGCATATTTATGCGTGGCGGATGGGTGGTTTGACCGACTTTTAACCCATTTTCAGCCGAACTTTTTCATCCTGCTGTTCAATGCTCTCACTGTCCAACATATTATAATGTCAAATATATTCCGGCAGGGCACTGCTGCGCAGCATGGATGACCAAAATGATCCAGACAGCAAGAACTGGAAGAGATCAATGATCTTGCTCTTTACTATGTCTGGCAATTCCGCTATTCACTGGGTGGCATATGTTGTGCATTGCCTGAGGTGGTGGGTGTGGGGGACCACAATTATACAAGCAATACTACAGTAACCCAACATACATCACCAAGCAAACGGGATGCAAGCTGCAGGTTGTCAGCTGTTGTAACAACACATGTATCTGTGGACTGACACCAGGAACGTTCACGGAAGAGTTGAAGAACGGGATGAAACATCTGGTTACACTGAATCGGAGATTGTGAAAAAAGCAAACAATTGATCAGAATGCTGCACCAAGCTGTGTGAATTGCAATCCAGACTATAACACCTCATTTTCATATATATTCCGTAACACCACGATAGCAGGTGATGGGAGGAAACAGGCTGGCTCTCTTGAGAGTGAGAGCTGGCCAATGTACCAGCACAGAAGCAGAGTACAGCTGCATTGGGTCTGCCCCCACACTTGATATAAAATAGAAAGAAAGAAGACAGGTAAGGCAAATACAACAAAAATGTCTAATTCAGAAAAAGAAGGAATAAAAAGAATGGAAAATCTTCTGGTCACTTCAGAGCAGGCAATAATAATCTGGATTCAACTAGATCTTGTAAATGTCAAGTGTACAAATATAATGAACACTGGACCACATCAGTTAAATATGAAACCATGAGCAATAATGCATACTGGATCATATCTCTTACATGTGAATCATAGAATCATATAAAGTTCAAGGACAGAAAGAGGCCACTTGGTTCATCCTGTCTATGCTGGGGAAAAAAGATCCACCTATTCTAATCCCACCTTCTAGTATGCGGTCCGTAGCCCTGCAGATTATGGCACTTGAGATGAATATCCAGATTCCTTTTGAGTACGTTGAGTGTAACTGCCTCAACTATCCTTTCAGGCAATGAGATCCAGACAACCACCACTCTCTGGGTGAAAAAGGGTTTCCCTCATCTTCCCTCTGATTTTTGTACCAATCACGTTAATTCTATGCCTACTAGTCACTGACGTTGTTGCAAAGGTGAATAAACCCTTCACCTCCAATCTATCCAGGCCCACATCATTTTGCAACTTCCATCAGATCTCCCCTCAGACTGCTCTGCTTCAAGGAGAACAACCCCAGCCCATCCAATATTTCCTCATAGCTGCATTTTTCAAGTCCTGGCAACATCCTCGTAAACCTCCTCTGTACCCTCTCCAGTGCAATTACAACCTTCCTGTAATGAGGAGACCAGAACTGCCCACAATACTAAAGGCGTGGCCTAACCAATGAGTCAGACAGTTCCAGAAAAACCTAGCTGCTCTTGTATGCTATCCCTCGTCTAACAAAGGAAAGCATTCCATATGCCTTCGTAACCAGCTTATCGACCTGTTCTGCGACCTTCAGGGGTCTGTAGACATTCACCCCAAGGTCCCTCCCTTCCTCCACACTTGTCAGTATTTTGCCATTCATTCTGTATTCCTTTGCCTTGTTGACCTCCCCAAATCCATCACCTCACACTTCTCCAAGTTGTATCTTTCTGCCCATCTGACCAGACCATCAATATCTTCCTGCACGCTACAGCTGTCCTTCTCGCTATCTACCAACGGCCAGCCATTGTGTCGTCCGCAAACGTTTTGATCATGCCCCCTACATTTACGTCCAAATCGTTAATATATACCACAAAAGCAGGGGACCCAGAACAGATCCCTGCAGAACGGCACTGGAACTGGAAAAAGCTCCCCAGTCGTTAAAACAGCCGTCAACAATTACCCTTTGTTTCCTGCTATTGAGCCAAATTTGTATCCACATTGCTGCATTTCCCTGCATCCCATGGGATGTTACTTTATTAACCTGTCTGCCATGTGGGACTTTGTCAAAAGCCTTGCTAAAATCCGTGTGGACCACATGAACTGCACTAACCTCATCTATTTTTCTTGTTAGATGTTCAAAAAATTCGATCAGTTTGCTGAAACAAGATCTTCCCTTAACAAATCCATACTGACTATCCTTGATTAACCTATGCCTTTCCAATGACAGTTTATCCTGTCTCTCACAATAGATACCAGTAATTTGCACACTATTGAGATTAGACTTACTGACCTGTAAATTTCGGTGCAGCCTTCGCTCCATTTTTAAACAGATGTACAACATTAGCAGTTCTCCAATCCTCCGGCACCGCAGCTGTATCCAGTGAGGACTGAGGATAGTCAGACCATCACTATTTCCAATCTTGTTTCTTTTAACAGCCTGGGGTACATTTCATCCGGCCCTGGTGATTCATCAACTTTAAAGGATACTAATCCCATTAATACTTCCTCTCTCCCTATGTTTATCACATCCAATAATTCACACTACTCCTCCTTAACTACAATACCTGCATCGTCCCCCTCTTTTGTGAAGAGAGCCGCAACGTATATATTAAGAACCATACCACTATCTTCTGCTCCTGCACAAAGGTTATCTCTTTGGTCTTTTGTGGGCCCTATTCTCTCCTTCGTTATCTTCTTCCTCTTAATGCTTCGATAAAACATGTTTGGGTTAATCTTAATCTGCTTGCCAATATTCTTTCATGCCCATTCTTTGCTTTCCTTATTTTCATTTTGATTTAATTCCTACACTTTCTATACTCCCCTCGCCTTTCTGTAGTATTGAATTCCCGGCGTCGGACATATGCTTTTCTTTTCCACCTTTGCTCTGGGCTCCTTGACATCCATTGGGATGGGAGGGGAGCGGTGGGGGGTGGGTGGCGGGTAGGTTTGGCCGTCTCAACCTTTTTATTTGTGGGTACATGTTTACGCTGAACCCCTTGAATCTCCCCTTTGAATGCCTCCCACTGTTCAGACACTGATTTACCTTCATGTAGCTGTTTCCAGTCGACTTTCGCTAAATCACTTCTCAGTTTAGTAAAATAGGCCTGGCCCCAATTGAGAACTCTAACTCCTGTTCTATCTCCGTCCTTTTCCATAGTTAGGTTAAAAGTGACTGAATTGTGATCACTACCACCAAAATGCTTCCCCACTGCCACCCCTTCCACCTGCCCATCTTCATTTCCTAAAACTAAGTCTAAAACTTCTCCCTTTCTTTGTGGACTTGCTTCTTCTGAATCCACCTCAATAATTCTGCACACTCAATTGATTTCACTCAAAAACTATCCCAGTTAATATTGGTGCGGTTAATGTCCCCTGCTATTAATGCCCTATTGCTCTTGCACTTCTCAGAGAATCCGACAAAGCCGCTCTTCTATCTCCATCTGACTGTTTGGGATGACGATAGTACACTCCCAGCAGTGGGATTGCACCTTTTTTGTTCGTTGGGTCAATCCATATGGCGTCATTTGATGAACTTTCCAAAATATTACCCCTCTTCACAGCAGTAATAGTTTTCATGACCAAAATTGCCACTCTCCCTCCTTTCTTATCCTCCTCCCTGCGTATCTGAAATCCCTGTAACCAGGAACGTTGAGCTGCCATTCCTGTCCCTCCTTAAGCCATGTTTCTATAATAGCTATGGTATCATACTGCCACGTGTCTATCTGTGCCCTCAGCTCATCTGCTTTATGTTCGAGACTACTTGTATTGAACTAGATACCATTGAGCACTGCCAAACTCTTTTTTTATTGTCTAACTGTCGTTTGCTCTGTCTTCCAGACTCATCCAGTAATTTGCTTCCTTCCATTTTCATTTCTGAATTTTCTGCATTTTATTTTCATTTCTGTCTGCATTTAATAATAATGCACACAGGACCACGAGTGGTAAATGTGAACCATTTAATAATAATGTACATTGGACCACACATGGTAAATGTGATCAATATATTAGTAATACAGACAGCACCACATCTAGTAAATAAGAAACATTTAATAATATTGCACACTGGACCACAGCTAATTGTTACAAAACATTTAATAATAATACAGTCTGGAACATAGCTGGTAAATGTGAAACATTGAATAATCTGCACTCGGGACCACATGTGATTAAGATGATGAATATATTAGTAATGCAGACTGGACCACCTCTCATAAATCTGTTAACTTTAGTGATATGCACACTGCATCACTTCTAGTAAATGTGAACCATTTAATAATAAGGCACACTGGACCACATTTAGTTATATGAAAAAAAAATATAATAATGCACTCTGTGCCATATCTGGTAAATGTGAATCATTTAATAATAATTCAAATGGAACAAAATTTGATAAATGTAAATAATGCACACTGGTAAATAATCCATACATGGTAAATATCTACTGTTCAAAAATAATGGAAATTGGAACACACGTGGAAAATCTGAACTGTTCAGTAATTTTTAAGTATTTCATGGGGTGTGGGAATCGCTGGCAAGGACAACATTTTTTGCCCATCCTTAATTGCTTTTGATAGCTGGGTGGCTTGATGGGCCTCTTCAGAGGGTAGTTAAGAGCCAATCACATTGCTGTGGGTCCGGATTCACAGTCGGCCAGACCTGTTAAGGACTGCAGAATTTCTTCCCCAAAGGACATTAGTGCACAAGATGTGTGATTAGATCATCAAATAAAGTTTCATGGCTGCAGCATTGAAACTAGCTTTCAATTCTGGATTCTTATGAATTCACGGAAACTAAAAATCCACCAACTGCTATGGTGGCATTTGAAACCATGGTCGCAGAGAATCCAACTGCGTCTCGAGACAAATAACTTAGTGACATCAGCACTACACCACCACCTTGCATTGCACACAGACCTAACTGTGGAAGATGCGAAAAGTCTAATGATAATGCACATTGCATCATGTGTGGTAAGTGTTTAATCCTCAATAAAACTGCAAACTGGACCGCATCTTGTAAATGTGAGGCATTTGATAATATTGCACACTGGACCAATTCTGGTGAAGTAAATAATTTATAAAACTGTGCACTGGACCACATCTGGTAAACGTGAATTGTTTAATAATATTGATCACTCGACCATATCTGCTAAAAATGAAGCATTTAATAATGGTGTACAGTGACCACATCTGGTAAATGCGAGTCAATAAAAAAATAATGCTCACTGTACCACATCTAGTAAGTGTGAGGCATTTCATGCCAAAGCAAACGTGACCACATTTGGTAAATGTGAAGCATTTACTGATAATGCACACTGGACACATCTGGGAAATATGATTTATTTAATTAGAATACGCACTGGCCACATCAGGTAAAAATGGAAACATATAATGATAATCCGCACGTTGCCAAATCTGGCAAATGTGAAGCATTTAAAAATAATGCACATTGCATCACGTCTGGTAAAAGTAACACATTTAATAATTGAATATTAATGCACGTTGTACAACATCCGGTAAATGTGAAGCAGTTAATCATAATGCAGATTGACCACATCTGGTAAGTGTGATGCATTAAATAATGCAGACTTGACGTAATCTGGTGAATGTGAAGCATTCAGTAATAATGCAAATTGGACCACATCTTGTAAATTTGAAGCATGTAAAAGTAATGGTCACTAGATTACTTCTGATAAATGTGAAAGATTTAATATCAATGCAAACTGGACCACAGCAGGTAAATGGGAAGAATTTAACACAAATGCACATCAGGTACATGTGAAGCATTAAATAATATTGCACACAGTACCAAATCTGGTTAAGTAAATGATTTAATAATAATGTACACTGCGCCACATCTGGTAAATGTCCAACATTTAATAATGCACACTGGACGATATATGGGAAATATGAAGCATTTAATAATAAAGCACAATAGACCATACGTGGTAAATATGAGCATTTATACAATAGTGCACATTGTGTTCAATAAGAATGCAAACTGGAGCATACCTGGGAAATGTGAATTGTTAAGACTTTTCTAATTCTTTCATGGAATGTGGGCATCACTGTCGAGGCCAGCATTTGTCGCCTATGCCTAATTTCCCTTGACAACTGACTGACTTGCTAGGCCATTTCAGAGGACAATTAACAGTCAACCACATTGCAGTGGGTCTGGACTCACATGCATGCCAGAACAAGTAAGGATAGTTTCACAGCACTATTGTGAGGCGAGCTTTCAATTCCAAATTTTTGGTAGTTAATTGAATCTAAGTTTCACCAGCAACTATGATGGCATTTGACTCGGTGATCCCAGGGTGTTAGCATGGGTTCTGGATAATTAACTCATTTACATTACCACAAAGCCAACATTTCCCATTTCACACAGAGCTGTTTACGGCAAATGTGAAGATTTTCATGATCATGCATATTGGATCATACATGGTACTTGCTTAGTCAGTATAATAATTCACTCTTGTCCTCATAAGATAAACATGAAGCACTTAATAATAATGCAAACCGGACGTCATCTGGTAAATGTGAACCATTTAATGACAATACACACTGAAGCACATCTAGTATTTGTGAACGATTTGCTAATAAGGCAAACTGGACCTAATCTGGTAAACGTGAAGCATTCAATAACAATGCAAACTGGATCACATCTGTACCTGTGTATCATTTAATAATAAACGCTTGGTAGCACAGAAATAGAGCATTGCTGAAAATGGAGACATTTTGTCAACGATTTTCTTCTTGCACTATTCAGGACAAATTGCGAGAATACCAATGTAAGGGAAACCAACAAATTAATACAGTTTGGGAAGAGACTGTTGATTGGTTGGCTAGTAGACTCTGATTGATAGAGGTGCTGTCATGGAGAATGCACCAGTTTATGGTGATTGACAGTTAACTGCCATTCTTTCTTTGAAATTTAAATCAGGCAGCTTGACTGTGATTGGTCAAGGCGTTGCCATGAGCAATGAACCAGCGAATGGCTGTCACTTATTTTGAAACAGGCGCAATATGTGCACATTTTCCTTCAGTCTGCATCGTCCAAGGATCTGTGACTTATTATATGCAGCTTCCAGAACGCTAAAATATGTCACGCTGCGGCCTGAATGACAATCTTAAATTAGTTGTCAGCATAATTCCTAGCACACTGAGAATAATTCAACAGTGCTACCCAATCGTGGAATCACATCTGAAGTTGGACATTGTGTTTTGAGTTTTGCAAGCACGGGTTGTTTGGATATGTCCTGTACCTTACCCATTGCGAATAGCAGAAGGGACATGTTTTTTAATACGATCTGTCAGTCCTTGGGATGTACGGCCTATGTACTGAGCATCACACTGGCATTGAGAATTCATATATCACATTACTCATTGTGTGATTGGCAGAATGTCTTTTTTGGCTTCACAGCAGCATCCTGTTAGTTGTGAATATCACACGAGTTGACAATGCATTGTAGCAGCGTGAAACAGCTGGCTTCACCTGTGGCTCAAATTGTTGGGATACATTACCATTGCAGGCGAATCCGAGGTAGACCGTGCACATTTTAGGGCAGAAAATGAGGGTCTTAGTCCCGTTTATAAGTTTATGCGTTATACAGCGAGGAATGATTTGATCAGGGTAGCCATTGTCACGCAGGATGCCTTTGAGTCACCCTCTTTCAGCATCAAGCTGGCATGGTGAGCAAAAGGCTCGGGCCCGATTTACAAGGTTCCTGATCAGGTCAATCTTATAGCACATGGAACTGTAAGAATCAAGACACGTGCATTTACCAGTGAAGTTAGACTTTCTCAGTTGCATGTGTGAAAGGTGGTGTGACTTGTAAAGTGTGTGTGTGTGTTTGCATGTGATGTGTGTGTGTGTGTGTCTATATGTGCCCAGATTCACTGTTACGTAATGTAACCCCAGGGGCCTCTAACGATATTTAAAGAATGAGAGTGACACACCACTTAATTTCCTTCTCCATTTATTTGAACACAACCCGTCCCTCTGTCTCTCGATTGTCTCTGTCTCTCCACCATCTTTGTGTCTTTCACTTTCTTTCCTGATCACTGTCTATATCTCTCCCTCTCTCCGTCTGTCTCTAACTCTCCCTCTCTCTCTGTCGCTTCTTCTCCCTCTGCCATTGACTCCCCCTCTCCCTGTCTGTCTCTCTGTCGCTCTCTCTGTCTGTCTATCCTTCTCTCCCTGTCTCTGCCTCTTTCCATGACTGCTTTTATCTCTCTCACACCATCTCACCTACTCCCAGTCTTGCCATCTCCCTATCCCTCTCTGTCTGTCTCAGGACATCAAAGATTCCAGCCATTTCTTTGTTAATTTTGAACCTTTAACTCTTGCCCTTGCTGGAAATGTCACTACATTTTGAAAGTATCAAACACTAATCCAGCACTCGCCCCCAAAATCACTTACAAAAGCCCCCAACGCTGTTCTGGGCAAAAGATGGGGATTGTTACTGAGGTTCTGTCAAGTTCCCCTCGCACTCTGTCTCCTGTTCGCTCTGCCTCTAAAGTGTGACAGTTGTTACTGATATTTTTCAACAACATTAGATTTAATGTAAATGTAAACATGTGGCTCAGCATCAATTGCCGTTTGTGGAAAAGAGATTCAAACTGATACTACAGCTGGTGTGTCGAAGTGTTTCACCATTTCACTCCTGAAAAGCATTTAGAATATGTTTCGATTTTTAGACTATGCCTCCATTTCATAGACTCCACATTCTGTGGGAATGGTTTCTCTCCGTTTACCCTATCAGCTTCCATTATTAACTTGAAAACGTTGATTAAATCACTCCTTAACCTCCCAAATTCCAGGGATACATAGTAAAGCTCCATCTCCACAGTCCCATTAAACGCTCCCAAGCCAAGCACAGTGTCGTGTTGGACACAGAGTAAATTCCTATCTGCACTGTCGAATCTCACACTCCCAGGGCAGAGGCAGCATTGGGTTAGATATATAGTAGGGACAGGCCCTATTGTATTATAAACAGAGAAATGGTCTTGTGCAGTGTAAACTGAGACAGGGTGAAATGCAGCATTAGCAAATACCTGGCGCAGTGGTTAGCACCGCAGCCTCACAGCTCCAGTGACCCGGGTTCAATTCTGGGTACTGCCTGTGTGGAATTTGCAAGTTCTCCCTGTGTCTGCGTGAGTTTCCTCCGGGTGCTCCGGTTTCCTCCCACATGCCAAAGACTTGCAGGTTGATAGGTAAATTAGCCATTAGCAATTGCCCCTAGTATAGGTATGTGGCAGGAAAATATAGGGACAGGTGGGGTTGTGGTAGGAATATGGAATTAGTGTCGGATTAGTATAAATGGGTGGTTGGTGGTCGGCACAGACTCGGTGGGCCGAAGGGCCTGTTTCAGTGCTGTGTCTTTAAACTAAACCAATATGTAGTCTAGTGCAGTACCAATGGAGGTAGGGTCTAGTGTGAAAGAACAGAGGCAGGATGTACTTGATAAGTATGTACCTGTCAGGCAGGGAGGAAGTTGTCGAGCGAGGGAGCCATAGTTTACTAAAGAAGTTGAAGCACTTGTCAAGAGGAAGAAGAAGGCTTATGTTCGGATGAGACGTGAAGGCTCAGTTAGGGCGCTTGAGAGTTACAAGCTAGCCAGGAAGGATCTAAAGGGAGAGCTAAGAAGAGGGAGGAGAGGACACGAGAAGTCATTGGCGGATAGGATCAAGGAAAACCCGAAGGCTTTCCATAGGTATATCAGGAAGAAAAGAATGACGAGAGTTAGATTAGGGCCAATCAAGGATAGTAGTTGGAAGTTGTGTGTGGGATCAGAGGAGATAGGGGAAGCGTTAAATAAATATTTTTCGTCAGTATTTACAGTAGAGAAAGAAAATGTTGTCGAGGAGGATACTGTGATATAGACTACTAGGCTAGATGGGATTGAGGTTCACAAGGAGGAGGTGTTAGCAATTTTGGAAAGTGTGAAAATAGATAAGTCCCCTGGGCCAGATGGGATTTATCCTCGGATTCTCTGGGAAGCCAGAGAGGAGATTGCAGAGCCTTTGACATTGATCTTTATGTCGTCATTGTCGACAGGAATAGTGCCGGAAGATGGAGGATAGCAAATGTTGTCCCCTTGTTCAAGAAGGGGAGTAGAGACAGCCCTGGTAATTATTGACCTGTGAGCCTTACTTCGGTTGTGGGTAAAATGTTGGCAAAGGTTATAAGAGATAGGATTTATAATCATCTTGAAAAGAATAAGTTCATTGGAGATAGTCATCACGGTTTTGTGAAGGGTCGTGCCTCACAAACCTTATTGAGTTTTTTGAGAAGGTGACCAAACAGGTGGATGAGGGTAAAGCCGTGGATGTGGTGTATATGGATTTCAGTAAGGCGTTTGATAAAGTTCCCCACGGGAGGCTATTGCAGAAAATACGGACGTATGGGGTTGAAGGTGATTTTGAGCTTTGGATCAGAAATTGGCTAGCTAAAAGAAGACAGAGGGTGGTGGTTGATGGCAAATGTTCATCCTGGAGTTTAGTTACTAGTGGTGTACCGCAAGGATCTGTTTTGGGGCCACTGCTGTTTGTCATTTTTATAAATGACCTGGATGAGGGTGCAGAAGGGTGGGTTAGTAAATTTGCGGATGACACGAAGGTCGGTGGAATTGTGGATATTGCTGAAGGATGTTGTAGGTTACAGAGGGACATAGATAGGCTGCAGAGCTGGACTGAGAGATGGCAAATGGAGTTTAATGCGGAAAAGTGTGAGGTGATTCACTTTGGAAGGAGTAACAGGAATGCAGAGTACTGGGCTAATGGGAAGATTCTTGGCAGTGTAGATGAGCAGAGAGATCTTGGTGTCCAGGTACATCAATCCCTGAAAATTGCCACCCAGGTTAATAGGGCTGTTAAGAAGGCATATGGTGTGTTAGCTTTTATTAGTAGGGGGATCGAGTTTCGGAGCCACGAGGTCATGCTGCAGCTGTACAAAACTCTGGTGCGGCCGCACCTGGAGTATTGCGTGCAGTTCTGGTCATCGCATTATAGGAAGGATGTGGAAGCTTTGGAAAGGGTGCAGAGGAGATTTTCTAGGATGTTGCCTGGTATGGAGGGAAGGTCTTACGAGGAAAGGCCGAGGGATTTGAGTTTGTTTTCGTTAGAGAGAAGGAGGAGGAGAGGTGACTTAATAGAGACATATAAGATAATCAGAGGGTTAGATAGGGTGGATAGTGAGAGACTTTTTCCTCGGATGGTGATGGCAAACACGAGGGGACATAGCTTTAAGTTGAGGGGTGATAGATATAGGACAGATATCAGAGGTAGTTTCTTTACTCAGAGAGTAGTAGGGGCGTGGACGCCCTGCCTGCAACAGTATTAGACTCGCCAACTTTAAGGGCATTTAAGTGGTCATTGGATAGACATATGGATGAAAATGGAATAGTGTAGGTCAGATGGTTTCACAGGTCGGCGCAACATCGAGGGCCGAAGGGCCTGTACTGCGCTGTAATGTTCTATGTAGTGCAGTAATAACTGAAACACGTTGTTGATCTTAAACAGATGAAGACAATCGTGGGGCTAATTGATTGTTGGATGAAGGGATGGAGTGTAATGTATCCAGCTAGCTGATAACGCAAATTCAGGTGGTACAGTAAGCTGTGAGGAGGCCACAGATAGGATATGGGCAGGTTAACCGAGTGGGCAAGAAAGTTGCTGATGGAATATACTGTGGAGAAAAGTCTGTGTGTTCACTTTGGCGGGAATAATAGAAATACAACGTTTTCCTCATATCATGGAATCGTTTCAGATAAGAAGGATGACTCCTCAATGAAAACTCCTTAACCTCTTCTCTGAGGAAAACTAACCCAGCATCTCTATCTAAACACTGAACTGAAATCCTCGATTTATGAAAACATTCTCGTCAATCTTTTCTGCACACTCTCTGCAGTCTTCACATTCTTCCCAACTTGTGGTGCCTAGAATTGAAGACAGAACGCCAGTTGAGGCCGACCCAGTGTTTTACAGCGGCTCATCACAATCTGCTTGCTTTTGTACTCCACGCCTCCCTCTATTTATAAACCCAGGATCCATATGACTTTTGAACCACTTTCGCCAACCTTCCTTGCCACCTTCGATGATGTTTGCACATGTGTCCCCCAGATCTCTTTGCTCTGTCACCTCCTTTACAATTGTATCCTCTAGTTTATAATGCCTCTCCTCATTCTATTTACCTGAGGAGCTGCAAGATGTGGACATAGTTCTTTGTGAATATTTTACATCATTCTTCACGAAAGAGGGCGCAATGCTGATATTGTAGTCAATGAGGAGATGTTCGAAATTTCGGATGGGATAAACAGTGAGAGAGGAAATGTTAAACGGTCTTGCATATTTGAAAGCTGATAATTGAACTGCATCAGACTGTTAAGAGGTGCAAGGGAGGAACTATCGAAGGCTCTGACCATCATTTTCCAATCCTCTCTACTTGCGGGCATGATGCCAGAGGCCTGGAAGACTGCAAATCGATTTTTAAAATGAGCAAGGGATAGACTGAGTAATAACAAGCCACCCAGCCTAAAGTCAGTGGAGGGCAAAGTATTGGGAAACATTTTGGTGAACAATATGAATCGTCATTTAGAAAGGTGCAGATTAATCAAGCACAGTCAGCGTGTATTTGTTAAGTGAAGATCGTGTCAGACTAACTTGATTGATTCTTTCGTGGGGTGACAAGTAGGCTCGATTAGGCTGGCTGCTCATCACCACCTTCCAAGGGAAATTCAGCAATAAATGCCGTTCTTTCCAGTGATTCCCATATCCCGTGACTGAATTTAATACAGAGTCAGGTCCTGTGCACATATAGTACACCTGGGTACAAGAAATAATTCACTCCTGTCTACTACTGTGTGTCTCAGCGTCACCATGTCTCTGTACCATCACTTTTTTAAGCATTAACCTTACATGAGTGTGGAGTCAGTCTCGGAAATAAATTTCTCCGTCCTGTGGTAACACAGCAGGGCCATCGTGAACAAACCTAAAATGGCTGTTGGATGTTAGTAAACTAACGTTAAATGAATGAATGGCTAATGCTGTGACTGTGTTTTGTTATTGAGGTTCTGAGTGAGGATTTAGACAGGCATTCAGAGAGAGAAGATGATAGATAAAGTGACAAAGAATCGCCGAGGGATCGAGAGAGGCAGGGAGAGTCAGTGAGGGTTCAGAACAAATATGTTCAGAACAAATAGATGAGGGCCGAGCAGCACTCCAGGAGTCCCAGTCTGTCAATTTAAAAATGTCCTATTTATCCCTACTCTTTGATTCCTGTCCGTTAACCAGTTCTCCATCCATGCTAATATAGTACCCCTAACTCCATGTGTACTTATTTTTCATTTTAATCTTTTATGTGGCGCCTTTTCGAAAACCAAGTTTGAAACACCTACTGGATGATCTTTAACTAGTCGGCCAGTTACATCCTCAAAATACACAATTTACTTTTCTTGAAACCATGTTATTAGTTTGATTCCACTATAGCACATTTCTCAAGACTGCACACGTACAGAGGGGCCTGGAGGCTCACCTGCAGTCATCTTTGAACTCTGTAGGACATTTCAAGAGAGTAATTAGCAAAATATATGTGATCTTCGACTTCATCAGAGAGACAAGGAGAGAGTGCGAGGGCGAGATGGGCAGAAAGAGGGAGAGAGATATGGGTAGAAAGAGTAAGGGGGAGACGGGGAGAGACAGACAGAATGTAGGAGAAACTTAACAATTAACCATGTTAAAAATATTAATTAAAAATTTATAGAGCCTGCACACTGAAAGTATTGTCTGCAGACAACAACTAAAGTCGCACACCATCCTAACTTGGAACTATGTCTCCGTCCCTTCATTGTCGCTGGGTCAAAGTCCTGGAAATCTCTTCATAACAACACAGTGGGTGCACCTACCCCACATGGACTGCACTTGTTCATAAAAGTGGTTCACCCCCAACCTCTCAAAGGGAAATTAGGGATGGGCAATCAATGCTGCCATTGCCAGTGACACGCACCACGAATGACTAAAATAATGACACCAACCCACTTAAGGAACCATTAGCCTAGACGAACAAAAACCGAGACAGAGAGGTTGGATTGAGGGAGCGTCTTCAAATAGGAAAGAGAGGTAGTGAGATGGAGAGATTTCGGAACAGAATTAGCTGCAGAGTAAATCTCTGTCTTCTCTGATCTATCAAACACTCCCATGGCAGGTACAGTGTGGGTTAGATATAGAGGAAAGCAGCTTCTATATCTGCCTCGCTTTCTCCTCCTCCATCCAGATGGAGAGAGCAACTGAGAAAGACAGGGATAGAGATGGAGAGAGTATAACAGAGAGAGGAAAGGACAGCAATGAGGTAAGAGAACCAGGGAGAAAAAGGAAGAGATTGGGATGGAGAGTGTCGGTCAGTGTTCCCACAAAACTGTGTGCGGCAGCCTGGAAGGTACCACACATGTCCTGCTCCGTGAAAAAATGCACACGTCTGCAAAGATTCCTTAAAACGTTGAAGGGACAACGCATGGGACAAAAACAAATCTGGCCGCACAAAGAAACTAAATTTTCTGGGATCATTGGAACCAGCTGTGACTCAGTGGGTAGTAATATTGCCCCGGACACATGATATTGTGGGGTCAGGTCAGAGCACGAATCCTAGCTAATGCCACCCATCAGAAAATCAAAACAGGTCAGCGAGACTCAGAAAATGAAACTTTTGTTAAATTTGTGAGCCTCTCTTTCTGGAATGCTTTTGTGTTTGCTGAGAATGTTGACCCAGTGAAATTGTGCCCGTGTGGGATGACAGTAGTTTGAACAGACATTATAACAACTTATTGCAACATGAAAGTACTGTGCATACTGAGTGTAACATCATTTGCAGCCTCGCATCATATAATATGCTTTGCTGGGTGTGGAATCAGGGATTGAGATTTTCAAAACACTGAGGTAAAGTCGAACTTCTCTCGACGCTAATGTTAGTGTTTGTAATAAGCCTGGGAGGAAAGTTAACCGAGAGACCGTCAAGCAGTAATTAATGTCAGATTTGATAAATTGTTATGAATTAATCAATTAAAGTGTTTAAAGCACAGAGAATATGCCAGTAAATAGCGTGATATGGGTTTCTGACTAGCTTGCATGAGAGGTGCACCCACTGCTGCTGTGGTCTTACCAAAAGCAGACAACATAAAATGACTAACAGACGTATATGGATTTTTACTGAGGTTCCGAGAGATGAGAGAGAAACAGGCATTGACACACACAAACACGCACAGGCATACACACACAACACACACACACACACAGAAGGACCAAGGGACAGAATGTGACAGAAGACTGTTTCAATTTCTGAAATGCATTCAATAAGGTCAATCTTAGATTTAAAATGGAACAACTGATTTAGCATCAACAGGCATTTGCAGAAGATATTTGCAACACTCGTCCCTAAAACATTCACACTAAACCTGAACACATGACTGGGCAGAGAATGGGGATTGTTACTGATTGTTGCAACTTGTGTCATCCTCCCTCTGTCTCTCCTTTTGTCATGTATGTACATATCCAGCTCCCTCTGTCTATCTGTATATCTTTCAATATCTCTTTTGCTCTCCACGTTTCAGGATCTACATCTCTCTCTGTCCCTCCTTTTGTCTCTCTCTCCATCTATCTCTCCCTCACACCATCTCTCCCTCTGTCTCTCTCTGTCAACATGCGTGAGTAGAATTACATGTAACCCAGGCATTTAGTTTAGAGATACAACACTGAAACAGGCCCTTCGGCCCACCGAGTCTGTGCCGACCATCAACCACCCATTTATATTAATCCTACACTAATCCCATATTCCTACCACATCCCCACCTGTACCTCTATTTGCCTACCACCTACCTATACTAGGGGCAAGTCGCAATGGCCAATTTACCTACCAAGCTGCAAGTCTTTTGGCTTGTGGGAGGAAACCGGAGCACCCGGAGAAAATCCACGCAGACACTGGGAGAACTTGCAAACTCCACACAGATAGCACCGAGAATTGAACCCGGGCCGCTGGAGCTGTGAGGCTGCAGTGCTAACCACTGCTGCCGCATCGTCCATAAGAACATTGTTCGACTATTCCACTTTTTATTTCACGGCACTATTACTCAGACCTCCTTTCAATTCCATATTTTTATTAATTAATTGAATTTGAATTCCACCAGCAGCAATGCAGTGAGGTGTGCCTGTATTCCCAAGTAATAAACATGGGCCTCTGGATTAGTAGCTCAGTGATATTATCAGTACACCACCTTCTCTCTGTGTCATCAATCCAACAGAAGCCCCTTTGATTGAGAGCTGCTTCAAATAATGGTCAGCTGTGCTCTTTAGCACCGTCATTTTTGAGAAACCATTCTGAAAAGATAACCGCTCTCAGTAGGTCCAATGTTTCATAAAATATTACAAAATCAAGTTTACAATCATATTCGGGCTCTGGATTGTGAATAGAAAATTTATAACCCTGTATTGAACTTAGATTGTGGAGTCTGGAGCGGATCTTTGTGCTAAAACACGAAATATTCACTTTTTCTATGATTTAACTAACTTAACAATTAGATGAAGTGGGTATTTCAGGATCTTTTTCAGCTCTTCTCGGAATTTAGTTTGGGTCACAGAGTAAATACATGTGTTGGTGCAGGAACTGAGAAGCTGCAGCATTCCTGCTGTGTATTCTGTGATATAAAGAGGGTCATTGGCGGAGGAAGGATATTGTTTTGTAATTCGCTGATAGATGTAAAATACAACCTGCGTCACCCACAACAGTATAAAACTGCCAGATATACTAAACAGTAAAATGATGGATTTCTTTCGATTCTCCATCTCTGAGTCATTGTCATTCTGTCCACTGCTGAGGCCCCGGAGTTGCCTGCGGCCTCTACTGGCCACGAAAATACGTCTCACAATCAGAGCATTGAGCAGCAAAATCAGAAAGAACGGGACACAAGGAGTTAAAACGCGATGAAACAACTCAAACGCGCTCCATGCGGGGGAAGTATTGAATATTTCCTGGGAGATACAGTACCAGGGAACATTATCAATTATATATAAAGGTTCGATTGTAAAGTACCAGGGAAGACTTTCCAAAGAGCACAGCGCACTTACTGTTCCGATAACCACAGCTGCTGTTTTCTCAGTGCAATATTTCGTCTTTAGTTTCTCACAACAAATGGTCACAAATCGATCAAATGTGAAAGCGACTGTCAACCAGACAGAAATCATTGTGGTTGCAAAAATCAGGAAAGAAATTGAACTACAGATGGGAGTAATGGACAGGAATGAATCTGGGAAATAAATACGTGGAATCCACATCAAAATAGGATCTGTGATAACGACGAGGAGATCAGACACTGCCATTCCCACCAGGTAGTGAGTGATACATTTGGAGAGACCGCACTTTCCTCGGGACAGGATCAGAATCGCCACCAGGTTAACTGAAAGAGATAGAAAAGGATGCAGAGAAATTACTGACCAGACCTCAAGTTAAAACAGCAGTTTGACAGGATCTGGTAATAAATTGACGTCTTTGTTGCAGCACCCAGCATTTCGGTCAGAATATTTTTTGAACACATTTATCAATAATTGATTTGTAAAAATAAAAGTGAAATAAAATGATCATTGGATACAGTGGAAGGTCTAGGTGAGGGCGCGCTGCCAGTGTGGAAGGGCGAAGGGTTTTTCAAAGAAGGAATCCAATGGTTTAAATCCAGTTTAGCCTCCAGACCAATGGCCGAGTAAGTGAGGAGCAGGGAAGCTGTATTTTACTTACTGGGTAAGAGAGTTCACGTGGGCTGATCCGAAAAGTGAAAATGTCGAGTGCCGCTGTGGTGAGTTTTAGACAGTTTTAGGTCAGGGAAAGAGGCCGATGGAGGCTGAGCCAGAGAGTGGATTGGAGGTAGACAAAGAAAATTATATATGGGAACTGGGGAGGAGGCAGGTCCTGAAGGGTTTGTAAAGCGAGCAAAGTGAAGCACCATTTCATTCGGTAAATAACTGCTTCCATTAAGTTATTTACTCAATTCAGAAATAATTAAGAGGAATATTCACTAAAACAGGTTGAGGATATGACCGGAGTAACACACAGGGAGTGAGTGCAGCAGTAAATCTCACCCAATCGAGCAAAATCCTAATTATACCTTCAACTCACAGTTTCACTATAATAGTTATGGAAAATTTAGCAGTTCATATTCGTGAATTATTCACACTGTGGCCTCTCTCCCTCTTTCTCCTTCTTCCTTCATTCTCCCTCTGTCTTTCTCTCTCTCCCTCTATTTCATTTTCCCTATTCATTCTCGCTTGCTCTCTCTCTCTCTCACTCAACTTCTCTCTCTATCCACAGCTATTACCCTGTCCAATCGCTTCTCCAGATTATTCAAGCGTCCACATGCTCAATCAACATGATAACTCAGGTAAATCACCCTCCACAATCCAGCATGTGCACAACTCAGAATGTTCTGATCAAAGGTCACGGACCTGAAATTTTAACCTTCTTTCTCACTCCTCAGATGCTGACTGATCAACTTTGTATTTGAAACACTAATTGCTTTTATCTCAGATTTCCAGCATCTGCAATATTTTGCTTTTATTTACTTATCCAACATAATGTCTATGGATCGGCCATAATTGTCATTTCTCTAACATTGGCAGGACTGAATCCATCACCTTTATTCCAATCCAGCAACTGTATCCCAAGTATTCATTCCAATCCACCTGATGGCTGCTGTCTTTGAATGACCCTCAGTACACTATATGACACCAGGTTATGCTTCATACGTATTGTTACGATCGAGGCTGGAGGTGTGCACTGTTCATTCGCTCCCACCTTTCCACAGGTCACAACATATTCTTAACATTTTCTCAGTTACGGATCCAGTCAATTATCTTCCCCAGAATAGAATGTACTAACCATGTTTCTTTGTTGAACAGCAAAATTAACTGTTTATTAGAGAACAATTCACAATTAGTAATAAATTAAAATAATATCAGATCGGTCAAATTATTAAAAATCGAACATTATTTTTTTAAGTCCCCTTTGGTACCTTACCGCTTCATGCATGTGCACATAGACACACATACGCACACCCAGAAACACACACACACACACTTATATATGTACTTGCCCACCCCTGAAAAAAGTAAATAGCAGATGAGACACGCTGCGACGAACGGCCACAAAGTCCAAACCCCGAACACACACAGGCAAGGTCTTTAGAATATTCTAGAATTTGCTGTCTTCAGGCGCCGTTGAAAATTAATTTAACAGGCCTTCTTGAAAGACAGGGAAGAAGAGGAATTGGCTTATTGAACTTCACAGAGTCGTTTTGGGAATTGCGAGAAAAAGAGCTGGGTAGTGGCCTTCTGTTCGTTCTTGGAATACGTTCCTTCTGCTGCAGCAAACATGACTTTCGTCTCCTTCCAGAAGGTATCACAAACACACAAACACAGTGACTGACAACCAAAACTTTTAACAGTTTTCTGCCTATCCAGATGTTCTCTGTTCTCACTGGGCTTGTCCATTCAAAGGAGTGCTTGTCACTTTTCTGCCCCTATTGTCAGAGCTTCTGCTTGTCTTAAACCCAATCCATTTAACAAACAGCAACACTGTTGCTAATCCGGCTCCCTCAGTCCTCCTGATTAAAAAAACTGACACATTGTTTAGCTTAACTATATATATTTTTAATAATAAATGTTTTTAACAAAACTGAGTTACGTTCATAACACCATGTCTTATGCCGAAACAGTTATACCCTCCTGCCACATCACAGCATCACTACTTTTGCTTCCACTCTTGTCTCAGTTCATCAGATATTGAAACGTACATCCATGCCTTTGTCTCATCCAGACTGGAATGTACCAATTGGCACGCGGTTGACACCCCCACCCCCAACAGCCATTCACTTATGGATCCAGCAATCTGCTGCCTTTATCCTATCCCATACCCGGTTCCTCTCAAGAAACATTGCTCTATTTTCTGACTTGCATTGCATGGAGAATCTCAACGTCTCCAGTTTATTTTTTCCTTCCTTGCATTACAAAGCAACACAGAATCCATTTATCCCGATTAATTTATTCCATTGCGTTGTTTCCTTAATTCTTAATATGATTGCCTCAAAAAGTCTATCAACCTCAGTTCTCTATTTTTTATTTGTCCGCTAATGGCATATGTATTTGACCTGCAAACTACTCAGCTTGTCCCCAGCTCCGAGTTTCTCGCGGTTAAGAAGCTATTGTCATGCAGACCCCCACCTGCCAAGAATGAGGCATATTAAATTTGTCATTTTAAACTGTTACTGGAGTGAAAAAAGGACTTGTTAAAGCAAATAAACAGACGCTTGCCCGAAGAATCATTTGCAGACTGACAGACAGTGCTTGGAGGGACAAAAGGGTTGCTTTCCTTATCCATTTCTCTGAAAATGGACTTTGAGCACCAAGGTATGGTGTCGAAAAGACATTCCAGGTTGAATACTAAGATGGCCGAATACACAAACAGACATGGCCAAACCAACTAGTCTCATGACTAACCTGCTTGGCCACCTGGGTTTTCTGAATTGTACAAAAAGTTTGAAGTCACAGAGATTGAAAGGCCCTGGACTGAAAACACCTCTTCTGGCCTGCTCTCCCTCCCTTTCTCATGGAACTCCAACTCCACTGAAGACACATGAACCCCAAGAGAGAAAGGTTTCCTGCACAGAGAAAGGTTTAAGAATAATACTGGGCCCCAAGGAAAAGCAAGGTCTAACTACAAACAGGGACTCTGCAGCGAGCTCGAAGAACCATAACAAAAACTCGTGTTCAGATACTGCCTCAAACGTTTCCACTTCATTGTTTCTGCTCTTTTCTGACACTGCTGCATGTGTGTATTGCGTATGCACGCTTGCGTGGGCGCATCTTGTATCCCTATGCGTTAAGTTTAATATAATTTCAACGTTTCTTCTTTAAACCTAAGATAACATGTTTTGGGATGGTTTCCTTGCCTTATAATTGGAAAGCAGTGAACAAGGATTCACAAAGGGGGAGCTTTAAACAGGGTGTGTTTATAATTAAACCCTGTTACGTTAAGATCAGGTGAAGGCTGAGAGGGAAAGTTAGACCCCTTTCTCACCAGATCATAACACTATTCTGATTTATCGTTCTTTGTTGCACAGTGAATGACCTCAAACCTCCCCACATTGAACTCCATATCCCACAGTTTATCAAATCATTTAAGCTATCGACAACTCATTTGCACAATTTTCTTTCCATCTACACTACTTACTGAGTCACTTAACTTACAGTCGTCAGCAAACCTAGATGTATGGACCTCGGCTCCTTAATTCAAATTATGTGGAAATACAGTGAAAAGCTGTGCCCTCAGTCCAGATCACTGGGAGGCACTAATAATGACATCCTGTATTGGATTGCTTTCTCACTTCAATTCAAATATTTACTTTAAACACCAAAGTACACAAGAAGCTCATGTAACGGTAGAGAATTCGGTCCTTAACTGCACATCACATAAAAAGATTCCAGTATCTGTTTCTTCCATGTATTATTGTTTAGTGGTAGTATGCATGTAATGTAGAGATCGAAGGTATAATTGGTTTAAGTGTTGTGAATATAGAACTGTATGTACAGGTTCCAAAAGTTGTTTGACCTCATCGTGAGAACATCCCACAAATAACCCAGGACATTCAAAAACACAGGTAGGGTGGACACTCATTCCCACAGCTGGCACTGTTCAATCTATCTACAATACATACAACACATAAAATTGAGTACCTCTTCCAGACCAGAACCCATGCGATTTGAAAATTCATCTCTTGTAATTTTAAAGTCCAGAGTTAGATTGTGGATTTGCTCAATCAACAAAACTACACCATCAACACTGCGATTTATAATCTGCAACGAACTAGAATGGCTCGTGATTCCAAGAAATCCAGTCCAAACTGATACGACATAACGTCAATACATTTGCAACGAATCCCTCTGACAGTAAATAAATTGAACTGCAGTGAATCAGAGAAGGGGATGTTAAAGGGTGATCAGCAAACTCAGTTCAGTTGCTAGACCTCCGAAGCAGCGTCAGATTCCCACAAGGAAATACTTCATCAAAGTGATAACCAATAAAATATTGAAAGTCCAGTGAAACCCACTATTGGGGCCAAAATAGGCAACGGGTGGAACATTTTGTGACCCGCACACACGTCACTAAGTCGTAGAGCATTTGTGATTCCAAATGCGTGGCTCATTCGCATGGCTGGGTCGGCTGTCCCCGAACTAATAATAACGTGGAGGGAGAGGTGAGCCGTCCCTCCATCTCTGACATGGGCTTTCAGCACCAATGCACAGTTGCCGGCGTCGTTTTTAATGGGCTTGTCGCCCGAAATGATCATTTAAATTTTTAGAGACACGCTTACTTTAACGTTTATAAAAGTGAATAAAAAAAAATCAATGCCCTCTTCCACCACCCCCAATGGCATCACACATCATTCCTGCCCTTCGCAGCCCCCACCACCCCCAACCCGCCCCGGGAATACCTACTGTTAATATTTGAACTTCCCACAGCCCCCAACCGCTTAAATGTCGGAATCTTTGTCCTTTCCACCTTCCCATTACCCTTTCGACCAATCCGCAGCATTGTAACCCCGCTTCCCCTCCCTACACTAGGAAATATCACCTCCTCCTGTCCCCACAGCTGTGGCACCTCCTTTCGGGGATTCGAAGGTACGGTATTGCCGCCGCCTGAATGAAAATCCAAACCTGCTGGCAGAATCACTGCGGCGTGCATATTAAGAAAAGCGAAGTCTCCATTTGCATATTCCAATGCAGTTCCTATCGCCAAGCAGCGGGGTGTCATCCGCCGCTGAGATCAGGACGGGCCCTGCCCCAGCAGATGGGTCGGCCCACATCCCACACCCCACACGACACCCACACCCCCCCCCCCCCGCCCGCCACCGCCACCGTTACCGTTACCAGCGTCGGTGAACCTTTACAATCCAGCCCTTGATGTTGGGGAAAGAGGACACTGAACTGCTTCATCGTAAATTACCGAAATTGGAATCATGAAGCAATATCCCAGGCCAGGTTAGTTCCACAACTCCTGCTTGTCTGATCACTGCTCTTAAAACCTTGACGGGAACACACCCAGACTACTGTGTACAGTTTTGTTCTCCTTATTTAAAAGAATACACATAAATTGAGAGAGGTTCAGAGCAGCCTCACTCATTGATGCGTGTTAAAAGGGGCTGTTGTGCGAGGAAAGGTTGAATAGTTTCAGCCTATAAACTTCAGAGTTTAAAGGCATGGGAGACATATTGAAATATGAAATTCTGAGGAAGAACCACAGGTGAGAGGATGTTTCCCCTTGAGGAGGAATCAGGAACTGGGAGGGGAGGGCGCGGCGGGGGGAGGGGGGGTGGTTGCGGGGGCCAAAAGGTGCACATTTCCGGTGGAGCTGAGGAGGAATTCATTTTCGGTGAGAGTCATGAATCTTTGGAATACTCGACCCCAGACAGCTGCAGAGGCTGAGTCATTGATTATATACAAGGATAAGATAGAGAGATTTTTGAACTGTAGATTATTCAAGAATTGTGGCGAACAAGCGAGAAAATGGTTTTGAGGCCGAGATCAAAATACAAATGATCTTAATGTATTGTGGAAAAGGATCGAGGGGCCAATGGCCTACGCCAGTTCCTATTGCTTATATTCTTACGTACTTAGCCCGAGCACCTGATTCCAATACATTAATTTGAGATATTAATCTGATCACATTCTCAGGGATGAAACAACATAAATCATTACACATAAAGAAAGTCGTGCAAGCCCGAACATTTAGAATCTGAGGCATTCTATCAACGGACAATACATTCAGTACACTGAATAATCCAATACTAATGCAAGGATTTGATGAACAAAGATCATCACAGTCATTATCCTTCTGTTAAAACACCAGATGTGCAGAGCCTTCGGGTAGCCCATCATTCAACAGAACAGACAATTGCTAAAACAATCAGCAAGTATGACATTATCAACTACAACAGTCGATTTAATATTGATTTGCTACAATAGCAGCTGGAGATAGCAGCTGACTGGCAACTCCAATGGTTGCAAGAAACGGATAGTAAATATCTTCAATCTGATATATTACTGGATATCCCATTTCTGTGAGAAGCACCGACTGCTGTTGTTCTGTAATCCACAGCTCTGGTAGTCATTCTGAATTGATACATATTAACAGGCCCTGATTTATACAGGGGATAAGTCTCCACTGACATGGCTATTCCCCTGATCGTTGCTATTAGTGACAGACACTTGAACAAACACATTACATCGGTAGCTTTGTCTGCGATGTTAATAAAATAGTCCATACAACATGAATATCTTAAAGTCCAGCAAGATATATTAATCAGACCTCTCTTTGGGATAAGGCTGATACATGTCAGCATACAGGACAGATCCTGCAATAATGAGCGACTTCACATGCAGGCTTCATGCAATTGTAATGACAATGTTCACTCCCAATGATTCATGAATAAATGCTGCAGAGTTTTCCAGAGTAGACACTAAATCCAGGAATGCAAGCTGTTAAAATGTGAACTTTGACACGACGACAGTTATATCCATGCTCAGGGTTGCCCCTGGGTGATAGTAGGGGCAGCCTCTGAGCGTGCTTCATTGACAACCCTCTCGCTGCTATTTCATTGCAAATGTTTTATCAGTTCATTCTACAGTGGCTAGCGAATAGTAAAATTAGAACTTGGCCATCTCCTGACACTATTCCTCCAGCTCACTCCTCACTGGGGCGCCAATATCCACCTTCCTTCTATCCAAAACTCTACTGTCCATCTCCATCCCCCAATAGGTCTTGCAGCTCACACAACGCAATGGTTTTCACTGACCTACATTACATTTCAAATTGCTCAACGGCTTACATTTAAAATACTGGTCCTCAGCTTAAAACCTGGTCGTGGTCTCAACATTCACGATCTCCACCCTCTCTTCCAAACATGCATCAAACCTCGCTCGTGGTCTCTCCATATCTCTGACATTGGGCACTTTTGTTGGAACTGCCCTTTCCTGGTTCATATCTTACTGATACGATGAAAGCCACACCTTCCTCCGCAATGGATTCCCTTCACCCGCCAGCCTGTGCCTGACCTTCCTATTTTGCCTCCTCCTCCTCCACACCTTCATGTTACCCAATGACAACAGCACCTAATTACATGGGATCAGCTTCCACATGTGTGCTGGCAACACCATGGTCCAGCTCTCCACCAACTCTCTCGACCTTCCACTGCCTCTGTGTGACCATACTACAAATGTCTGTTTAGCAGGAGCTTCAGTTTTCGCCAACTAAATATATGAAATACCAAAGCATCTTTCGCTCGACCACAGAGTCCATACTCATTTCATTGACACCATTCCCCATCCGAGCTGTTGTGCCAGGCTCAGTATGATTTTTTGCAACGTTTAATCTGTTGGTTCCTGATGAACCTCAGATGTCAAAACCCTTCGGTCAAAAAAAAGATACCCCTGCCTAACATCGCTAGGCTCTCGCACTGCCTTAGTCCATCTGGCACTGAAACACTCAATCACGACTTCCGTATCTGCATCTTGGAGGTGAGGCCGTGGAAATCTATTGGAGAACATTTGTGATTTTCTTATACTGTGGAACTGTTTGGCACCATCGTGTTGATAATCCTGTTCAGAGGATTAGTACGGACTATTGTTATCACATAAGCTAACTAACGTGTAATCTTTTAGATATACAAACATAGAATGTGATTTAATTGTAGTTCATGTGTAATTTGCATTATATCTTGAATTGAGAATGGAAGACTCAAAGCTGGAGGACGTGATTTGGGGATGAAAGATGAGATTGACCAAAGCGAAATTCCTCGTAGCTTTGACTTGGCAAAGTATGGCGAAGCAGGTAAGTAAAATTAGTGAAGAGGGAGTAGAAGTTTACATTGTGTCATTTGAGAAATTGCCACAATTTGGAATGGCTCAAATCACCTTAGACAAGCTCCTGGAGACTCTTTTCAAAGGGAAATCTTTGGAGGTGTACTCATCTCCTTCAGATTATCACTGACGTCCGAGAACAATGTGGACTGTTTTTCTCAATGCATAATAGTTGATGTTGCATTAAGGGGAAGCGGGTGACCCTGGCACAACCAACATTTACTGCCCATCCCTAATTGCCCCTGACAGCTGAATGACCTGCTGCGCCATTTCTGAAGGCAGTTAAGAGTTAACAATATGGATGTCGGTCTGGAGTCGCATGTAGAGCAGACTAGCATATTTCTTTCCCTCAAGGTCAACTAGGCGGGTGTTTGCGACACCAGATGTCAATTTTCATGGCACCATTACTGAGAATAGCCTTCAATTACAAATTGTCTTTTAGTTTAGTAATTTTATTAATTAATTGAATTTAAATAAATTAGCACCAGCTTCTGTTTTGGGATTTGAACCAGTGTTGTCATCTTGCACGGGCTTGACAACACTTTAATGCAGATATGACGACTAGTCACTGGTAAATATTGCTTTATAGGGATCACAACCCACTCGATTTTTCTGCAGAAAAAGCAAAACAAAGAAAGCCAGGTTGTTTCAGTGGAGAATATTGTTACAGCCATTTGCACCTGAAATTGGACATCTTGCAGAGAAAAGCAATGTCATTGCTGATGATCTGACCAGAGTTCGAAGAGAAGCAAGTCTGAAGGAAAGCTCTGAATTGTGAGAATTTTGACTTGTCTGAATTCTATTAATCTTCCATTTGTTATTGGTAAATTTAGTAAAATTGTCGGCTGTCCCTTGATTCGAGGATGACGTGTGCATAGGTTCACAATTTGCTGCGATGAGTCATCATGTGACAGAATAGGCCAATTCTCGATCCACAGATTTTTGGGCACTTGGGACAGGGTTTCACACGAGGCGTTGGGATCCCGAGTGTGGGATATGATTCCTTTTCTTTCCTGCTCTGTCGCCACTCTGCTTCATCATGAAGGAGATTGGACTCAAAGCATGACAGACAAGTTGTCCCATTTTGAACGGTTTTAGAAAACTCTTCCCAGCCATCAATATCAAAGCTGCCACGCTTCAGAGAGAGCTTCTGAGTGTCTTTGAAATATTTCCTTTGTCCTCGCTGGAGGACATTTGAGAATTGGGAAAACAGTACCTGGCGGGGGATACGAGTTTTGAGCATCCAAATAGAGTATCTTGTCCATCGAAGTTGTTGTTCTTCAGGAAATTTGCGTGAATGCTTGTGGAACTGGTTTCAAAAATGAAACTAGCGTGTTTTCGATGGTTCTTCCCGTTAATCTGGAGGATGCAGCAGAGTCATAGCTGATGAAATTTCTCTGGCGCTTTTATTTGTCGCTGATACACAGTTCAGGTCTCACAGCGGAACAGGAGTACGGCAATGACAACTGTTTGTACACTAGCACTTTTGTTGACTTGCAGAAGTCTATACTGTCAAACATTCGCTGCTGTAGTTTGTAGATGGCTGAGCTGGCACAGCTGATCTAGTGTTGGATCTCCCCATCAATGGCGGCCTGTTGAGAGAGGTGGCTGCTAGGTTCTGGGAAGTTTTCAACGCATTCCAGAGTCTCTCCTTCAACGTTTTTCGGATATGGAATATTTGGATAGCCACAAATAAGTTGACATATCAGTTTTGTTTTGGCAACAATACAGGACATTCAAGTCCCCTCCGTGTAGAATTGAAGAGATAGAGAGTGACTTTGAAATCTGGAGCAGTATGGGGAATGACACTGCAGTCATCCACAAACTGTAGACCATGTATGTCTGTGGCGTATAGGTTTAGGTTTGACACAGAGGCGACTGAGGCTAAAGAATTTTCTATAGAGGCGAAATTTGAAGCCCTCACCAGAGGGCAGTTGAACTTTGATGAGGCGAGCAGCCACTGTCAGCTAAATAATATATAGTATTAGTAAAATATAGTATGTGTTCTTTGATTGCATGTCACCTCTGCAGTACACAATAAGTTACTTGTAAAAAATGTTTACAGTATTCAGACCATATTGTATTTTCTTACTGTAGTAAGGCATTCCTTTTCCCAATGCGGGAAGTGTGATGGCTACTAGGCCTGGATGTAATGCCACACCACTCCCAGAGATGGAATATGAGGCGTGTGTCCCATCGATGTGCGATGGCAGGAAGGTGAGGAAGGTCCCGTCATTTTTCCATCACAATGCTACAAATTGGGCGAGGAAAAGGCTTTCCTGGCCAGAGGCCAATTGAGGGCCCTAAGAGGCCTATTATTACCTGCTTAAGGGCCTATTCCTGCCGCTAGTGGAATCAAGCCCTGTAAAGTGAACGTCCTCTCTCTAGGTTTGTCTGTCCTCCCCACAAAGGGCCCCAGCAGAGAACAACCCACCCCTTCGAAAAGCCCACCCTCCTACATTCATTCCACCACCCTCCTTCCCCATCATCCGTGCCTGCCAGACTATGAGCTGTGTCGTTATAAGTCACCAAAATTAGACTTATAAAGTAATACTACAGAGCAGGCTAGTTCCACGAGGTGAAAATGTTCTTAGAACATTGGTGGCGCCACATCTTGAGTCCTGTTTACAAGTGATGTCCTCTTACTTCACAAGCAATATATACGCATTGAAGCTAATTATGAGAACGTTTATTGGGCAGATTTCGAGCATGAAGGGGCAGCTTTGTACGGACTGATTGAGCTGGGATACTTTAATGTTAAGACGTATTGAAACATGTCACATTATGACTACTCCAGTTCAATTCCTGGTCAATGGTAACCCCCTGAATGTTGATCATGGGGGATTCAGCACTGGTAATGCCATTGAACGTCAAGAGCAGATTGCGAGATTCTCTCTTGTTGGAGATGGCCATTGCCTCCATCCAGTCTTATTCTTGTTAACTTCTTAGCGGTTTTATACACCATAGTGACTTGCTAGGCTATTGCAGAGTCAACCATATTGCTGTGGGACTGGAGCCACGTGTTCGCAGATTTCAATCCCCAAAACAATAAATGAACTAAATGGGATTTTACAACAATCGATGATGGTAGTAATCTCAGGATTGCTACCAGTGCCACGTGATAGTCAGAGTAGAAATGAAAGAATAGTCAGGATGAATGCGTGGCTTGAGAGATGGTGCACGAAGGATGGGTTCAGATTTTTGGGACATTGGGACCGGTTCTGGGGGAGGTGGGACTATTACAAATTGGACGGTCTATACCTGGGCCGGACTGGAACCAATGTCCTTGGGAGTGCATTTGCTAACGCTGTTGGGGAGGGTTTAAACTAATGTGGCAGAGGGTTGGGAACCAAATGAGGAGGTCAGTGGACAGTAAGGAGGTAGTAACGAAAGCCTGTAAGGAACTAGATAATGTAGTCAGCGTGACGAAGAGGAAGAGTAGGCAGGGAGCAGATGATGAGCGCAAAGGGAGTGGTGGTCTGAGGTGCATTTGTTTTAATGCAAGAAGTGCAGTAGGTAAGGCAGATGAACTTAGGGTTGGATGAGGACTTGGGAATATGGCGTTGTTGCTACTACTGAGACTTGGTTAAGGGAAGGGCATGATTGGCAACGAAATATCCCAGGATATCGATGCTTCAGGCGGGATAGAGAGGGTGGAGGAGTTGCATTAGTGGTCAAAGAGGATATCACAGCTGTGCTGAAGGAGGGCACTATGGAGGACTCGAGCCGTGAGGCAATATGGGCAGAACTCAGAAATAGGAAGGGTGCGGTCACAATGTTGGGGCTTTACTACAGGCCTCCCAACAGCGAGCGTGAGATAGAGGTACAAATATGTAAACAGATTATGGAAAGATGTAGGAGCAACAGGGTGGTGGTGATAGGAGATTTTAATTTTCCCAACATTGACTGAGAGTCACTTAGTGTTAGAGGTCTAGATGGAGCAGAATTTGTCAGGAGCATCCAGGAGGGTTTTCTAGAGCAGTATGTAAATAGTCCAACTCGGGAAGGGGCCATACTGGACCTGGTGTTGGGGAATGAGCACGGCCAGGTGGGTGAAGTTTCAGTAGGGGACTGCTTTGGGAACAGTAATCGCAATTCCATAAGCTTTAAAATACTCAAGGACAAAGACGCGAGTGGTCCAAAAGGAAGACAGCTAAATTGGGGGTAAACCAGCGACACCAAAATTCGGCAGGAGCTGGGGAATGTAGTTTGGGAGCAGCTGTTTGAAAGTAAATCCACATGTGATATGTGGGAGGCTTTTAAAGAGAGGTTGATTAGCGTGCAGGAGAGACATGTTCCTGTGAAAATGAGGGATAGAAATGGCAAGATTAGGGAACCATGGATGACAGGTGAAATTGTGAGACGAGCTAAGAGGAAAAAGGAAGCACACATAAGGTTCAGGAGGCTGAAGAAAGACGAAGCTTTGAAAGAATATTGGGATGTAGGACCAATCTGAAACGAGGAATTAAGAGGGCTAAAAGGGGTCATGAAATATCTTTAGCAAACAGGGTTAAGGAAAATCCCAAAGCCTTCTATTCAGAGATAAGGAGCAAGAGGGTAACTGGAGAAAGGATTGGCCGACTGAAGGACAAAGGAGGAAAGTTATGCGTGGAGTCAGAGAAAATGGGTGAGATTCTAAACGAGTACTTTGCATCGGTATTCATCGAGGAGAGGCACATGAAGGATGTTGAGGTTAGGCACAGATGTTTGATTACTCTAGGTCAAGTCGGCACAAGGAGGGAGGAAGTGTTGGGTATTCTAAAAGGCATTAAGGTGGACAAGTCCCCAGGTCCGGCTGGGATCTATCCCAGGTTACTGTGGGAAGCGAGAGAGGAAATAGCTGGGGCCTCAACAGATATCTTTGCAGCATCCTTAAACACGGGTGAGGTCCCGGAGGACTGGAGAATTGCTAATGTTGTCCCCTTGTTTAAGAAGGGTCGCAGGGAAAATCCAGGTAATTATAGACCGGTGAGCCTGACGTCAGTGGTAGGGAAGCTGCTGGAGAAGATACTGAGGGATAGGATCTATTCCCATTTGGAAGAAAATGGGCTTATCGGTGATAGGCAACATGGCTTTGTGCAGGGAACGTCATGTCTTACCAACTTAATAGAATTCTTTGAGGAAGTGACAAAGTTGATTGATGAGGGAAGGGCTGTAGATGTCATATACATGGACTTCAGTAAGACGTTTGATAAGGTTCCCCATGGTAGGCTGATGGAGAAAGTGAAGTCGCATGGGGTCCAGGGTGTACTAGCTAAATGGATAAAGAACTGGCTGGGCAACAGGAGACAGAGAGCAGCAGTGGAAGGGAGTTTCGCAAAATGGAGAGGTGTGACCAGTGGTGTTCCACAGGGATCCGTGCTGGGACCACTGTTGTTTGTGATATACATAAATGATTTGGAGGAAAGTATAGGTGATCTGATTAGCAAGTTTGCAGACGACACTAAGATTGGTGGAGGAGCAGATAGTGAAGGGGACTGTCAGAGAATACAGCAGAATATAAATAGTTTGGAGAGTTCAGCAGAGAAATGGCAGATGGAGTTCAATCAGGGCAAATGCGAGGTGATGTCTTTTGGAAGATCCAATTCAAGAGTGAATTATACAGTAAATGGAAAAGTCCTGGGGAAAATTGATGTACAGAGAGATTTGGGTGTTCAGGTCCGTTGTTCCCTGAAGGTGGCAACGCAGGTGAATAGAGTTGTCAGGAAGGCATACGGCATGCTTTCCTTCATCGGACGGGGTATTGAGTAGAAGGGTTGGCAGGTCATGTTACAGTTGTATAAGACTTTGGTTCGGCCACATTTGGAATACTGCGTGCAGTTCTGGTCGCCATATTACCAAAAGGATGCAGATGCTTTGGAGAGGGTGCAGAGGAGGTTCACCAGGATGTTGCCTGGTATGGAGGGCGCGAGCTATGAAGAGAGGTTGAGCAAATTAGGATTATTTTCATTAGAAAGAATGAGGTTGAGGGGTTCCTGATTGAGGTGTACAAAATCATGACAGGTATCGGCAGGGTGGATAACAAGAAGCTTTTTCCCAGAGTGGCGAATTCAATTACTAGGGGTCACGAGTTCAAAGTGAGAGGGGAAAAGTTTAGGGGGGATATGCGTGGAAAGTTCTTTACGCAGAGGGTGGTGGGTGCCTTGAACGCATTGCCAGCGGAGGTGGTAGATGCGGGAAGGATAGCGTCTTTTAAGATGTATCTAGACAGATACATTAATGGGCAGGAAGCAAAGCGATACAGACCCTTAGAAAATAGGCGACATGTTTAGACAGAGGATCTGGATCAACGCAGGCTTGGAGGGACGAAGTGCCTGCTCCTGTGCTGTAATTTTCTTTGTTCTTTGTTTTTTGTTCTTTGTACCATATACAAACGCAGCATAGCTAGGAATAGAACAGGTTCCATAGCGACATCAGTTGAGTATGGAATATCCCAATGTTTGCACTGGAGGTCCATAGCTGTCGACTTTACAGACATCATTGTGAGTATACCTACCCCAAATGCTCTGCAGCGGTTAAAGAAGGCAGCTCATCACCACCTTCTCACGGGCATTTAGGGATGGGCAATAAATGCTGGTCTGGCCAGCGACGACCACATCCCATGAATGAATAAAAAAAACGAGTGTTACAATGACTATGCACAGATTAAGAAATTACATTATAAATTGGATTACAATACTGTTATGCATCTGCAGTCCTGCTGTTAAACTATCAGTCAGCAGTTAACATATGTCTCTGTTGGACCAGTTCAATCGGAGATTGAGAAATATAAATATATTTCAATTTCTAACCGGATCACCAAGCTTCAGCAAAAATTATCATCATTAGAATACATTACATTCGTAAAATACAGAGGAAACTCCAAAGAATAGAGAGATCAGTCACCCGAAGCAATTATTCTGCAACACAACCGGGATTGTGCAATCATACTCTGTACAAAACTACAGTGGTAGATGCTCCCTGTAATACATGACCACTGGAGTCAGGTATTCCACTCCGGTTCGTGACCCACGTTCTGTACAAAACTACAATGACAGGGGATCCCAGTAGTGCATGGGAACTAGGATCCCATTAGTGATCTACATTTGATTTTCTACTAAGTGATGCTCCCACAAATACCTTCAGTCAGTGAGTTGCTTTCACTTTTGTCCAATTCAACATTACACGATATTCCACTATGTGTAATAATGTGGTTATGCAAAGACGTTGTCAGTTGCTGACAGAGGTTTATTTTTAGTTGAGAAAACGGAATAACACCGAAGAGATAATTCTGGATATTTGAAGTAAAATAATTTTGATGTCGATCGGGTGTCTCTGTATCACACACCACTAGATCAGATTGCAACATTATCAGTCACAGAGTGAAACCAGAGACCAGCTCACACACGGATCTGCAGAACTTCAATGGTTATAGTCACTTACCAGGAACACCAAAAACTGCAAGCAATAGGTAGTATGTTTTGTCGATACTGTAAGAAGTTCCAATCATGTTCTCTGTGATATGATCTGTCTGAAGGTACTGCAGGCAATCCCTCTGGATTGAACTCTGAGGCGATACATTCCCAGAGCCTGTAAGATATACCCTGTGGAATCTCCACGGGGATATTTAGGTTGCCACATTTTACAAACTATATGCTTTTAAAAATGAACAAACAGATTACGACATTGAGTTCAATCTGCATTCTGATAGAATCTGTTTATTTCCGAGATTCTTTTGGAAAACTCCAAAGACTGGACAATTCTGAATACATTAATTAAATAATGTAAACTTGAACAAAAACAAGAAATGCTGCATTCACTCAGCAGGTCTGGCAGCATCTGTGGAAAGAGAAGCAGAGTTAACGTTTCGGGTCAGTGACCCTTCTTCGGAACTCCACTTTGCTTTTGCTTTTAATGTAAACTTGAAGCTGTTTTCTCCCAACCATGAGGTTTTTCATTCAACCACCAATAAATCCCATCTCTGGGTCTCATGTTTTTTTTTCAGTGATGTCCTTCAGCTGATTTTGTTGTGAAGAGTAGATTTTAGTCATCGTCCATCTGGGCCTTGAGATTCAGCCTCTCAATGTAAAGCATGGAGAACTGGGATTGCGGGCAACAAAACTCTAGGGGGTCTCTCACCGTGAAGTGTCTTCAGCTGTTCCGGGGGAGGGAAGAGAGAAGAGAAGAGATCGGACAAGGGCAGGGTTAACCAGAGGGAGAGATTCACTGCCCCACAACATGTTTGACCAATTAGACTGAATACATCAACAGGAGAAGGCCAATCAGTGCATCGAACCAGTAATGGAGGATTGCAGTCAGCCCCTCGACCCTGTTATACAAGAATTGGAGGAGGCCCATTCAGCCCCTCGAGCCTGTAACACAGGAACAGGAGTAGTCCCTTTGAACCCCTTCTCGACCATGTTTCACTGGAAAAGGAGGCCATTCAACCCCTTCTCGAGACTGCTACACGGGGACAGGAGGAGACCCATTCCGCCCCTCGAGCCTGTTACACAAGAACAGAAGGAGGCCATTCATACCCAACGTGTCTTTTACACAGGAACAGGAGGAGGCCATTCAGTCCACTGGAGCCTAATACATAGGAGCAAGAGGAAGCCCATTCAGTTCTTTGCGCCTTTTACCAGGCACCGGAGAAAACCTATCAACCCCTCGAATTCGTACCACAATGGAAGGATAAAGCCATTCAGCCCTCAATCCCGTTACACAGGAGCGGGAACATGCCCATTCAGCACCTACCCACCGCCCGGGTGTTTCATATAGGAGGAAGAGGAGGACCATTCAGCACCTACCCGCCCCCACCCCCGGGTTGTATCACACAGGAACAAGAGGAGACCATTCAACCCGCTCTGGCCAATTGCACAGGAATAGCATTCGGCCATTCAGCCCCTCGAATCTGTTACACAGAAACAGGAGGAGGTAATTCAGCCCTTCGAGCATGATCTGTCCTCGGATAGAAGATACGGGGAAACAGGAAATTAAGTAGTCTTGATGCGACAGAAGTCATCACAGCGGGAGTAAGGGTAATGGAATTTTTTCCTCCTCGTGAACGAGTGTACAGCACCTCAGTATGATGTCTCATCCACAAAGTGGCACATTCAACAATGCAACATTCCCTCAGTACTGTCCCACAAACCAGACAGGGCTCCCTCAGCACTGACCCTCGGACAGTGCAGCGCTCACTCAGAAGTGACCCTCTGACAGTGTGAGCTCCCTCAGTACTGCTCCTCTGGCCAGGCACTGTCCCTCAGTACTGATCCACTGACAGGGCACATTCCCTCAGTACTGACCTTTCGCCACTGCAGCGCTCCCGCAACAATGACACACAACGCCGCCCGCCCCTCCCCCCCACCCAACCACAGTGGAGTAATCCCTCAGTACTGACCCCGAAGCGATCAGCACTCCCTCAGGACTGACGCTCCGGAGGCGAGGTTGATGAGTAATCTTATATGTCGAAGCGTTCAAGGCAATTCGACTGCAGCAGGCGTCATTCAGCCTGTCAAACCAGGTCTGCTCCGGACTCATTGCAGGAACAGAGCACTAAAAGGTTTGTTCAGATTTCAGAGTTTCCAAAAACGCAGGAGGCAATATGAACCACACTGGATGCAGGAATTCTTCAGCGACAGGAGACAATAGGAATCTGCCAGCTTTTAAATGCAGGATTTCTTTTCAACATACAAGATTTCTTTTGCAAAAAGAGGTCTTTTTCTCCAGTTTCCAGGCAGGGCAGGTCTTGGTAACAAATTCCTGCTGTTTGTCCAGCTCACTTTTAAAATTTCAAAGTGAAAGCAAAAAGCCTTCCTGGGCTGATCACGTAATCAGACACTGTCTCCTCTGTCATTCAAAGTGTTGCGATGAGGAGGTCAAAACCCCTGACTGGCTTGCTGAAACTGTTTGTTTTTCATACTCTTGCATACAAAGTAACATCCAAAAATTCCAGCTATTTGCAGGTGCCCAAGTCAACTGAAAATCCTTTTTTCAGCTTTTTACAAACACATAGAATTGTAAGATTTTCAGACAAAAATA
Source organism: Heterodontus francisci (assembly GCF_036365525.1). Taxonomy (NCBI): domain Eukaryota; kingdom Metazoa; phylum Chordata; class Chondrichthyes; order Heterodontiformes; family Heterodontidae; genus Heterodontus; species Heterodontus francisci. The sequence goes on from NW_027141473.1 coordinate 3,747,293, forward strand.
AAATCTCTTGTAGCAACTGTAAAAAGTTAAGGCCCCTGCACTGATCCTGCTGAACTCCACTAGTTACATCTTTCCAACCCATTGTTTCCCATTCAATAATGAATCTTCCATCCGTGCCAATATTTTACTCCCCTGTACCATGAGATTTTATTTTCAGCAATAATCTTTGATGTAGCGTCTTGTCAAATGCCTTCTGGAAATCTAAGGACAATGCATCCACAGTTTACCATTTATCCTTAGCACGTGTTACTTCTTCAAAGAACTCTAATATATTTGTTAAACAAGGTTTCTCTTTCACAAAACCATGTTGACTCTGCCTGATTACCTTGAATTTGTCTAAGTGTCCTGCGATAATGCATTTAATATTAGCTTCTTACATGTTCCCTATGTCAGATGTGAAGCTAACTAGCCTATCGTTTCCTGCTTTCTGTCTCCCTCTATCTTGAATAAAGGAGTTACATTCGCTATTTTCCAATCTAATTTAGACAATTTTAGGAAATTAAAATCAATGCATTTAATATTAGCTTCTTACATGTTCCCTATGTCAGATGTGAAGCTAACTAGCCTATCGTTTCCTGCTTTCTGTCTCCCGCTATCTTGAATAAAGGAGTTACATTCGCTATTTTCCAATCTAATTTAGACAATTTTAGGAAATTAACATCAATGCATCAACTATATAACTGATCATTTTTGCAATCTAATTCAACCTTCGCCGAATCTAGGGAACTTTGGAAAATTACAATTAACTTCTCACTATCCACATCTTCTGGACCCAAAGATTAGATTAGATTAGAGATACAGCACTGAAACAGGCCCTTCGGCCCACCGAGTCTGTGGCAAACATCAACCACCCATTCATACTAATGCGACACTAATCCCATATTCCTACCAAACATCTCCACCTGTCCCTATATTTCCCTACCACCTACCTATACTAGTGACAATTTATAATGGCCAATTTACCTATCAACCTGCAAGTCTTTTGGCTTGTGGGAGGAAACCGGAGCACCCAGAGAAAACCCACGCAGACACAGGGAGAAATTGCAAACTCCACACAGGCAGTACCCGGAATCGAGTCCGGGTCCCTGAAGCTGTGAGGTTGCGGTGCTAACCACTGCGCCACTGTGCCGCCCTCATGATGTCGATCAAGTCCAGGGGGCTTATCAACCCGCATCTCCAACAATTCGTTCAATATCACTTCCCTAGGGATTATATTTGTCTCGATTTCCGCGCTCCATTCCATTTTCTAATTCATAGCTATTTCTGAAATGCTACTTGTATCCTCTATAGTGAAGACTGATACAAAATGCCAGTTCAATTCATATACCATTTCTTTCTTTTCCATTATCAATTCATCAAAGTCATTTTCCATCGTACCAACGTTCACTTTAACCCTTTCCTTCAAAAGAAAACTAGATAATCTGTTTTTATATATCTTGCTAGCTTTCTCAAATATTCTAAATATTTCCTCCTATCGTTTCTTCATTTGTTTTAGATTGTGTCCAATCTTCTGACCTCTTATACATCTTTGTGCGATCTTACACTTTTTCTGCAAGTTGTATGCTATCTTTTTTAGGTAATCACAGGTGGTGCGTCCTCCCATTGGAATGTTTCTTTTTTGTCGAATATATCTATTCGCTGTATTCTGAAATATTCCCTCAATGTCGGCACCTCTATTAACCTATCCCTTAACCTAATTTGCCAGTTGACTTTAGTTATCTCTTCTATCATGCCCTTATAATTTCCCTTATTTAAGTTTAAAATGCTAGATTTGGACCCATTCTTCGCTCATTCAAACTGAATGTAAACTTGAATCATATTATGATCCCTGCTACCCAGGGGCTCCTTTACTGTGAGGCCATAAATTAATCTAATCTCCTTGCACAATACCAAATCTGGTATAGCCGGCTCTCTGATTAGCTACAGAGCCTGCTTTTCCAAGAAACTATCCTGAAAACATTCGATGAACTCTTCATCAATGCTACCTTTGCCATCTGATTTGTCCAGTCTATAGGCACATTACCATCCCCCATGATTATTACTCTAACTTTCTGTCAAGTTCCCATTATTTATTCCAATATAGTCTGTCCTACCATGTGGCACCGTTAGGGAGCTTGTACGCACTCTCACAAGTGACGTCTTCCCTTTATAATTTCTCATCTCCAGCCAACCCGCTTCTATATCCTGGGTTCTTGAACTTAGGTCACCCCTGTGTAATGTGCTAATGCCATCAGTAATACACAAAGCCACAGCTCCACCTTCTCCAAGCCTCCTGTCCTTTCAAAATTACATGTACTCTTCAATATCCAGGTGGCAATCTATGTCAGGCTGGAGACATGTCTCGAAAGGTTAGCGGATCATGCTTATTTATATCTATTCGTGCTATCAGTACATCTGTGCATTTTCAAAGGCGACCTGCATACAAATACTTTAGTTTTGTTCTCTTACTATTTTTGCAACGTCTAGCCTTGACTACTGATTTATTCTGAGATTTTTAAACTCTGCCCCTTCTGCCACAATATCTTTTCTCATCGTAATTCCTTTCTCTCTTGCATTGTCCCACTCTGATAATGTCAGCGGGCCGCTGCGTTGTCAGGAATCAACTTCTTTTTAAACAGGGCGTGACATCTACAACACTCCAGTCCATTGTCATCATGCCCATATTCAAAGAACAAAGAACAAAGAATAAATAACAAAGAACAAAGAACAAAGTACAGTACAGAACAGGAACAGGCCATTCGGCCCTCCAAGCCCGCGCCGATCTTGATGCCTGCCTAAACTAAAACCTTCAGCACATCCAGGGACCGTATCCCTCTATTCCCATCCTTTTCATGTATTTATCAAGATGCCTGTTAAACGTCGCTATCGTATCTGCTTCCAACACCTCGCCTGGCAGCAAGTTCCAGGTACTCACCACCCTCTGTGTAAAGAACGTGCCTCGCACATCCCCTCTAAACTTTGCCCCTCGCACCTTAAACATATGTCCCCAAGTAACTGACTCTTCCGCCCTGGGAAAAAGCTTCTAACTATCCACTCTGTCCATGCCACTCATAACTTTGTAAACCTCTATCATGTCGCCCCTCCACCTCCGTCGTTCCAGTGAAAACAATCGGAGTCTATCCAACCTCTCCTCATAGCTAATGCCCTCCATACCAGGCAACATCCTGGTAAACCTCTTCTGTACCCTCTCCAAAGCCTCCACGTGCTTCTGGTAGTGTGGCGACCAGAATTGCACAAAATATTCTAAGTGTGGCCGAACTAAAGTTCTGTACAGCTGCAGCATGACTTGCCAATTTTTATACTCTATGCCCTGACTGATGAAGGCAAGCATTCTGTATGCCTTCTTGACTACCTTATCCACCTGATTTGCCACTTTTAGTGACCTGTGGACCTGTACGCCCAGATCTTTCTGCCTGTCAATATTCCTAAAGGTTCTGCCATTTACTGTATAATTCCCACCTGCATTCGACTTCCAAAATACATTACCTCACATTTGTCCGGATAAACTCGATCTGCCATCTCTCCAGACAAGTGTCCAACCAAACTATATCCTACTGTATCCTCTGACAATTCTCATATCTATCCGCATCTCCACCAACCACTGTGTCACCCACAAGTAGACTAATCAGACCAGCTACATTTTCCTCAAAATCATTTCTATATCCTACAAACAGCAAAGGTCCCAGCACTGATCTCTGCAAAAGACCACTAGTCGCATCCCTCCATTCAGAAAAGCACCCTTCCATTGCTTCCCTCTGTCTTCTATGACCGAGCCAGTTCTGTATCCATCTTGCAAGCTCACCTCTGATCCTGTGTGACTTCACCTTTTGTACCGGTCTGCCATGAGGGACCTTGTCAAAGGCTTTACTGAAGTCCATATATATATAACATCCACTGCCCTTCCTTCATCAATCGTCTTCGTCTCTTCCTCAAAAAACTCAATACATTTAGTGAGATACGACCTCCCCTTCACAAAATAATGCAGCCTCTCGCTAATATGTTTGTTTCCAAATGGGAGCAAATCGTGTCCCGAAGAATTTTCTCTGATTATGTCCCTACCACTGACGTATGGCTCATCGGTCTATGCTTTCCTGTATTATCCTTGCGACCCTTCTTATACAAAGAAACAACATTAGCTATTCTCCTGGAGCCAATGAGGATACAACGATTTCTGTCAAGGCCCCAGCAATTTCTTCTCTTGCCTCCATCAGTATTCGCCCTTAGACGGGCAAGGTTGAACAACCTGCCACCTGAACTTGAGTGGAGGAAAATTCCTACTTCTGAAGACTGGAACGCATGTGAGAACAGAGGGAGAAGAAGATCCCAAACAGTGTTGGTGCGAGGATGCAGCCCTGTTCCACATCACTCAGGATAGGAAAGGGGTCTGATGAGGCGTCGCTGTGCTGAATTGTGCCTTTCATATTGTTATGGAATGAGATGATGATACCTAGTAGCTTTGATGGACATCCAAACTTTTCTAGTAGTTTGAATAGACGACGTCTGCTTTGGTGAGATGAATGAAAGCAACGTAGAGGGGCATCTGTTGTTCGTGGCATTTCTCCTGCAGCTGGTGAAGGGAGAACAGCATGTCAATGGTGGATCTCTCTGCGCGAAAGTCGAACTGTGCCTCAGGGTAGACACGCTCACCCAGCTTCAGGAACCTGTTTGAAGTGACTTGATTGAAGACTTTCCCCACGATGCTGTGCAGGGAGATTCCACGGTAGTTGTTGCAGTCACAGTGGTGACGCTTGTTCCAACAGAGTGTGATGATATTAGCATCGTGCGTGGTTTCTTTCTATGATTTTACTAATTTAACAATGAGATTGAGAGGGTATTTCACCGCCTTCTTCAGCTCCTGTCTGAATTTAGTCTGGGTCACAGTGTAAATACATGTGTTGGTGCAGGAACTAAGAAGCTGCAGTATCTTTGATGTGCGATCTGTGGTAAAGCGAGTGTCAGTGATGGAGGAATAATACTGAATATCTGCTATTCGCCCTTAAATGTAAGGCATTACCTGGGTCACCCATAACAGTATAAAACTGCCGGATATACAGAAGAGTAAAATGATTGATTTCCTGTGATTCTCCATCTCTGGATACTTGTGATTTGTTCCATTGCTGTGGCGCCGGAATCCCCTGCTGACTTTACTGAGAATGAAATCCGTCTGACAGTCAGAACATTGAGCAGCAACATCAGAAAGACCGGGAGACAAGGTGCTAAAATGAGGTCAAACAATTGAAATGCCCCCCATATTGGGGAAGGATAGAAGCTCAGTTTAAAATGACAACCCATGGGAACATTATCAGTAATGTCATGTTGTTCCCGTATAAAGTACCAGGGGAGAGACTCTAAACAGCCCAGCACACTCACTGTTCCAAAAACCACAGCCACTGTTTTCTCGCTGCAATATTTTGTTTTCAGCTTCTCACAACAAATGGCCACAAATTGATCAAAGGTGAAACTGACTGTGAGCTGGACAGAAACAACTGTGGTTGCAAAAAGCAGAACCTTAATGAGAGAACATTAATGAGAGACCCTAAGTCTCAGGAGTGAATATGGGAAATAAATTAAAACAATCCAGTTCAAAATGGGACATGTGATAACGACCAGGAGATCAGACACTGCCAATCCCATCAGGAAGACAGTGATACATTTGGAAACACTGCACTTTCCTCCAGATAGGATCATGAAGTTAACTGAAAGACAGGGAAAAGGAAGCAGAGAAGCTACTGATCATAACCGGAGACAAAGCAACAGTTTGACAGGATCTGGCCTGAAATTTCCAGCTTTGTTGCTGCATCGAGCAGACAAAACTGATTCATTGACCTGGGCAGTGCTTTGTCTCAGTGAAATGTTTTAAAAACACAATTATTAATAATCAACTGAGAAATTGATACAGAAAGTGAATAAAGTCAGTCCCAGATCCACTGGAAGTATTGAGTGAGCATGCAGTGACAGTGAGGAAATGAGAAGGGGTTTTGCAGAGATGGAATCCAATGGGTTAACTGGAAATTTTTTCGGGATGGTTTGGGGAGAGCGGCATGTATAGCTGGCGTGTTGCTCTGGGTTCAGGGAACCGACAGGGACTGTTGCCAAATGGAAAAGGTTGAAATCTGCAGCGCCGAGTTTTAGTAACAGACATGATCTAGAATAGCGGAGCAGGCTCGAAGTGCTGAATGGCCTCCTCCTGCTCCTTTGTTCCTGTATTCCTATCAGGTTGGACAAGGCAGATGGAGGTGGTGCCAGTGAGTGAGAGTGGGATGGAGAGAAAGAAAAGGACATGTTGGAGCAGGAGGGGAGACTGGAGCAGATGGTTTGGGAAAGTGGATAAACTGAAGCAATGGATGAGGAGACTGAGGATTCAATACAGTGAGAGGAGAGACTGGGATTCACAGGGAGAAACTGCAGCACAGTGTTAGAGCAAATCTCATCCATGGATCCCAATAATACAACTCAATTCATACATTCAAACAATAATCCCTGTGGTTATTGGTGTTGGATAACCGTTCATTGTTTATACAATATAGTCAATATATTTAGTTTGTACAGGCAATTAAATATAAATTTAAATATATTTCTGATTTCAGCCACTTTCTTTATTGAATTCAGCAGTCACTGACATTTTAATGTGCAGTAGTTAAATAATGAATTACCATCAGTGATGATCTGATTCTGCTCTGTTTATTCAGTCACTAAGTAAGGCAAGGGGAATTTCTGCAAAACAAATGAGGACCTGTCAGAATTCAACACAGAGGATCAAGTCCACCAGGAAACTGAACACAATCTGACAACAGACAACTTCAACTCACACTTTCTCACACTAATTGTTCTGGACATTCCAGCACTTTATGATGGTGAATTATTCACACTGCCGCTTCTTTCACTTTCTCTTTACTTCTGCTTATCTCGTTCCCTCGAAATCGTCTTCCCTGCTCCTTTTCTCCTTCCCTGCCTCTATGGAGTGCTCACACCCTGCAAACATTACTTAATGCATCTTTTCACATATGATATATTCCTAACTTTCTGCGCCTGTGTTCTGTTCACCAGTCCCATGTTCAATGATTCTATTCTCAGAGTCAGTTTGTTCAATGTTGAAACCGCTGTGAATAATTTAATGAATCTACAGAACATCCAAGTCTCCACTTGTTCACCTACACTCTTCACTTCATCTACAATATGAACAGAAACGAAAGATTCTTCCAGACAAACCTCACAATCATTGAAATTCCTTCTCCTGGAATTGTAAAGTAATCCGTTAGGATGTGGGATTGTTTAATTAATAAAACACCAACATCAGCGCTGCAGCTGATAATCGACAGATAATTGGAAAGACTCTTGATTCCAACTGATAGAGTGAAAACCAATAAAACATCACATCAATACTTTCTATTTTACAATGTAGTCCAGTGACATTGAAGGCTCCACAGTGAAGCAGGGAAGGAGATGTGAAAGTGTCAGCAGCAAACTCAGTTCAGTAGCCAGACCTCTGAAGCAGCGTCAGACAAACACAGAATGAAATAATATTTGATGACTCTGATTACCAATAAATACACTGATACCCCCGTTATACTGAGCCATGTTATTGGGGAGGGAGGACATTGTGCTGTCCCCTTGTACCAATGAGTCCGTGAGATGTCTCATAATCTTTACAAAATAAAAACATTCATAAAAATATTCCAGGACGGATTAGATCCACATCATGGAACTGTTCAGATCTCAGATGTTCAGATGGTCTGATCTTGATCTTAACCAAGATGTTCGATTTGAATGCAATCAATACATAGAATAACCCAGTAACAATGCCACGGTTACCAAAATCAATACCATTAAAGACATAATTCAACTCCTGCAAGACTGAAAGTGTAGACAATGAGGAGATTCCATCCGTAAATTGCTGGAAAAGAACAGGTGGCTGTGTAAAACACACAGAGTGAGAAACAATACCGAGTACAGCAGCACAGTTAACATCGATTTACACCATTAACAGCTGAGATACAGTCTTACCAGGAATTCCAATTGCTGCAAGCACTGGATAGTAAATGCGTTCTATCTGATAAATTACAGGATATCCCATTTCTGTGAGAAGCAAAGACTGCTGTTAGCCTGTAATCCACAGCTCCAGCAGGCACTCTGAGCTGATCCATTCCAATAGGTCCTGATTTATACAGGGGATAAGTCTCCACTGACACGGTTATACCCCTGATCATTGCTATTAGTTACACTCACCTGAACAAACACATTACATCAGCAGCTTTGACTGTGATGTAAATAATCTGGTGGATAAAATACCAATAATTTTAATGTTAGTGACATTTTCTGAGTAAGACCTCTCTCGGGAATAAACCTGAAATCGGTACTCATTCGGGATAGATGCGACAATTATGAGTGGCATCATTTACATTTTCTATATTATTGTATTGACCTTGTTCACGCTCAGGTTTCTATTGTAAATGTAACTGACCTGTCTGCAGTGGACACTAAATCCAGGGACAAAAACAAACCCGTTTCACTCTGTTCCTGCCTTTTCCCAGTTAGAATTTGAAATTTGGGACCTGATTCGGGACCATGTTCAGGGCTACAGCCTAAAAGACTACTGTGGGTGATATTCGGGGACAGACTGTGTTCACGTCCATTGGGGAGCCAGTCGCACAGTGATAATATCACTGGTCAAGTAATCCAGAGGCCCAACCTAGTGGCCTGGTGACAGGTATTCAAATCCTACCATGACAGCTGTATAAAATAGAGGGAACGACTTTACCAATCAAACGTTGACAACAGCATGCTACTGTTGGGGTGTAAAGTGTAAGCCAATATTCATCAGGCCCATCAAAATAAACACACTATATACAAGATCCACTGCTTAGAGTATCCATTTGATAGATTTATAGCCCCAATTTTAAGCTGTTCACCTCGCTGGAATCTTACAGGTTTACCACGGATGCCCATTTTGCATCCCAATTGATATTATGATCCAGTGAAGTCAAACTGAGCAAGGTGTAAACTGCATCTTACCTGAATCCACTCAAATCCCGGGCTAGGCTAAAATTAGAACTCACGTTACACTTTTCGTAATGAAATTTCACTGCTTTCCACATCGTCAAGTTCTTATCATGTCATCATTTTCAGGTTCTCTGCAGAATGCTGTGACATGAAATCAAATTGCCACAAATATCCTCATCAGTACCCTTGGCAATAAATGCATGTTTGAAAAGTCGGTACCAGCAACATCAGAAATATGAAGGAAAAATGCCCATCACCAGTGATAACCTAAGAGCTGCACTCCCTCTTGGAATCTCTGATGTGTCATGAATGTAACTGATGTCTATCTTCTGAAGGGAAATACTGTGTGAAATATTGAGAAATTATTCATCCGGTTTCATGATTAATGAAAAACCTGCTGTGGCACCTAGACATAATTAAGTAATAATTTCAATCACATATCAACACCAGGTACAGGCTGTACCAGCAATAACTGCTGAAAGATAAATTACATCAAGCTAACAACACAGAAAAAGGCTATTTGGCCAGCTGGTCTGTGCCAGTGTTTATATTTCTTCCGCCCAACTTCATCTGACCTGATCTGCATATCGTTTTATTTCTTTCTCCCACATGCACTTATCTAGCTTCCCGTGAAAGACATCTGCACTAATCATCGCAACTACTGCCAGAGGTAGCAAGTTCTGCACTCTAACCACTCTCTGTGTCAAGAAATTTCTCATGAATGTTATTGGATTTATTAGTAACTGTCTTATAATTACGGCCCCTAGTTTTGGAATCCCCCCACACCCTCACCGAACCCCCCCTCCCCCCCACCACTATCAAAGTGAAAAAGAAAGCCCAATAACATTTAGGGGCATGTTTTCCCCCCTCACACAACTTTGAAAGTTTTTCAAAATGTAAGATTCATACTAACCCTTCGTTTCTTTTCAAAATTGATTAAACCACCCGACAGGAGAGAAACAAGGACAACAAACATGAATTCGATTTGTGGAAATATTGGATTTTTACGGCAACATTGTGGACTTGAATGGTCAGGAGCAAAATACAGCCCTCTAAATTTGGTTTCAAATCAGTATGCGGCAAAAACTCAATTATGTATACAACACCAAAGGTGCAATACATGCACTGCCAAGTCATTATTTCACAAAACAGACAAGGCTGTAAAACGTTTTGGGATATCCAGAGGTCATGAAAGGTGCCATAAAAATGCAAGCTTTTCTTGGCAATGAAACTTCTGTAATTAGTTCCTCCCACTAAATGAAGAATTATCACCCTTCCCCGCAACCACCACTCCTGACTAAACTAAACATCAAACTTTCCCGTTCTCTGAACATGCATTCTTTTGCGTCATAATCAGATGGTGCATCAGAACCCAGCTGTTGAAGGAAGATCAGTTCTGGAAGAGCTTGTGGGAATCAGCTCTCCAGAATCCAACTCAAAGTCAACCGCAGTTTCGTTCATCTCCTGTTTGAGCACATCCGGGACTCTGCTGCCCTTGTCCTGGCTTGCACCGGTTCCTGCTCACCCATGATCCCCTGTGCTCACTGGCCTATATTGGCTTCCGCTCTGACACATTCCTGCATGGCCTACCCCCCTCCCTATCTCTGTAAACTTCTTCAGTTCTGCAACCCTCTGAGATATCTGTGCTCCTCCAATTCTGGCATCTTGGCCGAGGTATAGAATACAAAAGCAGGGATGTAATGCTGAAACTGTATAAAATGCTGATTAGGCCACCGCAAGAGTATTGTGTACAGTTCTGGTCACAACCGAAAAGACATAGGTGCTCTGGCGAGAGTACAGAGGAGATTTACAAGAATGATGCCAGGGCTTGAAAGTTGGAGCTGTGAGGAAAGATTACATCGGCTAGGGTTGGATGCTGAGTGGTGACTTAATTGAGGTGCACAAAATTATGAGGGGCCCAGATAGAGTACACAGGAAGGACCTGTTTCCCCTATTGGAGAGGTCAATTACCAGGGTGCCCAGATTTAAGGTGATTGGTAGAAGGATTTGAGGGGCCATGAGAAAAATCTTTTTCACCCAAAGTGGGTGTCTGGAAGTCACTGCCTGGAACAGTGGTGGAGGCAGAAACCCTCAACTCATTTAAAATGTGCCTGACATGCATCTGAAATGCTGTAACCAGCAAGGCTACGGACCAGGTGCTGGAAGGTGGGATTAGATTGGGCGGTTGTTTTTTTTTGGTCAGTGCAGACACGATGGGCTGAATGGCCACCATTTTGGTCTCAGAATGTGTGGTCACTGCTCGGCAATGGCTTTTGATGTTGCCCATTTTGATAAAGTGGTGGTGTTTGGCACTTATTATCTTGGAGTTTGGAGTCTCTCTGTCCGTGAAGTCATGGTCAACCCAATCCTTGAAGATAGTGGCCATTAACATCGAAAGGACTGCTTAAATTTCAGTATGCTTTCTCCCGGCTGGTCCAGACATGATGATGGCTTCCGTCTGCAGCAGTCACTGCGCATATTCTCAGTACAGGGGAGGTCACGTGACCTCTTATTCCATTTTGTCTTATATCAAAAGTGTGCCAATGTTGGAGCTTAACTCATCATTCACTTTATAGCTCAGAGTTACTTCTTGTGGTAAGCGAATGTGAAATGCCTCAAAACAAATAAAAACAACTTTCTGTTCACACACAGCTCCTTTTGCTCTGTGCATTTCCAGGAACCTAATGTGTCACTGAAATGATAAGATTTAAGTCAGGCATGGAAATTAGGGAGAGTCCATAAAACTTTTGGATTACAGCATTTTTTACTTCAATTAATTTTCCATTCCTTTCCCATCACTCCATCTCCAGTGTGGCAAAGAAAAAGCCACACTTAATATCATCACCATTTGCACAATATATGAAAAAAACATGAGAACAGAAAGTGCTGGAAATACTCAGCAGGTCTGGCAACATCTGTGGAAAGTAAAACAGAGTTAACGTTTCAGGTCTGATGTTCAGCACTGCCTGATTTTATTTCCGATTTCCAGCATCTACATTATTTTACTATTATTATGCTGATGAAGGAGTTTGGGCATTGGCCGTGAGGTATGATTCCGTGAGTATGACCATGTCAGGCTGCTGTTTGATTAATTTGTGGGACAGCTCTCCCCATTTTGGCACAGGTCCCCAGATATTAGTGAGGAGGACATTACAGGATTGACTAGGCAGGGTCTGCCTTTGTCATTTCCAGTGCCTAAGTCAATGCCAGGTGGTCTGTCCAGTTTCATTCTTCACTGACTTTTTTTTCGCAGTTTGATACAACTGAGAGGCTTGTTCAGCCATTTCAGAGGACAGTTAAGAGTCAACCACATTCCTGTGGGTCTGGAGTCACATGTAGGCCAGACCAGGTAAGGACAGCAATTTCCCTCCCCTGAACGGCCTTACTGAATTAGATGGGTTTTTATGATAATCCAGTAGTTTCATGGTCACCATTACTGAAACTAGCTTTTAATCCCAAATTTATTAATTGGATTCCAATTCCCAGAACTGCCCTGGTGGTGTTTGAACTACTGTCTCTGGATTATTAGACCAGTAACATTGCTATGCTGCCATTCCATTGTGCAGCAAGGTTGGTAGAATGTCATCTATATTACACAGCAGGATTTACAATGAAGCACATTGAACATTCTGTAGTTGGGGTGGTGTGGATGGGTGTATATATCACACCTTGCTACCGAAAGAAAAAGATCTCTGAAATGTCCAGGGTTGTTTCAGACATTGGAGTAGGTGCGAATGTTATCATCAAAACAAGCAAGTCGAAGAAAAGCCACTTTGCAGATGTTCTGGAAGATTTGGTTTTCTGTCATCAACAGTGGACAGATCGCAATGAGTCCTTAGACTGCTGACCCAGACATGTCAGGTGTGTATAGATATTTAGTAACAGTCTCCTATTAGAGCAACAAAAACACAGCAAACTGCACTGGATTGATATATCAGAAAACATTACAACAGCTCAATAGAATACCTCAAATGACTTTCATTGTCGTCTGTAACGCTTGATGTTAAAGCACATTTTATCATTCAATATTGTGTTCTGAAAAGGAAAAGAAGACTGAAAATAAATCAGAGGTGTGCGACGAGGGGTTATACTCACTAGAACTAACTAAGTATTGCTTTTTCTCTCTTCAGTGCAAGGAACTGGTTTCCAATATCAACCAAAATGCCCAGTGAAGTCAGCAGTTCAAGCAGGAGTCTCCGGACTGCAACATGATGGGTTGCCTGGCCAACTTTCCTTACCCTATCCCAGCGATGCCGAGACTAATTCAAGGACTTTTACTGTTATTTCAGTAAACAGCTGCTACCTCAGCAGACACTGTGCCTTTGTAGATTGTATAACGCCTTTCCCTTACCCTCCCTTACACCCCTGAAGTGTCTTACGATGCTTCTCTACATTAAAAGGTGCTAAATAATTGTAAGTTTCTGTAGCTCACTGGAAAACCCTCCTGAGATGGAGGCTTGGGGTAACCACTCCAACATTTTAGACCTCAGACTGTCCCAAAGCACTTTTCAGCCAATCAAGTACTTTTTGAAGTGTAGTCAGTAAATGTGGGATACGCAGTAGTCAATTTATGCCCAGTAACGTCTCACTAAGAACAATGAAATAATGACCAGTTCGCCTGATTTTGAAGGTGTTGGTTGAGGAATACATCTTGTTCAGGACATAAGATGCTTCCCTGCTCTTCCATCAAATAGTGCCATGGCATCTTTTACTCTCTCCTGAGAGCATGGACAAACAGAAAGTTTCAAACAATAGAGATTGAAATCAACAGTATAAATGTGATTTGGAGAAATAAAACTTTAAATGATTCTATTCGCTACATCCTGCCTGAAAAGTTAAAAGAGAATAGTGTACGATTGTTGTGAAAATAACAGGCATCAGTGCAGCTACGGATGGAACAAACAACGTGGACAATAGGGGACCTACAAATTTGGTGTACTTGAATTTCCAAAATGCATTAAATAGGCTGCCACATCAAAGGTTACCACACAAAATAATAGTTAATGGTGTAGTGGGTAACATATTAGCATGGGTAGAGGATTGGTTAGCAGAGAGTCGGAATGAATGGGTCATTTTCAGGTTGGCAGGATGTGACTAGTGGTGTGCCAGGGGGAATCACTGCTGGGGCCTCAACTATTTACAATCTACATCAATAACCTGGATGTCGGGACCGAATCTATGGGAGCTAAATTTGCAGCTAACACAAAGGTAGCTCGGAAGGTCAGTTGTCAAGAGGACATGAAGATGGAATTTTATGCTGGCGGTGAGGGGCTCGACATGAGGGGAAACTGACACTGAAATCCCCACATCGCCTCTTGTACGAGCGGCACGCCGAATTTAGTGCCAATCAGACACTTAACACTGACTGCGGACGGCATTCCGTATGATTTAGGACCCTGTCGAAGTCCCAACCTTGTCGAGCTGCTGACCAATCACAGGCCAGCAGCTGCAGTGCCACCGTGGAGACGGTGACTGCTGCTATAGCTGCAGTCACCAAGCATTGAGATGTGTACTGGAACCAGGTTCAAAGTAGGTCAGGGCAGGAGGACACTTGCATGGTGGGGGTCACAGGCGTGGAGAGTCAGCAGCAAGGGCAGGGTGGTGGTCTTCAGTGGGATCCCCTTCCTGATGACAGGTTCCTCATTCAGGCACGAAGTGAGTTTGAATGAGGGAGTCCCACCACTGCACTCCACACCACCACCCCACCCCGCCTCCGCCTCCCCCCCCCCCCCCCTACCATACCCTGCGTCCAGGAAACAGCCCGCACGGGTTTTCACGCCGTGCTTCCCGTGCGGTGACAGGGCTGCCCGTCACATGGGTAATTGCAGCTGCAACAAGAGCAGACCCTTAATTGAGAGTTAGTTACCAAGTTATGGGTCTCAATTGGCAGTGGAGCGGGAAGGCCATTCACAGAAATTCCCATCCAGTCTAAATTTCAGCAGAAGCTGTATCGTGGCCGAGTCCCCTCGCCTCCAGAGCACCGCAGGGAAGTGCATAAAATCCCCGCCCCCCCCCCCCCCCCCCGGAGTGTCTACAAAGGTATATAGACAGGTTAAGTGAGTGGGCAAAAGTTTGTCAGATGGAGTATAATGTGGGAAAATATGAACTTTCCCACTTTGGCAAGAAGAATAGAAAGGTAGAATATTATTTAAATGGAGAGAAACTGCAGTGCTCTGCAGTACAGAGGGGTCTCTGTGTCCTGGAACTTGACTAACAAAAGGTTAGTATGCCAGCACAGCAAGTTATTGGGAAGGCAAATGGAATGTTGTCATTTATTGCAAAGGGAATAGAATATAAAAGTAGGGATGTTTTGCTACATCTGTGCAGGGCCTGAGTAAGACCACATCTGGAGTACTGTGTACAATTTTGGTCTCCTTACTTAAGAAAGGATGAAATTGCATTAGAAGCAGTTAAGAGAAGGTTCACTTGACTGAACGTTCACCCATTGGAGTTTCGAAGAATGACAGGTGATCTAATTGAAACAATTATGATCCTGAGAGGACTTGACAGGGTGGGTACTGGAAGGATGTTTCTCCTTATGGGTGAGACTAGAACTAGTGGATACAGTTTAAAAATGGGGGGGTCTCCCATTTAAGACAGAGTTGAGGAGTAATCCTATCTCTCAGAGGGTCGTTCGTCGGTGGTATTTGCTTCCTCAGAGCCCAGTAGAGGCTGGGTCATTGAATTTTTTCAAGGCTGAGTTAGATAGATTTTTGATAGACAATGGAGTCAAATGCTTTGGAGGGCAGACAGGAAGTGAAGTTGAGGTCACATTCAGATTGGTCATGATCTTATCAAATTGACGAGTAGTCCCGAGGGGCTGAATGGCCTACTCCTGTTCCTGATTCACATATTCGTATATTTGATAGGGTCACCAGGAGGGGAACCTGCCCGATAGGCAATAACAGTGTAGGATTTTGCGTCAGTCGACACGAACTACAGGCCTAGCCTGTGACACCCACATCCCACGAACTATTAAAAAAAATCATTCTAGTCTCCCAACCCCCATGAAAATTCTGATAATTGGTCAGTCAAGATGCCAAAACCTAATTTTATCACAAGGACTGAAAATCGGTAATTACTGCCTTAAAGTTTGTGCTGCATTGTTTTATGAGCTCAAACAGAAAATCACTATCTTTGTATCATTAATTTCCTTGTTTTGACAAAGCATTGGTGGATATAATGCTTTTGTTGTTTTTATGTCATCACATTTCAATCCAGTTAAGATAATGATATCAAAATAAACTGATAATTTTCAGCCACCCTGACAATCTTAGGAAGAGAAATTATGGAAAGTTAATGCTTACAAAATTATGTGGTTGCAATAAATTTCTAAAATAAAGGCCACCTGCTGTCAGTGCATTGCCTCCAACTTTTATAATGTGTGAGTATTTTGCCTCTCCTGTTTTTTCCTCTTTCACACAATTGATCATTCTTTCCATCTCTTCTGCAATAGAGGTACCAGGCTGTCAGCATCTCCTACTTAGCTTTCCCTCTTCACACTCACCCCTTTAATTACCATCAAATCAAATTACTTCATACAAACTCTTAGCTTTCCAGGTAACTCAATATCATGGTTCCCTTTTCAAAACTGACACTCCCCAATGATCCTCACTTTGTAAAGGAATATCCAGAATCCTGATGCGACGCAGCAACTAGTGGTCACTAGATGGATACTCTGGGCTTCTCTCCACACTCCCTGGACTTCATCGCAATCCTCCCCTGCACTCAGACCTCCTTGTTACTCCCTTCCCCCCAATTCGCTACATGGTGAAACAGAAGAAGAAACAGCATCCACGATGGAAGGCGAGGTCTTGTCTTCCAATATCTCAAATTCTTTTCAATGCCCATAGTGCCAGCCATAATAATATACATAATCCAGCACAGCAAGTCACTGTTGCCCACTCCACAAACACACATAGCAATAAAACAAAACTGGGGTGCTTTTACAGGACATTTAACAAATTAAAATATCGACAAAGATTAAGAAAACTTCTGCAGCTTATTAATATGCAAAGTAAAGCCTGATGGGTTGTTGAAGTTAAACATGCAGTGGAGCAAGTCAATTTATTTTTTTTAGAGATACAGCACAAAAACAGGCCCTGTGGCTCACTGAGTCCATGCCAACCAACAGCACCCATTTATACAAAACCTACATTAACTCCATATTCGATTCCACTTCCCCACCATTCTCCTACCACCTACCTACACTAGGGGCCATTTACAATGGACAATTTACATATCAACCTGCAACTCTTTGGCTGTGGCAGGAAACCGGAGCACCCAGCAGAAACCCAATCAGACACAGGGAGAACTTGCAAACTCTGCACAGGCAGTACCCAAAACTGAACGTGGGTCGCTGGAGGCGTGAGGCTGTGGTGCTAACCACTGCGCCACCATTAGAAATGCAATTTAAAAATTCTAAAGTGTACACCCACAAGAACAGTGTTTGCTTTCATAGTTATAATACCACAACCTGCTAGCCGTAAACAGAAGGATTACCGAGCAGATGACATGTTGTTTTCCTGAATTCAGTCCAGGAATTGGTTCGAAAATCTGGTTTGAAATTGGAATTTGTTTACCGAATGTTGTTATGGAGAACACGTGGGAGAGGAAATGGAGGCTGGACAACAAATGAAACACTGTCCAAGATCCATCATTAACCTCAATTAAATGGTGGAAAAGTTCCTCTGCAGTTAGTGGTTAAAAAGTATTTTTTAAAGAAAAGGAAACAAAAACTCTAGCTGTCAGTCATCTTCATTACACCCACCAGGCTGGATTCTGTGCTGAGGCAGGACTCACTGCACCAGTCCAAAAATATGGAGAGAACCCCACCTCTGCCTTTTTGTGTCCCCCAGCAGTGATCCTCCAAGTCCTTTTGATTCAAGGTTTTAGGAGGTGAGATTTCCGTCCCTTTAAATACTTTGAAGGGACGGGGATCCTACCTCCAAGAGCTGCTGGCCAATCAGAGGACAGGCAGCTCAGCAGTGTCAGCAGCGCCACCATGTAGAGTGGCCACTGCCAGTATTGCAGAGGTCTCAGACCCAGGCCCAGCAGTGGAGCCCCAGAACAGAGGTCGATGAGGCGGTGTCGTCGGGACCAGGGCAGAAAGCTCCAAAAAGGATGGGGGGAGGCGGTCATTCAGTCCAGGAGAACAGGGATCCGGGAGGGGGGTAAAGTTGTTACACCTCCCACGGAGTAGGGGTACCCCTCCTCAAAGCATGTAGGGATGGCACCTTGTTTTACAAAGCGTCCTGCCTGCACGTCGAAGGCCCCCCTCGCTTCTGGTAAGATCCCAGCGGCGATGGGAGGAGGCACTGAATTGACCATTAATAGGCCACTTAAAGGTGTCAGTTGGCATCTGGGTGCAAAGGTGGTCGTCTGCCTATCCTGTCTCCAGGAGGATCGCTGGTCAATGGGGCCCTCTGGCCCGCCTTTCCCTCTGCTGCTGGTCACAATACTCCGTATCCCCCCGCCTCCGATTCTACCTCGCTGGGACCCTAAACTCCCTGCCACCATTTTACATCATGTGGCCCAATGCTGTTTTGGTCGTTGCACATAGTTGATGTGTGTTGCCTTCATAGGGGATAAAAAATCAAGTCTGGAATATCTAGGAAATTCGATTTAGAACCACCATCCTGAAAGATCCTTTAAACATTATTTACACTGTTACTTGATTCCATGTTAATTACCAAATTTTGTGCAGCTCGCTATTCTGGCACATTGAAAATCCTTACCATTATCTTCCTCTTGTATTCTCTGTGACAAACCTTAAAGACTTAAACCATCTTATTTGCATTTATAGATACAGGAGGCCTCTTGGGCTATTCAATCAAATCATAACTATTTTCTCACTCAAATCCATTCTTTGGAATCTCAATTCCATTTTTCCATTGCCTTTTACCCATGACCCAACAAAACAATCTACCTCTCAGCCTTGAAATTTTGAATTAGCCCAGCATTCCTAGCCTTTTAGAAGTTCCAGATTTCCCTGCCCTTTGTGTGAACAACTACATCCCAATTGCGCACCTAAATAGCTTAGCTCTAATTTTACGATTGTGCCCCCTTTTTCGCATATCCCCCATCAGAGGAAATTATCTTCATTTATCCCAACAAATCCCTTTATCACCTTAAACAAATCAATGGCAACACTTCAACCTCCGAAACTCAAGTTTATAAGCCAAGTTTTTGCAATCTATCCTAATAATTTATCCCTTTAACCCAACATATCATTCTATGCAGTGCCCCCTACACAACCAATCTACCCATTCAGAGGTGCCCTAAACTGAATGCAGTATTCCAGATAGAGTTTGATCAAGGCTCTGCACAACTGAAGCATCACTTCCTCTCTTTTGTATGACACGTCCTTGAGAGGCCAACATTTCATTAGCTTTTTGATTGCTTTTAATATCTATGAACTAGCTTTTAGTTATTTGAACAAGGACACGTTTATGTCCCTTTATAGCTTCCGGTAATCATCTGCACAATTTATTGTGTCTCCTAACTTAGTGCTATCTGCAAACTTAGATATGTAACTCCATTCCTTCACCTAATTCATTGATGTATATGCTGAAAAGCTGAGGTCCCAATACTGATACTTGGGGAGCACCAATTGTCACCTCCCACCAATCAGTTAATGAACTTCATCTTCACTACCTTCTACCTCCCAACCAATTATCCATCAACGCCACAAGCTTACCTCGATTACTGGGTGTCTTTGACCAAAAACAGAATAGGAACTGAGAAATAGGAGCAGGAGAAATTCAGTCAGTCTTTTTGATCCTGCTCCAACATTCAATAAGATCATGGCTAATTTTCTGCCACAACTCCAACTTCCCACACTCTCCCCATAGCCCTTAATTTTCTTAGTCTCCAAGAATCTATTGATATCTATTTTGATTATATTCACTGGCTGATCACCACTGCCTTCTGGAGTGGAAGATTCCAAAGATTCACGACCCTCTGTTTGAACAAATGTTTCATCTCAGTCCCAAATGGATGACCTCTTATTCAGAGACTGTGATCCTCAGTTCTAGGGTCATCAGCCAGGGAAGCATCCTCCCAGCATTCACCCTATCAAACTCCTTAAGAATTTCATCCATTTCAATGAGATCACCTCTCATCCTTCGAAACCCATCGAGCACACTAATAACCTAAAGGGAAGAAAATCTGTCATCTTACCTGATCTGACCTACATGTAACTCCAGACCCATATCAAAATATTTGACTCTTAACTGCCCTCTGAAATGGCCTAGCAAGCCTCTAAGTTGCATCAAATTGCTATAGAAATGTGGAAAAAGAATGAAAATGGACAGACTATCTGGCATCAACCAAAGCACTGGAAAGAAAGGCAGTCTGTGCTCAATCAACTCTGCAAAGTCCTCCTCACTAACATCAGGGGAGTTGTGCCAAAATTGGGAGAGCTGTCCCACAGCCTAGACAAGCAGCAGTTTGACATATCATACTCACAGAGTCATACCTTACGGTCAGCGTCCCAGACTCCTCCATCAATATCCCTGGATATGTGCTGTCCCATCAGCAGGACAGATCCAACAGAGGTAGCAGCACAGTGGCATACAGTTGGAAGGGAGTGGCCCTGGGAGTCCTTAGCATGTGGTTCAAACCTCATGAAGTCTCATGATATCAGGTAAAAGCAAACCTCCTGCTGATTGCCACCTACTGCCCTCCTTCAACTGAAGTATCAGTACTCCTCCATGTTGAACACCACTTGGAATAAATACTGAGAGTGTCCGGGTGGGAGACTTCAATGTCCACCACCAAGAGTGGCTTGGTAGCACCACTACTGACTAAGCTGGCAGAGTATTGAAGGACATATCTGCTAGGCTGCGCTTGCTGCAGATGGTGAGAGAACCAACAAGAGGGAAAAACAAACTTGACCTAATCCTCACTAATCTACGTGCCACAGATGCATCTGACCATGGCAGTATTGGCAGAATTATCCACTACACAGTCCTTGTGTCGACGATGTTTCAGTTGTCATACTGAGGATACACTTCATTGTACTATGTGGAACCACCACCGCGTTAAATGGGATAGATTCAGAACAGATCGAGCAGCACAAAACTGGGCATCCATGAGGCGCTGTGGGCGATCAACAGCACAAGTGCATTCAACCAGAATCTGTAACCTCACAGCCTGGCATATCCCTCACCATACCATCACCAGGGATTTAATCTTAGTTCAGTGACCAGTGCAGGAGAGCAGGCCAGGAACAACACCTGGCATACCTAAAGATGAGGTGTCAACCTAGTGAAACAACAACACTGGATTACATGCAAACAGCAGAAGCAGAATATGATAGGCAAAACAAATCAATCCGCAGCCAAAGGATCAGTTCAAAGCCCTGCAGTCCTGCACATCCGACCATGGTGCCAATAAATGGCTGAATGCTATGGATACAGCAAAGGCTATGGTGCCAACAACGTTCAGGCTGTAGTACTTAGGATTTGTGTTTCAGAACTATCTGTGCCATGAGCCAGGTTGTTCCAGTACACCTATAACACTGGCATCGACCTGGCAATGTGGAATATTGTCCGGGTATGTCCTTTCCACAAAAAAAAGAACAAATCCAATCCAGCCAATTACCATCACATCGGTCTACTCTCAAACAACAGCAAAGAGATGGAAGACGTCATTGTAAGTACGATCAACCAACACTTATTCAGCAATAATCCGTTTACCAGTGCTCAGTTTGGGTTCCACCAGGGCCACTCAATTCAGACCTCATCACAGCCTTGTCCAAACAGTGACAAAATAACTGAATTCAAGAGATGAGGTAAGAGTGATTACCCTTGACATCAAGGCAGCATTTGGCTGAGTATGGCATCAACGAGCTCCAGCAAAATTGAAGTCAGAGTCATTTACAGCATAGAAGGAGACCAGTTGGCCCATCGAGTTCATGCTGGATCTCCAAACTTGGAAGAATTACACTTGGTCCCCATATTCAAATCATTTATATAGATTGTGAACAGCTGTGGCCCAAGCACTGATCCTTGTGGTATCCCACTAGTAACAGTCTACCTTACTGAGAATGACCTGTTTATTCCTACTCTTTGCTTTCTGTCTGTTAATCAATTCTCAATCCATAACAGTATATTGCCCCCAATCCCATTTTGTTGACTAACCTCCTGTGTGGGACCTTATCAAAAGCTTTCTGAAAATCCACAGACACCACATCCACTGGTTATCCTTTATCTATGCAACAAGTAACATTCTTTAAAAACTCCAACAGTTTTGTCAAATACGATTTCCCTTTCATCAATTCACGGTGATTCTGTCCAATCATACCTTAATTTTCCAAGTGTCCAATTATCACATCTTTCAGAATAGGTTCTAACATTTTCCCCACGACTGGAGTCAAAGTAACATGTCTGTAGTTCTCCGTTTTCTCTCTCACTCCCCTCTGAAGTAGTTGGGTTACATTTGCTACTTTCCAATCTGCAAGAACTCTTCCAGAATCTATAGAATTTTGAAAGATAGCCTCCAATGTATCCACCATCTCGAAAGCCACCTCCTTCAATAATCTGGGATGTGGCTCATCTGGTCCAGTGGATGTATCAACTTTCAATCCAATTAATGTTTCGGGTTCACCTCTTTATTGATACTAATTCCTCTCACTTTTCTAATTCCGTTTCCCTGGTACTTCTGGGAGATTGTCTGTATCTTCCTCCGTGAAGACAAACACAAAGTCATTCTTTAGTCTCTCTACCACAAAGTGCCCTGTCTCCACCTGTAATGGACCCACATTTGTTCGAACGAATCTGTTTATTTTCGCAGACCTAAAGAAGCTTTTACTATCGCTTTTATGCTTCTCACTGGTTTGCATTCATAGTCTCTTTTCCCTTTCTTTATCCTTTGCTGGAATCTAAATTGTTCCCAATCCTCAGGCTCACCACTTTTTCCAGCAACCTTATAAACCACTTCCAATCATCTAATTCAATCTTTAATTTCTTTTGTTAGCCACATCATCAACCAGAAACTTAACTGGACCAGCCAGATAATTACCTTGCGACAAGAGCAGGTCAGAGGCTGGAAATTCTGCGGCGTTTAAATCACCTCCTGACTCTCCAAAGCCCGTCCACCATCCACAAGGCACAAGTCAGGAGTGTGATGGAATGCTCTCCACCTGCCTGGATGAGTGCAGCTCCAACAACACAAAACGCTCGACATCATCCAAGACAAAACAGCCCGCTTGATCCATCACTGGCATACAGTGGCAACAGTGTAACCACCGGCAAGATGCACTGCAGCATCTCACCAAGTCTCCTTTGGCAGCACCTTCCAAACCTGTGACCAGTACCACTTGGAGGACAAGGGCAGCAGACACATGGGAACAAAACCTCTTACAGGTTCCCCTCCAAGCCACACACCATCGTTATTTGAAGCTATATTGCATTTCCTTCACGGTCGCTGGGTCAAAATCTTGGAAGTTCCTTCCTGATAGCATAGGGGTTCAAAAAGGCAGCTCACCATTACCTTCTCAAGGACAATTAAGGATGGGCAACAAGTGCTGGCCTTGCCATCAATACTGACATCCCATGAAGAAATTTAAAAATCCTAGTTTACTCTGTCTCTTCTCATAACAGAATCCCCTCATCCTAGCAATCAGCGCAGTAAACCATTGTTGAACTCCCTCCAAGCTAAGTGTGTCCTCCCTTACAATAAGATGAACAAAACGAGAAACAGTATTGCAGGTGTGGTCTCACTAAGACCTTATCCACGGTGGTCATTAGATTTCTTCACTCAGTTACAAAGGGTTGGTGATTAAAAGGCTATCACACTATTTGCTTTCTGTACCTACATGTTAACTTGCTGACATGTGAACAAGAACACCCAGCTTCCTCTGAATACCAAAATGGTACCAGTTGTACCTGATTTGTACCAGTATAAATTACACCAACAACTATTCAGATAAAAAATACTGATGGACGCTTAAATAAAGCAGCACTGAAGTCCACGATGTTTCCACACGTTGCTTCTCGCTAATATGACGGCACATAACAGCTATCCTTAGGTTTAAACTGTGTTCACATGGTTACTGGTTTATGCTGCCATAGCAAGACCATTGTGAAGTCACCTGCACAATGTGCAGGACCAAAACTTATTGCATTAAAATATAAACAATAGTAGCAAAGAAATGAAGTATACTTGAACAGTTATATGTTGCAAAGTTGGTGGAATATTCCACCTTTCATCAGTTAGAGAACTCTATGTTTTACTCGATAATGACATTCAATGCTACCAAGCGTTTTCATACAAAAGAGTTTTCATGCCAAAAGCAAATATGAGGGGTTGAGTGGAAATGACCTCCGTTGCCGCAGAGACATAAATATGTATTGGAGTATCGAGCATGTTAGTGTGTCAATTTAAATATCTTCCAAAGTGGTTTGACTGGAGAGGCTAGGATTGTTCTCCTTTGGTGGGTTTTGATGGAGTAAATAATGATGGGAACAGATGGCACATATTTCAGTTCATTGGCAAAAATTCTGGGGGGGTGGGGGGCGGGGTGCAGTGGGGATGAAGGAGAAAGAGAATTTTTTGAATAAATGTTGCAAGTTATGATCTGGAATCTACTGTCCAAGGTTGGCAGGAGCCGATTCAGTCATAACGTTTAAATGGGAATTGGCTGTCCACTTGAAAAGGAAAAATCTGCAGGGCAACGGGGAAAGAACAGGGAGTGACAACAATTGGCTATTTCTCTCAAAAGTCTGTCAGTGCTCCGATGGGCCGAATGGCCACTTGCTGCGCTGCATGATTCTAAGAAAACTGGAGGTGCATTACCTTTAGCGGAGCCATGTGGGGATGGAGAGCAGCATGCGCTTGGTGGTGGGGTAAGGGTGGGTTGGGGGTGGGGGTGGAGGGGGAGCGAGCAGACGGACAATCCCAACATGATTCCAGCTGTTTATCACGATTATTCTACCTGTAGCAGTAACATGAATGTGACTTTTAATTGCCATACAAACTTCAACTGCAGGGAAGTCATTTTCAAAAGCAGAAGAAATCTGTTGCAACACTTTGATAATGGATTATTTTTTCTTCCATTCCTGCCCAGTTTCCTCCCTCCACTCAAAGAAAAGTTTGACTCCTTCTCTGGCACGGTTCCATGTACCTGTAGCTTTGAGGCACTTCTCTAAAGCAGCCATTTGCGTTTCAGCCAGAACAGTGAATGCTCGCATCCTAACTGACCGCACCGAGAGCAGAAGGGGGAAGCAAGAGAGAGATCACCACCAAACTGAACCCAAACTCGTGTCATACACACACATGGATGTCACTGGATAACAATCAGGAGCAGGGGCCATGATCATTTTCCTCTCCCTAATTAAAGAGTAGGTGAGGCCAATTGTGGCAATCCCACCACCATGGCAGCTGAGATTAACTAACATAGCACAGAATGCAAATTGAATCTGGAACCTTCCTGGTCTGCACTGAGTAGTGCTGGATGACACTGAGTGTGAAGAAGGGAGTTTGGTAAGGACGGGAACTATAAATTAATTAAGAAAACATAAATTAAATTGACACAATAATGATTGCAGGAAAGGTGATGTGTCAGGGAAGTTCCTGGATGCCACGGCAATCCATGGCAACCATGTTTGTAGTAAGTGTCTTTGGCTTGAGGAGCCTCGGCTCAGAGTAGTTGAGCTTGAGCCGCATCTGTAGATACTGTGATGCATCTGGGAGGGGGAAAGTTAACTGAACACTTTGTGCCAGAAGGTAGTCACACCCTTTAGGATAGGGTCGTTTGTTTTAGTCACTGTTCAGGGTCAGGAGGGTGTGACTGCAAATCAGGCAGGTAAGGGGATTGAGAAGGTGGGAGTGGAAGAGCTTCAGCCCTTGCAATTGAGCAACAAGTTTGAGGTTCTTGCCGCTTGTATGGACAAGAGCGACGGCTATAGTGTTGATGAACAGACTGACTGTGGTACCATGGCACAGGAAACCGTTCAAGTGGGGGGAGAGAAAAATAAAGTAGTGGTAGTAGGAGACAGTATAGTGAGGGAGAATGACACTGCCCTTTGCAGCAAACAGGGGAAGTCCAGAAGGCTGTGTTGCTTACCTGGTGCCAGGGTTAGGGACATCTGCTTAGGGCTAGAGAGAAACTTACAGTTGGATGGGGAAGAACCAGCCTTCCTGGTCCATGTAGGTACCAATTACATAGGGCGGACAAGGAAAGAGGTTAGGCATCGTCAGTCGGTGGAGCTCGGCTCCAAATTAAGAAGCAGAACCGCAATGAGCCACGTGGAAATTGGAGTAGTTCAAATAAAATTAGTGAAATGAATCTGTGGCTCAAAGACTGGTGATGTAGAAGTGGATTTCGTTTTGTGAAGCACTGGCACCAGTACTGGTGAAAATGGGGGCTATACCATTGGGACGGTGTACATCTGAACTGTGCTTGGACCAGTGTTCTCTGCCTCACTCTCTGCGATTCCCTGGTTCTCCCTATGTCTATGCCGCTCCCTCTTTCTCTCCCCCTCTCTCTTTCTCTGCCTCTGTCCATGACTCTGTCTGTGCCTCTCTTAGACCATCTCGCCCTCTATATCTTTTCATCTCTCTCTTTCATCTCTCCCCTTGGACAACATTGCTTTCAGCCGTTCCTTGTTTAATTTAGAACCAGTAACTCTTCCCCGTCGAATCATAGAACATTTAAGGCACAGAAAGAGGCCACTTGGCTCATTGTGTCTGTGGCAGACAAAAAACGAACTACCTATTCTAATCCCACATTCCAGCGTGTTGTCCATAGCCCTACAGCATATGGCACTTGAGCTTCATATCCAGACTCATTTTGAATGCGTTGACGGTCTCCACATCAACTACCCTTTCAGGCAGTCAGTTCCAGACCATCACCACCCTCTGAGTGAAAAAGATTTTCTTCATCTCCCTCTGGCTTTTCTCGCAATCACTTTAAGGCTATGCTCTCACATAAATGACTTCACTGTTAAGGTGAATAGAACCTTCACCTCGACTCTATCCAGGCCTCTCAGAATTTTGTACATTTCAATCAAATCTCCCCTCCGCCTGCTCTGTCCCAAGGAAAACAACCCCAGCCTATCCAATCTTTCCACATAGCTACATTTTTCCAGTGCTGACAACATCCTCGTAAATCTGCTCTGTACCCTCTCGAGTGAAATTACATCCTTTCTGTAATGAGGTGACCAGAACTGCACATATTACTCAAGATGGGTCCTAACCACTGAGTTTATCAGTTCCAGCATAACCTCCCTGTTGTTGCATTCTATACCTGCCTTGTTGGGAAGGTCACTGCAGTTTGAAAATATCAAACACTAATCCAGCCCCCACCCCTTAAACACCCAAAATATACTCCCAATGCAGGACTGGGCAGATCATGAGAATTGTTACTGATTGTTACAACTTGTCTCATCCTCTCTCTGTCTCTGCGTCTCATGTCTGTCTCTATCCATCTCTCACCATCTCTCTCTCTCACTTTTTTCTCTCCACCTCTCCCCCTCTCTGCTGTTTCTCTGCCTCCCTCTCCCTCTTTCTCCACCTCTGTCCATGAATCTGTCTGCGTGTCTCTCTCTCACCATCTCCAGTTTATACATAACGGATGAGCTCCCTCTATTTTATACAGCTGTTATGGTGGGATTTGAACCCCTTTCCCTAGACCATTAGTTGTGCCACTGGATTACTTGCCTAATGATATTATCACTCTGAAACTGCCTCCCCAATGGACGTGGACAGTGTCTGTCCCAGAATATCACCCACAGTAGTTTCTAGGCTGTAACCCAGAACATCGTCCTGAATCAGTCTCAGAGTTCACATTATAACTTTGAAAAGGCAGGAACAGAGTGAAACGGGATTGGTTTTGTCCCTGGATTCAGTGTATACTGCAGACAGATCAGTTACATTAAGGATACAAACAAAGGGAATGAACAAGGTCAATACAATAAGATGGAAAATGTAAATGACGCCACTCATAATTGCCATCCATCCAGTATGAGTACAGATTTCAGGTTTATTCCCGAGAGAGATCTTACAACGAAAATGTCATTGACATTGAAATGATTGTGTTTTATCCACCACATTATTTACATCAGAGTCAAAGCTGCTGATGTAATGTGTTTGTTCAGGTGAGTGTAACTAAAAGCAATGATCAGGGGGATAAGAGTGTCATTGGAGACTCATCCCCTGTATAAATCAGGACCGATTGGAATGGATCAGCTCAGAGTGCCTGCTGGAGCTGTGGTTTCCAGGCTAACAGAAGACTCTGCTTCTCACAGAAATGGGATATCCAGTAATGTATCAGATAGAACGCATTTATTATCCTGTACTTGCAGCAACTGGAGTCCCTGGTAAGCCAGTATCCCAGCTGTTAATCGTGTAAATCAATGTTGATTGTGCTGCTGTACTCGGTATTATTTCTCACTGTATGTGTTACAGAACCGCCTGTTATTTTCCAGCAATTTACTGATGGTATCGCCTCACTGTCTACACTTACATTCTTGAACTGTATTATGTTTAGTTTAGTTTAGAGATACAGCACTAAAACAGGCCCTTCGGCCCACCCAGTCTGTACCGACCATCAACCACCCACTTATACTAATCCTACACCAATTCCATATTCCTACCACATCCTGTCCCTATATTTCACCTACCACCTACCTATACTAGGGGCAATTTATAATGGCCAATTAACCTATCAACCTGCAAGTCTTTGGCATGTGGGAGGAAACGGGAGCACCCGGAGGAAACCCACGCAGACACAGGGAGAACTTGCAAACTCCAACCAGGCAGTACCCAGAATTGAACCCAGGTCGCTGGAGCTGTGAGGCTGCGGTGCTAACCACTGCGCCACTGTGCCACCCCTGTGTCTTTAATGGTTTTCTTTTCTGTCACTGTGGCATTGTTACTGGAGTATTCTATGTACTGAGAGCATTCAAATCAAGCATCTCGGTTACGATCAAGAATCAGACCATCAGAAGCTTTTAACAGTTTCATGATGTGAATCTAACCAGTCCTGGAATGTTTGTATGATTTTTTTGCTGTGATTGATAATGAGACATCTCACGGTCTCAATGTTACAAGGGGACAGCACAATGTCCTCCCTCCCGAAAACAAGATTCAGTTTAACTGAATGCATTTATTGGTTATCACTGTTATCAAATATTATTTCATTCTGTGTGTGTCTGACGCGGCTTCAGATGTCTAGCTACTGAACTGAGTTTGCTGCTGACACTTTCACACCTCGTTCTCTGCTTCACTTTGGACCCTTCACTATCACTGGCCTACATTGCAAAATTGAAAGTATTGATGTGATGTTTTGACGGTTCACTTTCTTATCAGTTGGAATCAAGAGTCGTTCCATTTATATGTAGATTATCAACTGCAGCACTGATGTTGGTGTTTTATTAATTAAACTATCCCACATTCTAACGGATTACTTTATAATTCCAGAAGAAAGATTTTTAATGTTTGTGAGGTCTATCTGGAAGAAGCTTTCACTCCTGTTTACTCCATGTATTGTTGATGAAGTGAAGAGTGTAGGTGAACACGCGGAGACTTGGATGTTCTGCAGATACATTAAATTACTCACAGAGGTTTCACCATTGAACACACGACCTCTGAGAATAGAATCATTGAATCTGGGGCGGGTGAACAGAACACAGGCGCAGATTGTTAGGAATAAACTGTGTGTGAAAAGAAGCATCAAGTAACAGTCTGCAGGGTGTGACTGCTCCAGAGAGATAGGGAAGGAGAAAAGGAGCAGGGAGAATGAAACCGACGGAAAGAGGTAAGCAGGAGTAAAAAGAAAGAGAAAGAAGCAGAAGTGTAAATAATTCACTATCATTGTTAGCGGGAATGAATCTGAAAGAATCATTCGACACTTGGGCCTGATCCAAACGTCAAACACTTTATTCGTTAACGCCGGCGGGGAGCAGGTCACTAGGCAATCCAGGTTCCTCTCCACCGGACAAAGGAAAATCATCAATATTTATACAGTTTCAAACAGTTGCTCAGCCCAATCTGTCTGGACACAGTACAATCATAGTGAATATAGATTACATGCTTTGATCACGGGAACCAATGAAATTGATTACTAGCCATTGGGGGACTGCGTGACCAGCACATGGACAGCTAAGGGGTTACTCATGAATTCATGATGTCTTCCAAACACCCTTATCCACTGTCCTTGGGTCTTATGTGTACATAACATCTTTTCTTAACCTTGTTAAAGGCTGGTATCTTTGTCAGAATTCGATAAGGACATCTGCTAGAGAAATTCCAGTGAATGAGCCTTTTTCTGCTGTATCTGTGTGATTCAGAGCTTATAAGGAATGTAGTCAAGTTCGTTAGCTAAGTCCCATGGTGCCTTGAAAATATTTCATTGCTCGCCAGAATTATATGTTATTGGCTATTCGGATAATATTTATTGCAGGGGCCTCTGCCATGGGAATACACTTCAGCAATCATAAAGTGCTGGAATGTCCAGAACAATTAGTGAGAGAAACTGTGAGTTGAAGTTATCTGTTGTCAGATTGCGTTCATTTTCCTGTTGGACTTGATCCTCTGTGTTGATTTCTGTCAGGTCCTCATTTTGTTTTGCAGAAAGTTCCTATTCCTTACTTAGTGACAGAATAAACAGAATAGAATCAGTTCTTCACTGATGGTAATTCATTGTTTAAATACTGCACTTTAAAATCTCTGTGACTGCTAAATTCAATAAAGAGCGAGGCTGATATCAGAATTATATTTACATTTATATTTAATAGCCTGTGCAAACTAAATATATTGACTATATTGTATAAATAATGAACTGTTCTCCAACACCAATAACCACAGGGATTATTGTTTGAATGTATTAACTGAGTTGTATTACTGGGATCGATAGATTAGATTTCCTCGAACACTCTGCTGCAGTCTCTCCCTGTGAATCTCAGCCTCTCCGCTCACTGTATTGAATCCTCAGTTTCCTCATCCATTGCTTCAGTTTGTCCACTTTCCCAAGCCATCTGCTCCAGTCTCCCCTCCAACATGTCCTTTACTTCTCTCCCTCCCAATCTCACTAACTGGCACCACCTCCAGCTGCCTCGTCCAACCTGATAGGAGTACAGCAATATATGAGCAGGATGAGGCAATTCAGCCCTTCGAGCATGCTCCGCTATTCTAGATCATGTCTGATAGTCAAACTCAACGCTGCAGTTTTCAGTCTTTTCCCATTTGTCGGTTCAAATAAAGCAGAGCAACAAAACATGCTTCACATCCCGCTCTCCTCAAACATCCCAATTAACCCACTGGATTCCATATCTGTAAAACCCCTTCTAATTTCCCCACTGGCACTGCATCCTCACTCATTACTTCCAGTAGATCCGGTGCTGACTTTATTCACTTTCTGTATTAATTTCCCAATTCATTATTAATAATTATGTTTTCAAACATTTCACTGTGGCAAAGCAGTGCCCAGATCAATGAATCAGTTTTCACTGCTCGATGCACCAACAAAGCTGGAAATTTCAGCCCAGATCCTATCAAACCGCTGCTTTGTCTCCAGGTCTGATCAGTAATTTATCTGCTTCCTTTTCTCTCTCCTGCAGTTAACTTGGAGGCGATTGTGATCCTATCCCGAGGAAAGTGCAGTCTCTCCAAATGTATCACTGTCCACCTGATGGGAATGGCAGTGTCTGATCTCCTGGTCGTTAATATTTGTCCCATATTGAACTGGATTGTTTTAATGTATTTCCCATATTCATTCCTGAAACTTAATGTCTCTCATCAAGGTTCTGTCATTAAGGTTCTGTGCTGTGCATCCACAGTTGTTTCAGTCTAGCTCACAGTCGCTTTCACCTTTGATCGATTTGTGGCCATTTGTTGTGAGAAGCTGTAAACAAAATATTGCAGCGAGAAAACGGCGGCTGTGGTTGTGGGAACAGTGAGTGTGCTGGGCTGTTTCGAGTCTCTCCCCTGGTACTTTACACGGGAACAACATTACATTATTGATAATGTTCCCATGAGCTGTCATTTTAATCTGAGCTTCTATACTTCCCCCATATGGGGGGCATTTCAATAGTTTGACCTCATTGTAGCACATTGTCTCCCGGTCTTTCTGATGTTGCTGCTCAATGTTCTGACTGTCAGACGGATTTCTTTCTCAGTAAAGTCCGCAGGGGATTCTGGCGCCACAGCAATGGAACGACTCACAAGGATCCAGAGATGGAGAATCACAGAAGATCAATTATTTTGCTCTTCTGTATATCCAGCAGTTTTATACTGTTATGGGTGACCCAGGTTGTGTCTTACATTTATGGGTGAATTGCAGATATTCAGTATTATTCCTCCGTCACTGACCCTGTCTATATCACAGATCAAACATCAATGATGCTGCAGCTTCACAGTTCCTGCACCAACACATGTATTTACACTGTGACCCAGACTAAATTCAGACAGGAGCTGAAGAAGGCGGTGAAATACCCATTCAATCTCATTGCGAAATTAGTGAAATCATAGAAAGAAAGAAACCATGCGCGATGCCAATATCAACACACTCTGCAAGAACAAGCGTGGCTGCAGTGACTGCAACAACTGCCGTGGAAGCTCCCTGCTCAGCATACTGGGGAAAGTCTTCACTCGAGTCACATACAAAAGGCTCCTGAAGCTGGCTGAGCGTGCCTACCCTGAGGCACAGTGCGGCTTTCGAGCAGATAGATCCACCATTGACATGCTGTATTCCCTTCGCCAGCTACAGTCCAAATGCCATGAACAACAAATGCCCCTCTACGTTGCTTTCATTTGTCCCAACAAAGCAGACGTGGTCTCTTCAAACTTCTCGAAGAGTTTGGATGTCAATCAAAGCTGCTAAGTATCATCACCTCATTCCATAACAATATGAAAGGCACAATTCAGCATCGCGACGCCTCATCAGACTCCCTTCCTTTCCTGAGTGGCGTGAAACAGGGCTGTGGCCTCGCACCAATGCTGTTTGGGATCTTCTCCCTCTGCTCTCACATGCGTTCAAGTCTTCAGATGAAGGAATTTTCCTCCACACAAGATCAGGTGGCAGGTTGTTCAACCTTGCCCATCTGAGAGCGAATACTGAGGGAGCCATGGGAAGAAATTGCTAGGGCCTTGACAGAAATCTTTGTATCCTCATTGGCAACAGGCGAACAGCCAATGTTGTTCCGTTCTTTCAGAAGGGTCGCAAGGATAATCCAGGAAAGTATAGGCCGATGAGCCATACGTCAGTGGTAGGGAAAGTTA
The DNA here is from genome assembly GCF_036365525.1 of Heterodontus francisci. Classification (NCBI taxonomy): domain Eukaryota; kingdom Metazoa; phylum Chordata; class Chondrichthyes; order Heterodontiformes; family Heterodontidae; genus Heterodontus; species Heterodontus francisci. Next base: position 3,780,518 of record NW_027141473.1, read on the forward strand.
TGAGATTGGATTCTTCGGGGCAGGATTTACTCCCATTTGGAAACAAACGAACTTATTAGCGAGAGACAGCATGGTTTTGTGAAGGGGAGGTCGTGTCTTACTAAATTGATTGAGTTTTTTGAGAAAGTGACGAAGATGAGTGATGAAGGAAGGTCAGTGGATGTTATATGGACTTCAGTAAAGCCTTTGACAAGGTCCCTCATGGCAGGCTGGTAATAAAGGTGAAGTCACACGGGATCAGAGGGGAGCTGGCAAGATGGATACAGAACTGGCTCGGTCACAGAAGACAGAGGGTAACAATGGAATCGTGCTTTTCTGAATGGACTGATGCGACTAGTGGTGTTCTGCATAGATCAATGCTGGGACCTTTGATGTTTGTAGTATATATAAATGATTTTGACGAAAATGTAGCTGGTCAGATTAGTCCATTTGCGGACGACACAATGGTTGGTGGAGTTGCGGATAGTGATGAGGATTGACAGAGGATACAGCAGGATATAGATTGGTTGGAGACTTGGGCAGAGAAATGGCAGGTGGAGTTTCATCCGGACAAATGTGAGGTAATGCATTTTGGAAGGTCTAATGGAGGTGGGAAGTATACAGTAAATGGCTGAACCATTAGCAGTATTGATAGGCAGAGAGATCTGGGCGTACAGGTCCATAGGTCACTGAAAGTGGCAACGCAGGTGGATAAGGTAGTCAAGACATGCTTGCCTTCATCATAGAGTAAAACAATTGGCAAGTCATGCTGCAGCTGTGCAGAACTTTTGTGAGGCCACACTGAGATTATTGCATGTAATTCGAGTCACCCACACTACCAAAAGGACGTGGAGGCTTTGGAGAGGGTACAGAAGAGGTTTACCAGGATGTTGCCTGGTCTGTATGGCATTAGCTATGAGGAGAGGTAGGATAAACCCGGATTGTTTTCACTGGATCGACGGAGGTGGAGGGGCGACATGATAGAGGTTTACAAAGTTATGAGGGGCATGGACAGAGTGGATAGCAGAAGCTTTTCCCCAGGGTGCAAGAGTCAGTTACTAGGGGCACAGGTTTAAGGTGCGAGGGGCTAAGTTTAGAGGGGATGTGCGAAGCAAGTTCTTTACACAGAGGGTGGTGAGTGCCTGGAACTTGCTGCCAGGTGAGGTGGTGGGAGCAGGTACAATAGCGACGGAGAAGAGGCATCTTGACAAATACATGAATAGGATGGGAATGGAGGGATACCGTTCCCAGAAGTGCTGAATATTTTAGTTTCGGCAGGCATCAAGATCAGTGCAGGCTTGGAGGGCCGAATGGCCTGTTCCTGTGCTGTACTGTTCGTTTTTCTTTGTTATTTGTTCTTTGTTCTTTGAATATGGGCATGATGACAATGGACTGGAAGGTTGTAGATGTCACGCCCTGTTTATAAAGAAGGTGATTCCTGACAACGTAGCGGCCCGCTGACGTTATCAGAGTGAGCCAATGCAAGAGAGTAAGTTATTACGATGAGATCAGACAAATATATGCTGGGAGAAGGGGCAGAGAGTAAAAATCTCAAAATAACTCAGTAGTCAAGGCTAGACGTTGAAAAAATAATAAAAGGGAAAAACTAAAGTTCCAGCATTTGTATGCAGGTAGCATTTGAAAATGCACCGATGTATTGATAGCACAAATAGATATCAATAAGCATGATCCGCAAACCTTTCGAGACATGTCTCCAGCCTGACATAGATTGCCACCTGGATATTGAAGAGTACATGTCATTTAGGAAGGACAGGAGGCTAGGAGAAGGTGAAGCTGTGGCTCAGTTTATTAATGATGGCATTAGCACATTAAACAGGGGTGACCTAAGTTAAAGAACCCAGGATATAGAAGCGGGTTGGCTAGAGATGAGAAATGATAAAGGGAAGACGTCACTTGTGAGAGTCCCTAGCAGTACCACATGGTAGGACAGAATATACTGGAAGAAATAATGGGAACTTGACAGAAAGTTACAGTAATAATCATGGGGGATTTTAATGTGCCTATAGGCTGGAAAAATCAGATGGCAAAGGTAGCATAGATGAAGAGTTCATCGAATGTTTTCAGGATAATTTCTTGGAAAGGCAGGCTCTGGAGCCAATCAGAGAGCCGGCTATACCAGACCTGGTATTACGCAACGAGATTAGATTAATTTATGGCCTCATAGTAAAGGCGCCCCTCGGTAGCAAGGATCATAATATGATTGAAGTTTACATTCAGTTTGAATGAGCGAAGAATGGGTCCAGGTCTAGCATTTTAAGTTTAAATCAGGGAAATTATAAGGGCATGAAAGAAGACATAGCTAAAGGCAACTGGCAAATTAGGTTCGTGGACGTGCTATGGCCGACATTGAGGGAATATTTCAGAATACACCGTATAGATATATTCGACAAAAAAGAAACATTCCAATGGGAGGACCCACCACCTGTGGTTCCCTAAAAAAGATAGCATGCAACTTAAAGAAAAAGTGTAAGATTGCACAATGATGTATAAGAGGTCAGAAGATTGGACGCAATCTAAAACAAATGAAGAAAAGATAGGAGGAAAAAATTAGAGTATTTGAGAAAGCTGGCTAGATATATAAAGACAGATTATATAGTTTTGTTTTGAAGGAAAGAGCTAAAGTGAACGTTGGTACAATAGAAAATGAGTCTGATGAATTAATAAGGGAAAATAAGGAGATGGCAGATGAACTGAACTGGTATTTTGTATCAGTCTTGACTATAGAGGATACAAGTAGCATTTCAGAAATAGCTATGAATCAGAAAATGGAACGGAGCATGGAAATCGAGACAAATGTAATCACGAGGGAAGTGATATTGAACAAATTGTTGGAGATGCGGGTTGATAAGTCCCCTGGACTTGATCGACATCATCTTCGGGTCCAGAAGATGTGGCCAGTACGAAGTTAATTGTAATTTTCCAAAATTTCCTAGATTCGGCGAAGGTTGAATTAGATTGCAAAAATAATAAGTTATATAGTTGATGCATTGATCTAAATTTCCTAAAATTGTCTAAATTACATTGGAAAATAGCGAATGTAACGCCTTTATTCAAGACAGAGGGAGACCAAAAGCAGGAAACTAAGGCTAGTTAGCTTCACATCTGACATAGGGAATATGTAAGAAGCTAATATTAAATGCATTATAGCAGGATACTTAGTCAAATTCAAGGTAATCAGGCAGAGTCAACATGGTTTTGTGAAAGAGAAACCTTGTTTAACAAATATATTGGAGTTCTTTGAAGAAGTAACACGTGCTCAGGATAAATGGTAAACTGTGGATGTTTTTTTTATTCAATCATGGGATGTGGGCGTCAATGGCCAGGCCAGCATTTATTGCCCATCCCTAATTGCCCTAACTGAGAGGCTTGCTCGGCCATTTCAGAAGTCAATCACATTGCTGTGGGTTTGGAAACACATGTAGGCCAGACCAGGTAAGGACAGCAGATTTCCTTCCCGAAAGGACATTCGTGAATCAGATGGGTTTTTTTTTACAACAATCGACAATGGTTTCATGACCATCGTTAGACTAGCTTTTTAATACCAGATTTATTAATTGAATTCAAATTCCACCTTCTGCTGTGGTGGGATTTGAACCCATGTCCCCAGAGCAGTACCCTGGGTCTCTGGGTTACTAGTCCAGTGACAATACCACTACGCCACCGTATTGTACTTAGATTTCCAGAAGGCATTTGATAAGACGCTACATCAAAGATTATTGTTGAAAATAAATGCTCATGGTACAGGGGAGTAACATATTGGCACTAATGGAAGATTCATTATTGAATGGGAAACAATGGGTTGGAAAGATGTAACGAGTGGAGCTCTGTGGTATCAGTGCTGGGGCCTTAACTTTTAACAGTTGCTGCAAGAGATTTTATTTTTGTATGGAAAGCTTACAATTCTGTGTGTTGATAAAAAGCTGAAAAAAAAAGGATTTTCAGTTGACTTGGGCAGCTGCAAATAGCTGGAATTTCTGGATGTTGACTTTGCATGCAAGAGTATGAAAAACAGTTTCAGCAAGCCAGTCAGGGGTTTTGACCTCCTCAGAGCAACACTTTGAATGACAGACGAGACACACTGTCTGATTACGTGATCAGCCCAGGAAGGCTTTTTGCATTCACTTTGAAGTTTTAAAAGTGAGTTGGACAAAGAGCAGGAATTTGTTACCTAGACCTGCCCTGCCTGGAAACTGGAGCAAAAGAAATCTATATGTTGAAAAGAAATCCTGCATTCGAAATCTGGCAGATTCCTATAGTCTCCTGTCACAGAAGAATTCCTGCATCCAGTGTGGTTCATGTTGCCTCCTGCGTTTTTGGAAATTCTGAAATCTGAACAAAGCTTCTAGTGCTCTGTTCCTGCAATGAGTCCTGAGCAGACCTGTTGCTACAACAGGCTGAATGATCTTTGTGACGACTGCTGCAGTCGAATTGCCTTGAACGCCTAGACATATAAGAGTGATCATCAACCTCGCCTTCGGAGTGTCAGTACTGAGGGAGTGCTGTTCGCTTCGGGGTCAGTACTGAGGGATTACTCCACTGTGGTGGGGGCGGCGGAGGATGTGAGGTGAGTGTCATTTTTGAGGGAGCACTGCAGTGTCGAAGGGTCAGTACTGAAGGAGTGTGCACTGTCAGTGGATCAGTACTGAGGGACTGTGCCTTGCTAGAGGAGCAGTGCTAAGGGAGAGCTGCACTGTCAGAGGGTCACTTCTGAGTGAGCGCTGCACTGTTGGAGGGTCAGTACTGAAGGAGCGCTGTCTGGTTTGTGGGACAGTACTGAGGGAATGCTGCATTGTTGAATGTGCCGCTTTGTGGATGAGACATCATACTGAGGTGCTCTACACTCGTTCACGAGGAGGAAAAATTCCATGACCCTTACTCCCGCTGTGATGACTTCTGTTGCATCAAGACTACCTAATTTCCTGTTTCCCCGTATCTTCCAGCCAAGGACAGATCATGATCGAAGAACTGAATTACCTCCTCCAGTTTCTGTGCAACAGATTCTCGGTGCTGAATGGCCGAAAGCTGTTCCTGTGCAATAGGCCCACGCGGGCTGAATGGCCTCCTCCTGTTCCTCGTGTATGAAACAACCGGATTGGGGGGGGGGAGGGGGCGGTATAAGTGCTGAATGGGACTGTTCCTGCTCCTGTGTAACGGGATCGAGGTCTGAATGGCTTTATCCTTCTCTTCTCTTAGGGATTCGAGGGTTTGATAGGCCTTCTCTAGTGCCTCTGTAGAAGGCGCAAAGAACTGAATGGGCTTCCACTTGCTCCAATGTATCAGGCTGAATGGCCTCCTCCTCTTCCTGTGTAAAAGACTCGAGGGGTATGAATGGCCTCCTTCTGTTCCTGTGTAACAGGCCCGAGGGGCTTAATGGGTATCCGCCTTTTCCAGTGTATCAGTCTCGAGAAGGGGTTGAATGGCCTCATTTTCCTGTGAAACAGGGTCGAGAAGGGGCTCAATGGGCCTCCTTCTGTTCCTGAGTTACAGGCTCGAGGGGCTGAATGAGCCTCCTCCAGTTCTTGTATAACAGGATCGAGGGGTTTACTGCAATCCTCCATTACTGGTTCGAAGCACTGATTGGCCTTCTCCTGTTGATCAATTCAGCCTAATTGGTCAAACATGCTGTGGGGCTGTGAATCTCTCCCTCTGGTTAACTCTGCCCTTGTACGATCTGTTCTCTCCTCTCTTCCCTCCCCCGGAACAGCTGAAGACTCTTCACAGTGAGATGGTGAGAGACCGCCTGGAATAAAGACAAGAAATGCTGGAACAACTCGGCAGGTCTGGCAGCATCTGTGAAAAGATAAGCAGAGTTAACGTTTCGGGTCAGAGACCTTTCTTCGGAACCCCCTGGAGTTTTGTTGCCCGCAGTCCCACTTCTCCGTGCTTTACATTGAGAGGCTGAAGCTCAAGGCGCAGAAGGACGATGACTGAAATCTACTCTTCACAACAGAATCAGCTGAAGAACATCACTGGAAAAAAAACATGTGATCCAGAGATGGGATTGATTGGTGGTTGAATAGGAAACCTCATCGTTGGGAGAAAACAGCTTCAAGTTTTCATGATTTAATTAATGTATTCAGAATTGTCCAGTCTTTGGAGTTTTCCAAAAGAATCTCGGAAATAAATAGATTCTATCAGAATGCAGATTGAACTCAATGTCGTAATCTGTTTGTTCATTTTAAAAATACACAGTTTGAGAAATGTGGAAACCTCAATATCCCCGTGGAGATTCCACAGGGTATATATTACAGGCTCTGGGAATGTATCGCCTCAAAGTTCAATCTAGAGAGATTGCCTGCAGTACCTTCGGACAGATAACATCACAGAGAACATGATTGGAACTTCTTGCAGTATCGAGAAAATATACTACCTATTGCTTGCAGTTATTGGTGTTCCTGGTAAGTGACTATAACCATTGAAGTAATGCAGATCTGTGCATGAGCTGGTCTCTGGTTTCAATCTGTGACTGATAATGTTACAACCTGATCTAGTGGTGAGTGATATAGTGACACTCTATCTACATTAACATTTTTTTACTTCAAATATCCTGAATTATCTCTTCGGTGTTTTTCCATTTTCTCAACTAAAAATAAACCTCTGTCTGTACCTGACAAGGTCTCTGCATAACCACATTATTACACATAGTGGAATATCGTGTAATGTTGAATTAGACAACAGTGAAAGCAAGTCACTGACTGAAGGTATTAGTGGGAGCATCACTTAGTGTAAACTCAAATGTAGGACACTAATGGGATCCTCTGTCATTGTAGTTTTGTACAGAACGTGGGTCACGAACCGGAGTGGAATACCTGACTCCAGTCGTCATGTATTACTGGGAGCATCTATCACTGTAGTTTTGTACAGAGTATGTTTGCACAATCCCGGTTCTGTTGCAGAATAACTGCTTCGGGTGACTGATCTCTCTTTTCCTTGGAGTTTCCTCTGTATTTTACGAATGTAATGTATTCTAATGGTGATAATTTTTGCTGAAATTTTGTGATACGGTTAGAAATTGAATTATATTTGTATTTCTCAATCTCCCATTGAACTGGTCCAACAGAAACAGATGTTAACTGCTTACTGATAGTTGAACAGCAGGACTGCAGAAGTATAACAGTAATCTAATCCACTTTATAATGACATTTCTTAATCTGTGTATCGTCATTGGAGCACTCTTTTTTTATTCATTCATGGGATGTGGGTGTCGCTGGCCAGGCCAGCATTTATTGCCCATCCCTAATTGTCCGTGAGAAGGTGGTGATGAGCTGCCTTCGAGAACCGCTGCAGAGCATTTGGGCTAGGTATACCCACAATGATGTGTCTAAAGTGTACGTCTATGGACCTCCAGTGTAAACATTGGGATATTCCATACTCAACTGATGTCGCTATGGAACCAGCTTTATTCCTAGCTATGCTGCGTTTTTGTATGGTAAATGGGCCATTCTTTGTTCCAATCCTACCGAGGTCCTCTTCTTAACATTATTTTTCCTGCTACTTCGATTACTGTGCTTGTTTCCTTCTGTTGCCTTGAACTGGAAACTTCCATCACCCTTGCTTCCAATTTCCAACACTCCCTCCTCTTCACAAGGTCCATCTCTAGAATTTCCTGCCCCTTCCTCTACTTCTACACGTCCATTCCAGGGGACTGGCTGTTCACCCATATCTACTGTAATCCCACTGACCCCCACATCTACATTAATTATCGTGCCTCCGACACCACGTCTTGGAAATGTGCGATTCCATTCTCCGAGTTTATCCAGCTCAGTTCCATCTGTTCCAATGATACCATCTTCCACACAAGTGCATCTGAAAAGTCATAATTTTTCCTCAGCTGATGGTTCACTCCACTGCATTTAGCAGGGCCCTTGACCATGTCCATCCCATTTGCCACATTACTGCCTTCACCCCCTCCCCTCCATGCCAGGACCACGATAAAGTTCCCCTTGTCCTCATCTTCCAACGTATCAGCCTCCATATTCAACTCACAATCCTCCAACATTCTGCCACATCCAGTTATGCCCACCTGCCATGCTATATTCTGCTCCCCTACCGTCCCCACCCATTATGAAACCATTATGAAACTACACTCTGACTATTTGCCTCCCACACTCCAAGGCCCAAACTCTCCTTCCAGAGGAAACAGGGATCTGCTTGTACTTCTTACAAAATAGCAGTTATATTCACTGCACACAATGATGTCTCCTGGACATTGGGAGAGGAACAAATTCAGATCGAGTTTTTTTTTGTTGTTTTTGGACTTCCCCAATCTGTCTGCATGCATGACCCTGTGCATCCACTCGCTTGTCACTTTAATTCTACATCCCTCTACCACTCTGATCTCTCTATCCCCGAACTCTTCCACGCTTCCACTGAAGTTCACTCAGGAACAGCACCGTTTTCTGTCGAAGAAGACCTTATATTGATTGTCAGGCTCAATAGGAGATTGAAAACTTCAGATTATGACCATCGCTTCCACTTTCTCGGACGGCCTGTGCGGGTAATGGAGGCTATCATCCAAGAGTCATTGGGAATGTAGGGGATGTGCGCTTGTGCATGAGATGGGGATCACCTACTGGTACACAGCTGGTAGGCCTGTCCACATCCCTGGAGTTTAGCCACAATTCTCTGACACTTTTCTGGGCGAATGGAACATGTTCCTACTTGCCACAGTTTCCATGTTCCCCTCCCCCCTCTGTTATTAAGCTGTAACCATTTACACCTCCTCTGGGCCCATCCTCTGTTCCTTTAATTGTCTCATTCGTCTTGCACCATCATCCCTTTTATCATTGAATCATGCCTTTCCTGCATAAATCACAGACCTTTCCCATAAATCCCTCTACCCCGAGGCCCCACTTTTCACTGGCTTTACCATTGTTATAAAACTGTTATTCTGTTCTTCCTTCATGTTCTGATGGAAGGCTATCCACATGAAGCATTAACTCTGTTTCTCTCTCTACAGATGCTACCTGACTGCTAAGCGTTTTCAGCATTCTCCTATTTTTAACAGATTTATGACAGTTCCATTATTTTGATTTCACTTCTGTACTCATGCCTGGTTTATTAACAGGGTTGAATGGCATAGGTGGGGTGCAGAGTTTCAGAGTTTGAACTCCACAGACTTCGGATTTTACCTTGACTGGTTTTCACATTGACGTCAGGATGAATGACAGGCTTTGCTTCCAGTTGGGCAGGGAGGACTCTGGAGATCGAGTCATGACCAGGGCAGTCCAAACCATGACCCCAGGGTATGGGGAGCTCTCTGATATCAGGGAGTGTGAAATCACGAACCCCAGAGGTGTTGAAGGTGCTGACATCACTGTTCGCTGGACTGGAGATTCTGAACCACTGGAAGGGTTTCCTATCGGAGAGCATGTTCTGAGTCTGGTGTGGGGGAGTCGGAGAGAGAATGGCTGGTCCTGTCCTCCAGGGACGGATCACCCATGCTGAACAGTGATCGGACACGTGCGCCAGGGAAAGTTCTTGGGAGGGAAAGTGATCCCAACCTCGGGGAGTGGGCCCCCATCCTGGAGTGTGGTCTGAGCTCAGTTAGGTGGATGCGGCACGAGGAGTGATGATTCAAGACTCGATTAGGGGAGCTGTTACGCGGGACGTCCGATCCGCGGGTGTTATTCTAGTAGCACAGGGATGCCGTAGTGCCACTGCTGTTGCTTTCCCCTGATAGGCCGTCTCCCCACAACAGCATCCAAAACGGTATATTTGTTAGAGAGGGGGTAGCCACAGGAAGATTCCTACACTGACTGCCTGCGCCTTCTAGCGGTCACCCATCTATCTGCCTGCATCGTGGGTGAAACCACGTCTCTAAAATTCCTGCCTATGAGGCTTTCCGCACCTGCATGCTCCTAAGTGCATCCAATTGCTGCTCCAAGCGATCCATGCGGTCTGCGAGAAGCTGCAATTGGGTACACTTCCTGCAGATGTAGTCATCCGGAAGGCTGGAAGCATCACGGACCTCCTACATCTCACAGGTGAATCACTTTACAGTAACTGACATTTCGAGCACGAATTAATAATTAATTTAAAATAGTTAATTAAATACTTATTAAATCTTTACTAAATTAAGTTACAATTAACTATATGGTCCCTAATGCTAGATTTGTAAGATAAATATTAAATGCTAAATACGGTAATCTCCTCCCTCTGGTTTAGTTACTCCTCGACGTATTAATTAATTAGTTAATTAGGGTTTTAATCAATTTTAATCAATGTTTTATTTTCAAATTCAGTACGGATTCCCTACCAGCCAATCAGGTCACAGTTTTCCTGTGAATTCACTTACAGTTTCTTTTAGTTTTTTTTTTCCCACCCGAGGTAACTTACCAGTCCGGAAATCCCTCCGAGTTTTCTTCCTGGATGTAGGCTGCGAATCCCCGAGGTAAGGTTTTTATTCTTACCAGTCCGGAACTCTGCCCATTGAGTCTTCTCCCTGGCCTCAAACAAATTTTTTTGGTATTCAAGTCCTTGATTTATTCTTTGGCGCAGATACGGATAATATTGATCACTAACTTCCAGTCTCTTTTCCCTTCTCTCACTTACAGTTAATTTACTGGCAATTGTGATCCTGTCCCAGGGTAAGTGTGGCCTCTCCACATGTATCACTCTCTACCTGGTGGCCATGGCAATGGCGGATCTGCTGGTCATTTTCTTGGAGGTCATACTGACGCGGGGCAGTTACTATTATTTTCCAGTAACTTTCCTGGACATCACCCCTGTATGCAGTGTTGTAACTGTCCTGGCTCGTGCAGCTGGAGATTGTTCTGTATGGTTCACCGTAGCTTTCACCTTTGATCGATTTGTGGCCATTTGTTGCGTGAAGCTCAAAGCAAAATATTCCACTGAGAAAACTGTGGCTGTGGTTCTAACAACAATCTGCATTCTGCTCTGTTTAGAAAATGTCCCTCATTACTTTGCATATAAACCTGCAGACATAATCGACAATGTACCGTGGTTCTGTGTTTTAAAGCCAAGCTATTTTACTGAGCCCGGATCAAAGGGATTTGATAGGTTTGAAATAGTTTTAACACCATTACTCCCTTTTGTTTTAATTCTGTTGCTCAACACTCTGACAGTGAGACACATTTTAGTGACCAGTCGAGTCCGTAAGGGACTGAAGGGTCAGAACAAGGGAGGGAATCACAGTGACCCAGAGATGGAAAGCAGAAGGAAGTCTGTGATTTTACTCTTCGCCATATCTGGTAACTTCATACTTCTGTGGTTGGTGTTTGTTATAGAATACTTATATTACAACATTGCAGGAAGAGATCATTTGTAGTACAACGATTCTGAATATATATTTCGACTTGTCGGATGGATGCTGATGAATTTAAGTTGCTGCACAAACACATTTATTTATATGGTGACTCAGTCAAAGTTCAGAGAGCAGGTCAAGAGCGCGGTGAAATATCCGTGCACATAAATTATTCAATTAATGAATAAACACGATAACTAAGAGCCGCCCAGAGGCAGTCGCAGTGCTTCTAGTCCATGAATGCAATATTTATCCCCAACTGGCCAGGGGTGACTGACAACCGGATGACCTGAAATACACTGGTGGGGGTAGATCACACACGCCCAACAGCAGCGAGACAGGAGCCAAGAGGTCATTAACAGCTGAGTTACTGTAAATCCACTGGTGGTGTGGGTGGGGTGAGGGCTCATGATCACATATAGCATAGGACAGTGGGGCAGCGGGACAATGTCAGTTGTGGTGGACCGGACAGGAAGGAGGCAGGATGATAGTCAACGAGATCCTTGCAGGACAGAAGGAGAAACGACAGCCACATTCTCTCCTCCACCTCCATTGGTTCCATTCTCAGTTCCAGAACTCTGGTCTGAAAACAAAACTTGCTCTTATGAAAGCTGTGATGTGAGTGCTTCAATTTTTCTTTGAAATCATTGCTTTAAGAGCTGATATTTGAATTGTTGACTGAGTGAAGTATACACACACTGCAGGGCACCTATTAACAAGTAACTCAAATGTCAGGATGATTTACGGCTGTCATGTGAATTGACTGTTGTAAAAGATAGTTTCACTTTTGGATTGTGTTCGGTTGCTGCTTGACCTGCCAGAAGGATAGCCAAAAACCTCTTTCTCTTGAATGTAATTCTTGCATCAAGTGTAATTCCTATTTCCTCATGAAGTTCAAGGAACTTTTAATCAGTTGCGAATCAGATGCATGGGAAATAAGCCCTTGTTGCTCTGTCTGCCTGAAGAGAGGAAGCATTGCATTTCAGGAGTGACAGATTACTGCTGCCTCATGTCTCTGGAGAATCTCTGATTAAGCTGGCCTATTGTCTCCTGTCTCTGAAGAATGTCTGCATTAAGCTGGCCTCTTGTATCCTTTGCTGGAAGAAGTCCTGAATTGGCAGAAATCCAGCATTTTATTTTTTTAAAAGCGAATTTTGCATTGAGTTTGAGAACTGACATCTGTTGCTGCATCTCTGATGGAAGAACTTGTGAGATGCCTGCTGCAGATGAATTGCTTTGAATGCTTACTCAACACAGACTGTTCATTGACCTTGCCTGGATAGGCTTTGCGTGAACATCCGACTATTTGGCTCACCGACCTGGAAATATCCTAACAGACTGTAAAAACCGGTTATTTAGTTATTTCTAACGAACAGTTATAAACTTAAAAAGCCTTTTCCCCTGATTAGCTGTATTTGAGTGTGTGTTTGTGTGCATGAGAGTTATGAAGAATAAGGAGTTATAATTATTTTTGTATATAGATTTATGTCATTATTGTTAAAGATTTAGTTAATTGGTAAATAGTTCATTTTTTTGTTGTCTAAGAAAACCTAGTGCAGTGTATTATATCTTGGGGGACAAATAACGTGTTTAATTTCGCTATTTTCTGGTAGCTGGGAAACTTTATTTGATATGCTTGTGGAGTAGTGGGACTACAACTCCCGCATTGGATGTAACAAAGCAAAATGCTACAGATGCTGCAAATATTTTCCTGTCACTTGATGATTATTAATTGTTTTATTTTGTGGAGACACTTTATTGAGTCTGTCTCCCTTCCATTCCCCCACCCTCACACTGGCATCGCTAGCTCTCTCTCACCGAGTCAGATGGTGTTGGGTGGGTGGTTTGTTTCTGGAGAATCCCAGCGTAGGAGCAAGGGTGCGAGACGCGACCTGTGGAGGGGGGGGGGGGTGGGGAGGGAAGGAGCGGGATCGTCAACACTGTCGTTTCAGCTTTGTGTCTTCTCAGATGGGCTGATCTGAGCCCCTTCCTGACTCCCGTTTCAGGTCATATTGTTCACGGTTCCCTTCCTTCAGGCTCTGTTGCTCACTCCTTGAAATCAGCAGCTATCACCCCACTCCTCAAGAAACCTTTGGCCCCTCTATCCTTGCAAATTACAGAGCAATCACCAACCTCCCATTAATTCTCAAAAGTCCTGGCATGTGTTTTCACCTCCCAGATCCTTTCCCATCTTTCTTGAAACTCCATGTTTGAATCCCTCCAATTAGGTCGCCACCACTGGCTCAGTACAGAAGCGACATTTTTGAAAGTCACTAATGATGTCCTGTGTGATGCTGATCACTTTAAACTCACCCCCACCCCTCCTTCCACCCCGTCATTCCCGACCTATCTGCAGCCTTTGGCACTGTTGACCACGCCATTCACCTCCAACGCCTCTCCACTGTTGTCCAGCTGAGTGTTACTGCTCAGGCCTCGTCCCATTCCATTCTTATCTATCTAATCGTATCCAGGGTGTCACTTGCAATGGATTTTCTGACACTTCCTGCATTTTTATACAGGCTGAGGCTGATCCATACTGTTCACAACTCTGGTGTCATATCTCATCCCAAGATGCATTTATGACGACATATATCCATGCCATCACTCGCACCGCACATTACTGCTTGCCTAACATTGCCCGACTTCACCACTGACTCAGCTAATTTTCTGCTGAAGCCTTCATCTCTGCCGTTGTATCCTCTAAACTTAACTATTCCAAATTATTCCTGGCAGCTTTACACACATGACACGCATTGTAACCGTGGTAAACATGAGGGCATCAAAAACCCTTGCAGCCAGTGTCCTAACTCATACCATGTCCTGTTCAACCGTCAGCCTCAGTGCTTACAGAATGACATTATCTGTGTGACAAACGAGCTGAGGCAGTGGAAGAAACAGAAATTATACAACCATCTGCTCACATTCAATGACAAAGTGAGGTTGAGACTGCACATTAACTCATTCATACGCCACATGTACCTGAATGCCCTGCATACATACTGCAGAATAACTCGCCCCATTCACCAGGGTCTGTGAAAAACACTGAAAAATATGTGCCGTCTGTTTCCAAAATGCATTCACTGTACAGATTGATTCGTGGGATGTAGGTGCCCCTGGCTAGGCCAGCGGTAATTGCCCTTCCTTAATTTCCCCTTAAGAAAGTGCTATTTGGCTCTTCAATCTTGAACCAGTTGCTCTCCCTTTTGGTGAGGGAGCTCCCCCAGTTGCTGATATTTAAGGAGTTACTGGATCAGGCCCAGTTGTTCAGAATGTGGTGGTCGAAAAGCCTGTCAAAACTCCCAGTCTGTTTTTACAGAGGAAGTCTGGGCCACTTGAATGTTAGTAGCTGAGGAAGAAATGGCAAGAAGAAAGAATAGATTTTTTTTCATAGCTATTTTAAACAAAACAATCTGCTTGCTACAGCTGGATGGCCAAAAGCTATCAGTGGCGCTGTTGGTAAAACAAGTACATTTCGTTCATTCCTTTCGCCTCCTAACTGCTCTTCATCAACAATGACGACCAGGGCTCATCTCATTTCCCCTCAGCGGCCAGCATCTTTGGGAGGGACAAAGAGAAAAATAATTCGAAAACATAAACTTCCAAACAGGCCAGGATTAAAATGCTGAATGTGACCAATGAAAAAAGAGAATTCAATTGAAAAAAATATTTAGGGGATCATTATGTTTCCTAAGTATGGCACTTTTATCCCAGCTACCCCTCAGACATTCGTCCATGGAGGGAAGCATGAGTCACCTCTCTCACTTTGTCTGCCCTAGAACGTTTTCTTTCTCTCTCTGCCCCGCACACTTTCTCTCTATTTCTGCCCTATCTCGCTCTCTCCTTGCCCCTCTCACCTTCACTCTTCCTAGCCCTCTCAATTTCACTCTCTCGCTGCCCTTCACATTTTTCCCGTCTCCGTGCCCTCACCCTTTTTCCCGTTGCCCCTCACTTCTGAACTCTCTTTCTTCCCTCTCTCCCTACCCCTTTAATGTTCTCTCTCCTTTTGCCTTTCACTTCCTCTCCCTACCCCTTCATTGCTTGCCACTAACTGTGTTCTCACTTCCGCCCACTCAGTCTGCCCCTCTTTCTCTCCCTGCACCTTTCACTTCCTCTCCTTTTCCCTCTCTTTCTTTATCACTCTGCTACCTCATTTCCCGCGCTCACATTCCCTTTTCCTGGTCCTCTCACCTTCGCCTCCAGCCTCTCGCTGGTGCGTGTTTTTTAAAGGTCTAAATGGGAGAAAAATTGCGTGTTCCTCAAATTAAAATCAAACACATGTGGGGCAGTGACTGAATGTTTCTGATCTTTGGCTGGAGTTGTTCAAGCTGAGGTCACTGGTTTGAGAGCCGAGTTGCTCGCCTTCAAATTGAATTTGTAATTATACCATCTTGTGATCGTTACCCCCGGATGATCCTTAACTACGGTATCTCTTATTAATCCTTCCTCATTACACATTACTAGATTTAAAATAGACGGTTCCCAGATCAGTACTGCTCTCAATATGAATCCCTGATGCGCTCTACAAATTTGTCTTCCTCCTTACCTCTGCCAATCTGATTTGTCCAGTCAAAATGCAGATTAATATTATCCATAACAATTGCAGCGCCCTTCTTACACGCCTCTTTAACTTCCCGATTTATAATTTGTCCTACAATGAGGCAACTCTTCGGGGGCCTATAGACGATTCGCACCCATGACTTCTTCCCCTTGCTATTCATTATTTCCATCCAAACTGATTCCACATCACGATGTACTGCACCTATATCACTACTCACCACCGCACTGATACCTTCCTTTATTAACAAAGCTATCCCACCTCCTTTTCCTTTTTGCCTATTTTTCCAGAACGCGAAATACTCGTGAATATTGAGTTCTCAGTCTTGTTCAGCCTGCAAACACGTCTCTATAATAGCTATCAAATCATATTCATTTATTTCTATTTGTGCCATCAAATCATCTATCTTGCTATAAATGCTGTGTGCATACAGATAAAGAGCCTTAAGCTTTGACTTTTTTTTTTAACCATTGATACTGTTCAGGTTCGAACTACTGCTGCACTCTTCTGCTTATATTTTCTGCACCTTCCTGTCACACTTTGATTAGCGTTCGCTTCCTCATGACCCTGCACCTCTGCTCTCTCGCCCCTTATTTGATTTTTTTAAACTTCCCTTCCATTGATCCCCACCCCACCACCCCAACCCCCCACCCCCACCCCACCACTATTTAGTTAAAAGCCCGATCTATAATCATAGTTAAACGATTTGCCAGGGCACTGGTCCCAGCTTGGTTCAAATGAAGCCCATCCCAACAGAACATCTCCCTCCTTCCCCAGTACTGGTGCCAGTGACCCATGAATCGAAACCCATTTCTCCCACACCAATCTTTGAGCCACGTGTTTACCTCTCTAATCGTATTTACTCGACGGCAACGTGCCTCAGGTAGTAATCCGGAGATTATTGCCTTTGTGGTTCTGCTTTTTAATTTAGACACGACCTGCTCATAGTCCCTCAGAGGAACCTCTTTCCTATTCCTACCTAATATCGTTGGTAAAAACGTGAAACAACAACTGTATCCTCCCCCTCCCACTCCAAGTTCCTCTCTTACCCAGAACAGATGTCCTGAACACTGACACCAGGTAGGCAACACAGCCTTTGGAACCCTCTGTCTTTGCTGCTAATACCCGGATCTATTCCCCTAAATATGCCATCCCCAATAACTACTACATGTCTCTTTTACCTTCTCATTGGATTGGCGCTTTGAACCACCTTGCTGTGGTCAGTTCGCTCATCCTCCCTGCAGTCTGCGTCCTCGTCCACACCGGGAACAAGAACCTCAGACCTATTGACTAAGGGCACTGGCTGAGTCTCCTCCAAAGCTAAACGCGAGATCACCATACCTTCCTCATTGGCAGTCACACCTCCTGTCTCTGACCACGGTCCAAATGAAAAGCAATTAATCTAAGGCTGTGACTGTCTCCCGAAATCCAGTGTCCAGGTAACTTTCTCCCTCCCTGATGTGTCGCACTGTCCGCAGCTCGGACTCCAACTCATGAACTCTGAGCCGAAAGTACCTCGAGCAGCCAACGCTTGCTGCAGATGTGATCAGCATGGATCGCACCGGCGTCCATCGGCTCCCTCATACCACAGCTGCAAGACATCGACTGCCCTGCCATTCTCTATTCTACTTAATTAATTATTTTTGATGTTAAATATTTTGGAAGTGAATTTCTAATCTGCACTTTTCAGCTGTAATAACGTCATTGATTTAAACCACTTGGCAAATCAAATGCTACACGAACGAGATGCCCAGCAATCGCTACCTCTTTTCCTGAGATGTCACACCTCGGCTCTGACATGTGGGGAAATGTAGAGGGGGCACGCTGCCGCCGCTTTTATCTCCCGCCGCCGCTGCCCTTCTCACGCTGGTCCGCCCTCTGCTGGTGGATACTGGTGTTTCAGTAGGTGCAGGAATGGCATAAAAATCACAATCTGTTGGAGAACAATGGCCGGTGTAGTCGTTCTCGCGACTGAGCAACAATTGCGTTCTGCTGAAATATTTAGAATTAAAGTGCAAAAACACATTAATTTCTGATCAGATTCTCCTGCTCTCCCGACATACTACTGAATCCTCAGGGATAGTGTAGCACAGTAAAACAACAAGATATTGTATGTAGGAATTAGTGTATATTTAGCACTTGAAACATAATACAAGCATTAATATTGACAAAGGCATAAGTTCCAAATAAAACATTGAATAAATATTGTATTATTGTTTAAGGTTATTTCCATTATACATCAGCACTTACATTATAAACTGCAGTAATTTGTCCACATTGAGTATATGGCGGTGGAGGAAGCAATTACAATAAATGCAGATAAAAGAGATAGACCATTCATTGGTCGCCTGATGTATTATAAACCTTCTTCAATAGGATATGAAAATGTGAGTCGGTTACTAAACGGAGTTTGTATAAACTCTTTATTAATAAGCAATGGTTTTAATCTCTGTAACAGTGTTGGTAATTACATGCGAAGTAATCTATCTCAGTATTAGTACAGACAGAGAAATGATCCGAAATCAATTCTGTTTGGTATTTTAATTGAAAAGAAAACACGCACTTTCAGACAAAATATGGAGAAAAGCCAAATCTAGTATTTCAACACAAAGTAAAATGATGGTTGATTAAAATAAAGTGATGTTTATATAGTAAAGCAAATCACATTCATCGTGTTCACACTGTTGGAAAAGTTCATGCCATTCTCTCAGATCTTTCATAGAATATTTTTCTCCAGTCTGTGATCCGCCTCCAGGCATCATTAGGCAGGATTTGAGGCGGACTTTTACCTGAAAGGACAACAAAAACGACTTGTGAGGATAGCAGCAATGTTAACCATGAAACACGTGCATCAAATACAGTATATGATCTCCTCAGAATATTTCTGCTTCAATAAGCCTCCTATTTCTTTAGTAAGTACAGAACATGTTCTCTCTGATACTTTGGAATCACTGACCATTGAAAACACCATTAATTATCATATTACTATCAGAAACAGCCGGGACTTCACAGTGTCAGCATAAATACATGGAGCAAATGATAAAGCATTGGTCTTACCAGGGTGATGGAGATGTAAGATGTTGAACTATACAGTCACTGTCCATCGTTGGTGGAATGTCTGGTGTTGTGAACGTGTCACAGTGAATATCCTCGTTGTTTTCAGGAATGGAGGGTAAGAGTAAAGCGGGTTCAGTGCGGGTCTGAGAGCTGCATAGCGAGGGGAGAAAGATTAGGGATTAATGATTGGACTAAAGGCGGAATCAGGGCGGGTCTGAGAGTTGTGTACTGTGGAGAGAAAGATTATGGATTAATGATTGGACTAAAAGCGGAATCAGTGCGGGTCTGAGAGCTGTGTACTGTGGAAATAAAGATTACGGATTAATGATTGGACTGAAAGCGGGATCAGTGCGGTTCAGTGTCAATAATGTAAAGAGGATTGGAATTTGTTGGCCTCTAAATGTTCTCCAGCTGCATTCACCGAGTTGTATTTTACCGCTGGGTGACAGCAGATGAAATGGATACGCTGAGCCTGGATCAGGGTGTTCAGATTGAGCACTTGAAGGATTTGCAGTGGGAGTGTTAATAAGAGAGATATCACACACAGAATAGCATCAGGATGTCTTTTCTAAAATAAGACATGATTAGATTAGAGATACAGCACTGAAACAGGCCCTTCGGCCCACCGAGTCTGTGCCGACCATCAACCACCTATTATACTAATCCTACACTAATCCCATATTCCTACCAAACATCCCCATCTGTCCCTATATTTCCCTACCACCTACCTACACTAGTGACAATTTATAATGGCCAATTTACCTACCAACCTGCAAGTCTTTTGGCTTGTGGGAGGAAACCGGAGCACCCGGAGAAAACCCACGCAGACACAGGGAGAACTTGCAAACTCCACACAGGCAGTGCCCAGAATTGAACCCGGGTCCCTGGAGCTGTGAGGCTGCATTGCTAAACACTGCGCCACTGTGCCACCCCATGCTTTGTTTAATCTAATTTCCTTTAATCATAACGTGAATTTCAATCAACCAGCTGTCTGTGAGATCGCCGATTGGAATGAAATTAAAAGAAAGCTGGGGACTGTGGGAGTTCAACTCACCGAGAGTGGAGAGATCACTGCCGGCACTTGTCAGTGTGAAGAGATCACCAGGACCACTGTCCAGCAACAAGTGACCATCCTGAGTGTCAATGGCTTCACTCTCAGCAGCATCACCATCACCGGGAACCAGACCTGAGAGCAAATAATGATTTTCACAGAAATCAAATGGTAAATGGTAAAACTGAATGCATCGAATTATATTACGGAGATGTGGATATCACAGGGGCAGAAATGGATGTTGGATGTTCCGGTGTTTAGATGTTTCAAAAGGAATAGGGAGGGAGGTAAAAGAGGTGGGGGAGTCGCATTGCTAATCAGGGATAGTATCACAGCTGCAGAAAGGGAGGTCGTCGAGGAGGGTTTGTCCACTGAGTCAAGATGGGTGGAAGTCAGATGCAGGAAAGGAGCAGTCACTTTATTGGCCGTTTTCTATAGACCCTCCAATAGCAACAGAGACATGGAGGAACAGATAGGGAGGCAGATTTGGGAAAGGAGCAGAACTAACAGGATTGTTGTCATAGGTGACTTCAAGCTCCCTAATATTGATTGGAACCTCCTTAGTGCAAATAGTTTGGATGGAGCAGTTTTTGTCAGGTGTGTCCAGGAAGGTTTCCTGACTCAATATATAGATAGGCCGACTAGAGGGGTGGCTATGTTGGATTGGTGCTTGGCAACAAACCAGACAAGGTGGCAGATCTCTCGGGGGGAGCGCATTTCGGTGATAGTGATCACAACTCCCAGACCTTTACTATAGTCATGGAGAGGGACAGGAGCAGACGGGAATGGAAAATATTTAATTGGGGGAGGGGGAATTACAATGCTATTAGGCAGAAACTGCGGAGCATAAATTGGGAACAGATGTTTTCAGGGAAATGCACGACAGAAATGTGGCGGTTGTTTAGGGAGCACTTGCTGCGACTGTTGGATAGGTTTGTCCCAATGAGGCAAAGAAGGGATGGTAGGGTGAAGGAACCTTGGATGACAAGAGATGTGGAACAGCCAGTCAAGAGGAAGAAGGAAGCTTACTGAAGCTAGAGGAAGCAAGGATCAGACAGGGCTCTAGTGGGTTACAAGACAGCCAGGAAGGAAGTGAATAATGGACTTAGGAGAGCAAGAAGGGGACATGAAAAATTCTTGGCGGGCAGGATTAAGGAAAATCCCAAGGCGTTCTACACTTATGTGAGGAACAAGAGGATGGCCAGAGTGAGGGTAGGGCCGATCAGGGATAGTGGAGGGAACTTGTGCCTGGAATCGGAGGAGGTAGGGGAGGTCCTAAGTGAATATTTTGCTTCAGTATTCACTAGTGAGAGGGACCTGTTCGTTTGTGAGGACAGCGTGAAAAAGGCTGATATGTTCGAACCGGTTAATGTTAAGAGGGAGGATGCGCTGGAAATTTTGAAAGACATGAGAACAGATAAGTCCCCAGGGCCAGACGGGATATAGCCAAGGATATTACGGGAAGCGAGGGAAGAGATTTCCGCCGCTTTGCCGATGATCTTTGCGTCCTCACTGTCCACTAGAGTAGTACCAGATTATTGGAGGGTGGCAAAATTTATTCATTTTTTCAAGAAAGGGAATAAGGATCACCCTGGGAATTACAGACCAGTCAGTCTTACGGCGGTAGAGGGCAAATTATTGGAGAGGATTCTGAGAGATAGGATTTATGATTATTTGGAAAACCATAGTTTGATTAGAGACAGTCAGCATGGCTTTGTGAGGGGCAGGTCATGCCTCACAAGCCTTATTGAATCCTTTGAGGATGTGACAAAACACATTGATGAAGGAAGAGCTGTGGATGTGGTATATATGGATTTTAGCAAGGCGTTTGATAAGTTTCCCCATGGTAGGCTCATTCAGAAAGTAGGGAGGCATGGGATACAGGGAATGTTTGCTATCTGGATACAAAATTGGCTGGCCCATAGAAGACAGAGGGTGGTAGCAGATGGAATGTATTCAGCCTGGAGCTCGGTGACCAGCGGTGTCCACAGGGATCTGTTCTGGGACCTCTGCTCTTTGAGATTTTTATAAATGACTGGGATGAGGAAGTGGAAGGCTGGGTTAGCAAGTTTGCCGATGACACAAAGGTTGCTGGAATTCTGGATAGTGTGGAAGGCTATTGTGGATTGCAACTGGACATTGACAGGATGCAGAGCTGTACTGAGAGGTGGCAGATGGAGTTCAACCTGGAAAAGTGTGAAGTGATTCATTTTGGCAGGTCGAATTTGAATGCAGAATACAGGCTTAAAGACAGGATTCTTGGCAGTGTGGAGGAACAGAGGGATCTTGGGCTCCATGTCCATAGATCGCTCGAGGTTGCCACCCAAGTTGATAGGGTTGTTAAGATGGCGTATGGGGTGTTGGCTTTCATTAACAGGGGGATTGAGTTTATGAGCCACGAGGTTATGCTGCAGCTCTATAAAGCCCTGGTTAGACCACACTTGGAGTATTGTGTTCAGTTCTGGTCGCCTCATTATAGGAAGGATGTGGAAGCTTTAGAGAGGTTGCAGAGGAGATTTACCAGGATGCTGCCTGGACTGGAGGGCATATCTTACGAAGAAACGTTGAGTGAGCTAGGGATTTTCTCATTGGAGCGAAGAAGGTTGAGAGGTGACTTGATGGAGGGGTACAAGATGATGAGAGGCATAGATAGAGTGGATAGCGAGACACTTTTTCCCAGAGCAGAAAGGGCTATCACCAGGGGGCATAATTTTAAGGTGATTGAAGGAAGGTTTCGGGGAGATGTCAGAGGTAGGTTCTTTACGCAGAGAGTGGTGGGTGCGTGGAATGCACTGCCAGCGGTGGTAGTAGAAGTAGATACATTAGGGACATTTAAGCGACTCTTGGCTAATTACATGGATGATAGTGGAATGAAGGGTATTTAGGTAGTTTGATCTCAGAGTTGGTTAAAAGTTCGGCACGACATCGTGGACCGAAGGGCCTGTACTGTGCTGTACTGTTCTATGTTCTATACTGTTAAATGTCAACCTACCCGGGCCGGCCAGGGTAAATTGTGATCTTCAGCTGTAGTGAGATTAGATGATGGCGAATGGTAGGACCAGGTCATGTGGCGGTAGTTGAGTCTTCCTAGGCCAGTGTCATATTTAAAAGACAGCCAGCAATCGATTGAAAGGCAGGAGCTCTCAAGGACATTGGGTGGATGGACTGACAACTGGTGTATTTGGCAGATGGCAGCAGCCAGAACAAGGGTGACGCCTATATTTTCTCCTGCCACGCTGGAAGTGCTCATCCAGGTAGCAAGGGCAAGGAGGGAAGCGCTTTTAGTTTTAGTTTTTTTTAGTTTCAGAGATACAGCACTGAAACAGGCCCTTCGGCCCACCGAGTCTGTGCCGACCATCAACCATCCATTTGTACTTATCCTACACTAATTCCATATTCCTACCACATTCCCCACCTGTCCCTATATTTTCCCTACCCCCTACCTATACTAGGGGCAATTTATAATGGCCAATGTACCTTATCAACCTGCAAGTCTTTGGCATGTGGGAGGAAACCGGAGCACCCGGAGGAAACCCACGCAGACACAGGGAGAACTTGCAAACTCCACACAGGCTGTACCCAGAATTGAACCCGGGTCACTGGAGCTGTGAGGCTGTGGTGCTAACCACTGCGCCACTGTGCTGCCCCACTTGGGACGGGTGGAGGAGACCAGCTAGGCAGGCAGGGAGGGCATGGCAGGAGATTGAGGAGGAGGTGGTGAGTAGCCGTGAGGTGGTCCCACGAAAGAGGCTGCAGTGCAGGAACAGGATCAATGCCATGATGTACTTAGATAAGGTGAGTGAAGTGTTGAACATTAGCTGGCAGCCTTAAATGTCAGAAGAAAATGAAAATGAAATTGGATAAGTGGTGTCCCTACTGAATCTACAACAATGCCCAGGCAGCAGCATTGGCTGCCAGAGGTATATTAACCTCTCTGTGCAAGACACTGGTCAGTCACAGCTGAGCCCTGCACTTCCCGCACTGATGGCTGCATGCAGCAGGCATCCTTGTGGTGCCATGATGGACAGTGAGGCTGTCGCGGACAAAGGTATGGAGTGTCTCTAAGACGGGTAAATGCCAATCTTAATCTGTGTGCTGGCAGGGGAAGTGAATTCACAATGTGCATGAGAGAAGAAGGACTGGAGGTAGAGTTCCATATCTCATAGTCCTGATGCCAATGGAGCTAGGAGGCCTGGAGGCAGAGCAGCCTATGGCACAGATGGTGAGATGTGCACGGAGGCACCAGACAATGTGTGCCCCAATGGATGAGGGAAAATAAACAAATGCTGGTGAGCAATAAGCAGAGCGTTGTTATGGTATCATTGGCCTCCTGCAGCTCCAGAAAATGAATGGTCAAAGAATGTATGCAGCACACTCTCACCATTATTCTCTCTCTCTCACAGATGAAGTACGAGCAGAGGCAGCCGACGACCCTGCAGAACAGCTTTGCAAACTTGAGCAGCAGGAGACCTCTGAGGATGCAGCGCCACGTCATTTCTCTCCACGAGCAGAGAACAACGCAGCACCACGATATGCAAGAATCATGATGGGGCATGTTGAATGGTTCCACCAGATCTATCAAAGCATCTGAATTGCATTTCCAGAAGCTTTATGTCCTGTTAAATGGTCGCTGGAGTGGTTGCATGACAGCTGTTGCAGCTCTCCTTTCCATCTGTGCTGTGTTTTGCACAGGCATATGAGGCATGTCTTCAGTGGTAGCCCTTGTCACCTATTATCCGTCCTAGAAGTCTCATGGGGGGGGTCTGAAAAACTCGTGCACCTCAGACTGCATTAGAATGAAGGCATCGTGACAGCTTCCTGGGAACCTTGCACAGACACGTAAGAAGCATTTGCAATGTTCCCAAATCATTTGCACAGAGAATAGAAGCCCTTCCTGTTGTTGCCTGGACTCTGGAAGTCTTGATGGCCGCATGCATGCAGTCGATAGCACCCTGCACCTAGCGATTTCCCCAAATACTGCAACAATCTCAGTCTGGCTGTCCAGATTGGTGTAAAAGTGCATGTATTGGCTCGCCTTCTTGAACATTGCATTTGCGGCCATCTTGATGCAGTGCTGTGCCACAGGCTGTCAAATCCCACAGATGTTTCCAGAAGATCTCTGTAATGGTCCTGAGGTGTAATAATTCAGTGCCGCTGTGAGTTTCAGTGTCGCAGGAAATGGGTGCCTACCACTTCCCATTGCGTTCAGATCCTCCTCCAGCAGAGGGCGCATTTCAGGGGCCGCCTACCTGGAGAGGCGCAACCTCCACTGACACTGCTGCTCCGACATTTGCAGGAAGTAGAACCTCTCATGGTAAACTCTTTCTGGCGGGTAGCATCTTCGTCACTCAAGACACTGGTGGCGTGCTATGTGCTCTCAGCTCATCCACACTCTCTTCCAGCCTCATGATCATCGTCCCTCTGTGGGTACTACTGTGCACCCTGCTCATCGACACTCTCTTCCAGCCTCATGATCCTTTTCCCTCTCTGGGTGCTGCAGCCGAATTCCCGGGGACTGCAGCTCTCTCCATTTCTGATCTTCCTCCGCAATGGGAGACCTCAAAACCGGAGTGGATGAGACCTATTGTAAATTTCTCAGTGCCTCCATTCTTTTTACTCTGTATACATGATTAGATTTTTTTTAGATTAGCGATACAGCACTGAAACAGGCCCTTCGGCCCACCGAGTCTGTGCCGACCATCAACCACCCATTTATACTAATCCTACACTAATCCCATATTCCTACCAAACATCCCCACCTGTCCCTATATTTCCCTACCACCTACCTATACTAGTGACAATTTATAATGGTCAATTTACCTACCAACCTGCAAGTCTTTTGGCTTGTGGGAGGAAACCAGAGCACCCGGAGAAAACCCACGCAGACACAGGGAGAACTTGCAAACTCCACACAGGCAGTACCCAGAATCGAACCCGGGTCCCTGGAGCTGTGAGGCTGCAGTGCTAACCACTGCGCCACTGTGCCGCCCGTAAGTTGCAAGTCGGAGTGGATGCTCAACCTGAATGCCTCCGATGTGCTCGCCAAGATTGGTCAGCCTCCAGATAGTCCATACCGCAAATCAGTATCTCTCACCCTCCCTGCACTGCTTCTTGCATCCAAAACTGATCTTCCACTGACCTTCCCCCTCCTTATAGATGACCAGACTCTGAAACTCCGTTATCCTCGTGCGACTTTCACTAAATTGTGAATAGCTTGGAAAGTTGCCTTGCATTTCCTGTTCAATCGGCTCAGTTACCAGCCCATCGTCTTACGGCCTCGACCCAACAGCTCGGGCGACTCTGGAAATATTACCCAGCAGCATAAAAACGTTGGGATTCCTTCACACCGCTATCCACCAGCATTTTGCCCTCCGTTTTAAAGTCACATGTATCCCTTGAATCACTCATCCACCATGCACACAAATTTCACATTTCACTGCCCAGACAACAGTGTCAGAAAACATCATCAACTGAAAGTTTCATTCCATTAAAGTACAGGGTGCAATCAGGATGATTTTGTAGGAATCAAAATTATTTCTTCATTCTTTAAAGCTAAAATCACCCAGAGAATCTCCATGTCTTCAGCAGCATCAGTTTACAGCGACCAGGTTCTGAGATATTTAGTTGTTGATTTTAGATAGCAGACAGTGTGGTGAATTTTTTTTTAAAGTGATGGTAGCGAGTTACAATGTACCCACCCTGAATACTGGAGCAGTTCCCTTCAGGATTTTCTGAAATTCCAGGATCTGTGTCACCCAAACTGTAACTGGTGTAATATTCAATCTGATTGAGGGACTCAATGGAATCAGCAACTGTTAAACGCAAATATGGATAGTTATTGGAGACATTGATAGGGACGTTCGAACAAATAACATAATACCTTAATCATAGAAACATAGACACATAGAAAATAGGAGCAGGAGTAGGATATTCGGCCCTGCTCCGCCACTCATTATGATCATGGCTGATCATCCAACTCAATAGCCTGTTCCCGCTTTTGCCCCATATCCGTTGAACCATTTTGCTATATCTATCATTTCTTGAAAACATACGATGCTTTGGCCTCAACTGATTTCTGTGGTAGTGAATTCCACAGGCTCATTACTCTGTGGGTGAAGTAATTTCTCCTCCTCTCAGTCCTGAAAGGTTTACCCCATATCCTTAGACTATGACCCCTGGTTCTGGACTCCTCCGCCATCGGGAACATCCTTCTTGCATCTACCCTGTCAAGTCCTGTTTGAATTTTATAGGTTTGTATGAGATCCCCCCTCACTCTTCTGAACTCCAGCGAACATAATCCTAACCGACTCAATCTCTCCTCGTACGTCAGTCCCGCCATCCCAAAAATCAGTCTGGTATACTTTCACTGCATTTGCTCTATAGCAAGGACATCCTTCCTCAGATAAAGAGATCAAAACTGCGCACAATATTCCAGGTGTGGCCTCACCAAGGCCCTGCATACTTGCATCAAGACATCGTTGCTCCTGTACCCGATGACTCTCACTATGAAGGCCAACATACCATTTGCATTTTTACCACCTGTTGCACCTGCTTACTTACTTTCAGCGAATTGTGTATGAGAACACCAAGGTCTCGTTGCATATTCCCCTTTCTCAGTTTATAGCAGTTCAGATAATAATCTGCCATCACATTTTTGCTACCAAAGGAGCATTTATCCACATTATACTGCATCTGCCATGCAATTGTCCACGCACTCAATTTTTCCAAATCACCCTGAAGCCTCTCTGCATCCTCATCACAACGTACCCTCCCACCCAGTTCTGTGTCATCTGCAAATTCGATGATATTACGTTTTGTTCCCTCATCTAAATTATTAATATATATTGTGAATTGCTGGGGTCCTCACACCGATACCTGCGGTACCCCACAAGTCACTGCCTGCAATTTGGAAAAAGATCTGTTTATCCCTAGTCTTTGTTTGCTGTCTGCCAAACAATTTTCTATCCATCGCAATCCACTGCTCCCAATCCCATGTACTTTAATTTTACACACTAATCTCTTATGTAGGATTTTGTCAAAAGTCTTCTGAAAGTCCAAATAACCACATCCACTGCTCTCCCTCATTAACTCTACTAATTACATCCTCAAAGAATCCTAGAAGATTTGTCAAGCATGATTTCTCTTTCGTAAATCCATGCTGACTCTGTCCGATTCCACCACTGTTCTCTAAGTGCACTGTTGTAAAATCTTTGATGAAGAACTCCAGAATTTTCCCCGCTAACGACGTCAGGCTGACAGGTCCATTATTCCCCGTTTTCTCTCTAACTCCCTTTTTAACTGGTGTGGTTACATTAGTAAGAACTGTTTCAGAGTCTATAGAATCTTGGAAGATGAGCACCAATGCATCCAAGATTTCGAGGGCCATGTCCTTAAATATTCTGTAATGCCGATTATCAGGCCCTGGGGATTTATCAGCCTTCACTCCCATCAATTTCCCCAATACCATTTCTCTTCGAATACTGATTTCATTCAGTTCCTCCCTCTCACTAAACCCTGTGTTCCCCGATATTTCCGGCGTGATGTTTGTGTCCTCCTTTGTGAGGGCAGAACCTCAACATTTAGTTGATCAGCAATTTCTTTATTCCCGATAACACATTTCCATTTCTGACTGTAAGGGACCTACATTTGGCTTCACCAATCTTTTTCTCTTCACATACCAAGAGAAGCGTTTACAGTGAGTTCAGATATTCCCCGCAATCCTTCTCTCGTGCTGTATTGTCCCCTTCTTAATCAATACCTTGGTCCTTCTTTACTGAATTCTAAACTGTTCCCAATCCTCGGGTCTGTAGTTTTTTTTCTGGAAAATTTGTGTGCCTCTTCCTTGGCTCCAATGTTATCTCCAATTTTTCTTGTAAGCCATGGTGTTGGAGAAATTTTCTTAGCTTTTCTAATCATTGCTTAACTTTGTAGAAGCAGAGAAACAGGATACAGCTTGTAGCTAATCTAACCACAACCAACGGTCATAAATTGTAGACAGAGCAGCTAACCACAATCAGACATTACAGCCAGAAATGGTGTCTGGAGTGGGCATTAAATTAAGGAACTAGCTTGTTATTGTTGAAACTGATGTTTTGCTGACCTCGGACTCTGCATGGTGCACAGTCACGTAGGCGGTGTTGTGACCATCTTGTGGGCGTTTATCTAATTGTGAAACTGTTAGCTCTGCCTCTGTTATACTATATAAATCCACGGCGATCTGTAGCTCTTTGGGAGTAGCACTGGACCGCATTTAGGTAAGGTGTGCTCCCCCATGATATCATGCAATAAAGTGCTTGATTCTCAACGTCTGAGTCCGGAGAATTTGTTCAGCAATTGGGCACAATCTGGATTTTCTCCAACACATGGTTTGGCTACTTTTCCCGTCTTACTTTTGCATCAGACAGGAATAAACATGTATATATATCGAGAACATAGAACATTACAGCGCAGTACAGGCCCTTCGGCCCTCGATGTTGCGCCGACCTGTGAAACCATCTGACATACACTATTCCATTTTCATCCATATGTCTATCCAATGACCACTTAAATGCCCTTAAAGTTGGTAACAATGTCCTGGAACTTTTTATCTGACCCGATTGTGGAGCATCAACCATCACAGGGACTGCAGTGGATCAACAGAAACTAGTCATGGACCATAAATGTTGGCTCATACAGCGAGAAGTCAAAACAATACTCAATACAGCTGGTGGGTCAGATTGTTAATCCAGAATCCGTCCACCCTGTCCTCATCTCCTCCCCTTTCAGAGACACAAACAGCCGGCGGTGACACCAAAATTTTACCCCACCCCGTATAATGGGGCAGGAAAGAGTGCAAGGAGGCTCATTTCGGATTTTTTTTCCTGCTGTGTGTGTTTTGTTTTAAACCAATAAATATATCTCGATGGTTAAACCACCTCCCAAATAAAGCGCAAGAGCAAATATTGTCGATTCAGAAGAGTTGTTACCCCAGTATCGTGAAGTAGAATTGGTAGGTTAATGTGAAAATTCAGACTACCAAGTGTTAGAATAAGTTTTTTGGTAGAAACCATTGATTTCAGGTAAGGAGTTCCTGATGGGAGCTTGTTTCCGATCCAGAAATCCAGTCACCTAGAGAAATAAAATGTCAGTCAATGTGAATGTCTCCTCCTGAGAGCAGTGACTGTTTATGGTCCAGCTCAAAGGGAATAAAATGAAATGGTAGTGACATAGACTGCAAAGTCAGCAGATAGAGAATATAAAGGATGTGACGATAAATGAAAAAATAAAGATAATTTCAGTCGATTTATGAGATTCAGCTGCTGTTTGAGAGAATATAAAATTTAAAAATAACACGAGCAACCAATGTGTGTCTTCTTCAGGGTTTCAGATATCTGAGGCAGTCCGTTGCAGACGGAAGGGAAAATGAAACAACGACTTTGATTGCTAGTTGCAAACAAACAGAAAGCACATTCTTTGAGCAGTAGCCACCGGCAGAAATCTTCCCAAACCCATTGCTCGCTTTCCTATACACACAGACATAGACACATTCACACTGTGATAGGACTCCTTCACATGGGGATAGTGAGCGGATTTCTGACAGTTTCAGTCAGCAAATGGACCATTAAAATGGGGTATTTAAGGGGAAGTGACATTTGTCCATTGAAAATTCGGTATGAAACAAAAAACACAGACCTGAACGCCGGAACTGAGAGGAATCCTTGCCAGGTGCAATATTCCCAATCTCTGCAAAAACTGCTTGGTACAAACCAGCAGGTGAACCCGTTCCATGAGTGACAAAACCTGTCGGATGGAGGATGGAGAGATTAATGTTTTATTCCAACCCATGAGCGTTTAACAGTAAATTATTTGCGAACACATTCAAATCACAATGATAATGGCAGCAAAGAGACAAAGCCAGGTATTGTGAATGCAGAGTAGTTTCGTTGTGCATACTTTTCCATATATCTATGTGTCTATTGTTTCTGCATACTGATATCTTCATCTGTAGCAGTCTGGTGGAAAGAAAAAATGAGCGGGTATCATGAGAAACAATTTCCAACTGATTACTGGGTTCTGGGCCCACATGTGGAATTCAGCTGAAGAGAAGCTGGATGACGTTGACTGATTCTGTGACAGCATCCGTTGGAAATATGAACGAGGAGCTTATTGTTCTTTGGTCTGTTCCCTCAGTGTGAGAAAAGACCCGTGTAGATAGTGTAAGATATAGGTGCGGTAGTCACAGTTTACCCATAATAGGTGGTCGATAACTCACAAGTAATTTCAAAATACAATGCTGTCTCTGCTCCTCCGAGCATCCATTGATGTACCTTATTTTGGGGAGCTGGTAGTCACCCTATGTCAATCATTTGTTCGAACCTTTGTTACCAATGAACACAGGAAAGGTACGTGGAGTGTCGGGATGGTCATCTCCCCTTGTCCATGACTATGCTCCCCAAAGTCACCTTTCACCTTATCTCGTGCTTGGTATCGTCTGTAAACTTCTGCCAGGCCCTTGTTCAGTGAGGGTGCAAGGTTCCATCTTAACAGCTTTAGGAATGTCTTGTTTCAGAGCCTGTGCTGGTCCTTTCGTTGGCAGAGATAACAGGCCTATGTTGTCCTAGCTATATAATCCTTCTTAATGAGATGTTTGGATGATTAGGCTGTCATAACAAACACCATCTAAAAATTCTTACATTTCGGTTTTATTGTTTTTACACTAACGTTAATGGTTAGTGGTCAGTGTATATTAGTATTTATTTATCGTCTTAGCAGACATATATTTCAAAATGTTCGAGAGCCAGCAAAAGTCCTAATATTTCTTATTCCACAGTGGAATACATTCTTTGAAGACAACTTACTTTTCTTAAAAAGTACCCTTCTGGCTACTCTATGCCTGATTCGTCATCCTGCAATAGTACTGCAGTGACCCCAGGTCGCTAGCGTCAATTGCGATTTTAAATGTTTTAGAAGAATTTGGAGCAGCCCACACTGGCTCATTAGTTAAGATTGCCTTCATCTTTTAAAAAGCTGTCTGGCAATCATCTGAGCGTACTACATTGTTGTTGTTTTTTGCAGTAAATTGGTTAATGGAGCAGCCACAGTACTAAAATCCGTACATATTTCCTGTAAAAACCGCACATCCCTAAAAACCTCATTATTGCTTGCTTCGGTTCAGGGATAGGGAACTCTATTAAGACTAGTACCTTTGCCGTTTCTGGTAATAACTGCCCTTGCCCCATTATATGTCCGAGCTATGTTACTCTAGCTTTTCCCAATTCGCCTTTTGCCAGCTTTATCACTAAGTCCATGGTTTGTAAGATTTTAAACATAATTTGTGATTATTTTAAGTGTTCTTGCCAAGTATTAATGTATATTAGTACATCGTTGAGATACACTACACAGTCGGGAACACCTGAATCATTAGTCATTGAAAAGAGGCTGGGGATCTTTTTTTACACCTGAATGACCGTTCGGTGTGAGACAAGCTGATATATCTGTCTCGAGGAGACAAAGGAACTTACTAGTATCCCATTAACATGTCGATCTTGGCATAAATCTAGCACTGCCCATTCTGTCAATGCAGTCTTCTAAACGCGGAATTGGGTAGGAATCTGCCTTCATTAACTCATTGACTTTTCTGTAGTCCATACAAAATTGGGTTCACCCTTCAGGCATAGATAACAGCCCAATACAAAAGCAAAATACTACAAAATGCTGGTAATCTGAAATACAAGCAAGAAGTGCTGGAAATACTGAGCAGATCTGGCAGCACCTGTGGAGAGAGAAGCAGAGTTCAGGTTTCAGGTCAGTGACCCTTCAACAGAACATACACTAGCACTATTGGTGAACTCCAGCTGCTTTGACGAGGTTCGATCAAATTGTTTTCCAGCATGTATGGGATCTTAGCTTTTATTTGGGCCTGGCTGTCCTGACTTAAGCGGTAAGAATGCTGTTTTGAAGGAACGATTCCCCCTTCATCTATATCATGTGTGACTAAGGTTGTACATCCCAGTGTATCCCTACAAACTCCTTTAACTATTGTAGAAAGCTTGGTTATCTCATAACGTTGTTTTGCCTCTAAGTGCAAAATCATGTTGTACAATTTTCCTAGCCGTTCTGTACTCCCTAATCTGAGTGTTGGATGTTTAATCTGAGAATTGTCCATGCCTCCTTCTGCCTCATCCTCACCCTCCTTTCCCTTCACAACAGTACTGATCAACTGTCATATCTGTACTGCCTTATCCTCCTCACTGAGATAATATTGCTTTAACATATTAATGTGATACAACCATTCTTCCTTCGACGATCAGGGATATCAATCAAGTAATCTACCTTACCCACTCTTTTGGCCACTCTCTGTGGGCAACTGAACCGTGCTTTTAACGGATGTCCCTGTAACAGTAAAAACACTAATACTTCATTTCCTGGTTGAAAATCGCGGGGTTTTGCATTCGTGGCTGCCCATTTATTCATATTGGTTTGGGATGATTTAATGTGTTCCTGAGGCGGACCACAAGCTTTCCTGAGCATTTCCCAGAACACAGATATATAGTCCAACTTCGAAGATTCAATATTATGTTCGAACAATCTGTCTTTCATGAATTTTAGAGGACTTCTTAATTCATAGCTGTAAACCAATTTGAAATGACTGAAACCTAATTCGCTCATTCAGGACTCATTCTGTAAAGTCTCTGGTGGCAAATTAAAGAAAGTTTGGACCCTGATCCCTGTCATGTGGATATTCGTGACAGTATGTTCTAATCATTGTTTTGAGTGTTTGATGGTATATCTGTATGTAAATAGTCCAACTCGGGAATGGGCCATACTGGACCTGATGCTGGGGAATGAACCCGGCCATGTGGTTGAAGTTTCAGTATGGGACTACTTTGGGAATGGTGATCACAATTCCATAAGTTTTAGAATACACATGGACAAAGACGAGAGTGGTACTAAAGGAAGAGTGCTAAATTGGGGGAAGGCCAACTATACCAAAATTCGGCAGGAGCTGGTGAAAGTAGATTGGGAGCAGCTGTTTGAAGGTAAACCCACATTTGATATGTGGGAGTCTTTTAAAGAGAGGTTGATTAGCGTGCAGGAGAGACATGTTCCTGTGAAAATGAGGGATAGAAATGGCAAGATTAGGGAACCATGGATGACAGGTGAAATTGTGAGACTCGCTAAGAGGAAAAAGGAAGCATACATAAGGTCTAGGAGGCTGAAGGAAGACGAAGCTTTGAAAGAATATCGGGAATGTAGGACCAATCTGAAACGAGGAATTAAGAGGGTTAAAAGGGGTCATGAAATAGCTTTAGCAAACAGGGTTAAGAAACATCCCAAAGCCCTTTATTCATACATAAGGAGCAAGAGGGAAACTAGAGAAAGGATTAGTCCACTCAAGGGCAAAGGAGGAAAGTTATGCGTGCAGTCAGAGAAAATGGGTGAGATTCTAAACGAGTACTTTGCATCGGTATTCACCGAGGAGAGGGACATGACGGATGTTGAGGTTAGGGACAGATGTTTGATTACTCCAGGTCAAGTCGGCATAAGGAGGGAGGAAGTGCTGGGTATTCTAAAAGGCATTAAGGTGGACAAGTCCCCAGGTCCAGATGAGATCTATCCCAGGTTACTGAGGGAAGCGAGAGAGGAAATAGCTGGGGCCTTAACAGGTATCTTTGCAGCATCCTTAAACAGGCGTGAGGTCCCGGAGGACTGGAGAATTGCTAATCTTGCCCCATTGTTTAAGAAGGGTAGCAGGGAAAATCCAGGTAATTATAGACCGGTGAGCCTGACGTCAGTGGTAGGGAAGCTGCTGGAGAAGATACTGAGGGATAGGATCTATGCCCATTTGGAAGAAAATGGGCTTATCAGTGATAGGCAATATGGTTTTGTGCGGGGAAGGTCATGTCTTACCAACTTAATAGAATTATTTGAGGAAGTGACAAAGTTGATTGATGAGGGAAGGGCTGTAAATGTCATATACATGGACTTCAGTAAGGCGTTTGATAAGTTTCCCCATGGTAGGCTGATGGAGAAAGTGAAGTCGCATGGGGTCCAGGGTGCTCTAACTCGATGGATAAAGAACTGCTGGGCAACACTGGACAGTGAGAAGCAGTGGAAAGGAGTTTCTCAAAATGGAGACGTGTGACCAGTGGTGTTCCACAGGGATCCGTGCTGGGACCACTGTTGTTTGTGATATACATAAATGATTTGGAGGAAAGTATAGGTGTTCTGTTTAGCAAGTTTGCAGACGACACTAAGATTGGCGGAGTCGCAGATAGTGAAAGGGACTGTCAGAGAATACAGCAGAATATAGATAGATTGGAGAGTTGGGAAGATAAATGGCAGATGGAGTTCAATCAGGGCAAATGCGAGGTGATGCATTTTGGAAGATACAATTCAAGAGTGAACTATACAGTAAATGGAAAAGTCCTGGGAAAAATTGATGTGCAGAGAGATTTGGGTATTCAGGTGCATTGTTCCCTGAAGATGGCAACGCAGGTCAATAGAGTGGTCAAAAAGTACAAGGGTTGGCAGGTCCTGTTACAGTTGTATAAGACTTTGGTTCTGCCACATTTGGAATACTGCGTGCAGTTCTGGTCGCTACATTACCAAAAGGATGTAGATGCTTTGGAGAGGGTGCAGAGGAGGTTCACCAGGATGTTGCCTGATATGCAGGGCGCTAGCTATGAAGAGAGGTTGAGTAGATTAGGATTATTTTCATTAGAAAGATGGAGGTTGAGGGGGGACCTGATTGAGGTGTACAAAATCATGAGAGGTATAGACTGGGTGGATAGCAAGAAGCTTTTTCCCAGAGTGGGGGATTCAATTATTGGGGATCATGAGTTCAAAGTGAGATGGGAAAAGTTTAGGGGGGATATGCATGGAAAGTTCTTTACGCAGAGGATGGTGGGTGCCTGGAACGCGTTGCCAGCGGAGGTGGTAGACGCGGGAACGATAGCGTCTTTTAAGATGTATCTATACAGATACATGAATGGGCAGGAAGCAAAGAGATACAGACCCTTAGAAAATAGGCGACATGTTTTGATAGAGGATCTGTATTGGCGCAGGCTTGGAGGGTTGAAGGGCCTGTTCCTTTGCTGTATTTGCTTTGTTTCTCTTTGTTCTTTATCTCTAAAGCACCCTGTGACTTTTGGTTTTATGCTGAAGATTCTAACTGCCTAATCCTCTAATTGCCCATACTTCTTGAAATACCTTAGACATGAAATTAGAACCTTGATCCGATTGAACATAAAATGATAACCCATATCTTATAAAGACTTGTGTTAAATTTTCTACTACTGTTCTAGCATTAATTGCCCTCACAGGAATGGCCTCTGGAATTTCAGTAGTAGCTATATGCATGATACTAAATAGGTATTGAAGTCCAGATTTTGATTTTGATCAGGATTCTACACAATCTACCATTACCCTGCTAAATGGTTCCTCAATCACTGGTATGGGAACTATTGGTGCTCGTTCTGCGGTAGGTTACGGTTTTCCTACCATTTGACAGGTGTGGCCTGTCTTACAAAATTGTCTCACATCCTTTGTAACAACTGGCCAGTAATAATGTTGACTTATACATGATTTCGTCTTCTGAACTCCTCTATGCCATGCAAAAGGAATGTCATGTGCTCACCTTAAGAATCCCGAGTGATAATTAGGAGGGACCACTATCTGTTCAACAACTGTCTAGTCTTCATCCGCAGGTCTATGAGGCAGTCTCTATTCCTTCCTCACAATCATGTTTGCCATATAATAGCCTTCTGGAACGCCTTTTGCCTCAGCTTCTGTCAGAGCCTTTGTGCTATTCGATATATCTCTGGACCAGCTTGCTGTAATGCAATGATACATCCCCAAATAAGGTTTAAGATACTTGGCTATCTATCTGTGCTGCCACTTATACCTCCGACAATGGATTCTGTTTGGCGATTGCTCGGGTGACTACACACGCAGGAAATATTCCTGCAACTTGTTCCTGTAATTGCTCTGTTTCCGTAATTCACTTGTTCCTCTCTAATTGTAGGGAAAATTGATCCTTTTGATCTAACCAAATCATTTCCTCGGAGTCGATCAATTCCCTTTACTGTCAAACTCTGGACAGAGATTTAAGGTTTTTGGTGGAAGGATTAAAGGGGACAGGAGGAAAATTATTTTCACCCAGAGGGTGGTGGGTGTCTGGAATTAACTGCAAGGATCAGTGGTGGGGGCAGAGACCCTCAATTATTTTGAAAGGCACCTGGACATGCACACAAAGTTCTGCAACCCGCGGGGCTGTGGGCCTGGTGCGAGAACGTGGGATTAGTTTTGGTGGATAGCTTATTCAGCCAGTGCAGACATGATGGACTGAATGGCCTCCTTCTGTTCTGTATTTTTTCAATGTTCTAACGTCTACAATTACCATACCAATATTAAGTCACTCTCTAGGCGTACCTTATATAAAGATGCGGGTGTATACTCCCTGCCAACTCCATTAAGTAAAACGTTAGCTTTCTAGGCACTCTCTGGTAGATACGTTATACCTTTTACCAGTAGGTTTGGTTTGCTCCTGTGTCCCTGAGTATAATGATATGTCTTCCTGCCTCA
The DNA here is from genome assembly GCF_036365525.1 of Heterodontus francisci. NCBI lineage: Eukaryota > Metazoa > Chordata > Chondrichthyes > Heterodontiformes > Heterodontidae > Heterodontus > Heterodontus francisci. Next base: position 3,818,012 of record NW_027141473.1, read on the forward strand.
CCTAAAGGATATGCAGTTTCTTTCCCCGTTGAAAAATTAAATAGCGTTCGGACATCGTATTCTTACCCTTTATCCTCAATTTACTTTATATATCTGGTTTTAAACCTGCTTTTAAAGGGATAGCTTGGTCTTCTATCCTCTTCGGCAGAGCCTTTACATTTGCGCTAACCTTTTACACCCCAAATCCTATGGGTTTGCCTCGCAATTTCCAGCATTCTGAATGAAGATGTCGCGTTTTGTGGCGATGATAAAACGTTGGCTTGCGAACCACACTTCTACCCTCAGCACCTTCCTTTCAGACTTCAGGAGGTGATACTGTGACATTTCCAACTGTTCATTCTTGTCCCCGGATACTTGCCTTCCTGTCATTCTCCCACTTTCTATCCATCTCGGGATTATGGGGGTGATGGACAAAAGGTTTTGCTTATTCACAAGGCCAAAATCATCCACAATTTCCACTGCCTGCCTAGCTTTCAAAATTTTCAGGTTATCTACATGAATTCTCACTACTGAAGGAATTGAATTTTTAAATTCCTCTAAGCGAGTTAACTCTCGAAGTTTATCATATGTGAAGTGCATCTTTACTGCCCGTATCAAACGGTAAAAATTAAATTGTTTCACTCTCTCAAAATCTACATATGTCTGCTCAGCCAATCTCCGTAAGTTCTGAAACTTCTGACTGTAAGCTTCAGGGGCTAACTCATACGCTAGGTGAATAAGATTTTTGCCTACTTACACTCTGCAGAAGCCTCTTCAGGACGCATGACATAAACGTCTATAAACTGCCTACCAACCTACTTTGCTTACGCAGTGTCCAGCTTTCCTTCGGCCATTTCATCTGTTTGACGATTTTTTCAAAACATATGAAAAAGTGCCTCTACGTCACTTTCCCCCAACGTAGGAAAAGCTTGTATAAATTTAACAGTTTTTGCTGGGGCCTGGGCTGAATTCAGATTCTTCATGACCTGACATTTCCCTGGTTTCAAGGCTATCCTTTTGTCTTTGTTCCATCTCTTTTAGGCTAAATTCTTTCTCCTTCTCTCTTTCCTCTTGTTCAAGTTCAAGTTTTCTTAATTCTTTTCCAGCCTCAAGTTTTTTTACTGTTGTTTCTTTTTCTGTTTCGTGTTGAATCTCCACTTCACTCAACTGTAACTGATTTTGTGCCAATTCTACTGTGTCAATCTCTGACTTACTACGTTCTTGTTCCTCATATTTTTCTTCTAATTTTAAATGTTGAACCATTAGGTCAATTATCTCTGCATTTTTGACACCTAGTTTCAATTCCTCCCACAATTTTCATTCATTCTGAGTTAAAGGTATCCAGCCACTGAGGGGAACATTTTCCTTTCCCTAGAACTCTGCTGCAACTGCTGAGCCATTCTGATGTTATAGACTCTACCTTATTATACAAGAAAATTCGTTCCCTTTTTTCATAATTGGTGTTAGATTTTGATCCTGACAACCAAGTTTCCAATTAATATGATCCCAAAGCCGACAGCAATTAATATGCTGCCAGACACAAGATCCAAAATTTGATGCTGCCCAAAAGACAAGTAATTAATATGATTCCAAACATGAGACCCTCAATTCATCTGATTCTGATCTCAGACGAGCCATCCAATTAATATATTACAACCGCAGTGGGAGCAATGCACTGTCAATTCAGTCCTGTCACTCCACAGGTCATAGCATATTATTAAGCTTTCACACCCAATTGGCAAACAGCCAAAATAAACATTCTGGTAACATCAGAATAAAAGGGACCAAACCAAGTATCTTTAGACACCAACAAATTAACTATTTATTGAAACAAAAATCTTAAACACTATTAAGATAAACCTATGACTAAAGACCTTATTATTTTAAACTAACTTCCCACATTCGCACACATGCATCAAAAATCAACAGTAGTTAACTAGTTTTAAAATTAGTATTTTCGAAATTTAGCTACTTCTCAAGAACAAATAAAATAAGTTACATAATAATATAAAAGCAAAATACTGCGGATGCTGGAAATCTGAAACAAAAACAAGAAATGCTGGATTCACTCAGCAGGTCTGGCAGCATCTGTAGAAAGAGAAGCAGAGTTAGCGTTTCGGGTCAGTGACCCTTCTTCGGAACTGACAAATATTAGAAAAGTCACAGATTATAAACAAGTGAGGTGGGGGTTGGGCAATAGATAACAAAGGAGAAGGTGCAGATTGGACCAGGCCACATAGCTGACCAAAAGGTCACGGAGCAAAGGCAAACAATATGTTAATGGTGTGTTGAAAAACAAAGCATTAGTACAGATTAGGTGTGAATATACTGAATATTGAACATCAGCAAGTGCAAACCTGAAGAAAAACAACATGAAAAACACAGTGGGTAAGCAAACTGAACAAACTAAGATGAAATGAAATAAATGCAAAAAAAGATTGTAAAAAATGTAAAAAGGAATGCAAAAAAGAAAGGAAGAAAAATAAGTTACATTCCTGGTGGATGAAGCATTCTAATGTGGAAATAGTCAAAGGCCACTCCAAGTCTTCATGAGGACTGGATGCACTGGTCTGTTCTTTACAGGCGTTTAATTTTTCGGATGCAGTAGGCAACAACAGTTCCTTCAGCAATAGAAACGTTTTTTTGAAAAAAGAAGGAATTTCTTCTTTAGGCAATTAATTCGGCTGGGAGCTCTCTGTAGACTTTGCTGAGAGAGAATACACAGCTCCTGTCTCTTCAGTACGTTTCGCTGGTGAGTCTGGTTTCAACCGTTTTATTTAGTTTTGCACACAGTTAAGTAGCAAAATTACACCATGTGACCTCTCTATCCTGCTGCAGCCTAGGTAACAAAAATGAAGCTTCTGGCACACTGTGCCTTAGAAATTCCAGAACGTTCTGTCCCTTAACGGTGCTCTATTTTTCCAGAGTCTTAAAGGTGCACATTGTTTTTAATCGTACGAGCAAAACGATACAATTCCATGACACATTCTATGCAATTCTATACCATAACCTCTGTGTGCACCCTCGTTTACACCACTACAGAAAAGGAGTACATTCGTAGCACCCTTACCTGAACACATGATCCTCACATCTTCTTTCTTAGAACAGTCGGGATTACCCCACGATGCTGAGGGAAATTTCCAGAGAAATGCTTTGTAACCAAAACAGTTCATTTCATCCAACCAAACTGGCCCTGTGACTGGTTCACAAGATGCAGGAAATGCCATGTCTAATGCTTTTCCACAACCCAGCTGCTTGCAAACCAAGTTAGCTTCCACCAGATCCCAGGAATCATCACAAACTGAGCCCCATGTCTCATTGTAATAAATCTCCACTCGGCCAGTACATGGGCTCCCACCGTCGGACAGCCTTAACTGCACGTGGTCTGTTGGACAACAATGTAGGAGGATTATACTGACAATATATATTCACCTCATCACTCAATCCAACTCATTGTACTATCACCAGCTTAAAAAAACATTTTAAATGCACATGTGATCGGTAAATGAAACTATACAACAGAATATCTGTCTAAACTTACCTATTACCTATAATGTAAAGTACAGAAATGTTTCAGATATCCTGCTACATCTGGCTCTGACAAGTTCTGGCCACCAGTCCCCCTTTTATGTTTCAAACGCTGTGTACGTTGTTGTAAAGGGAATCACTCACACGATTAACAGTTAATTTATACTCATGTTATATAATGGTATCTGCTCCTTGTCCATGTATGTTACCCTTATTTATAATCTTGGTCCGACATTTACTGCCATCTCTTATTTCCTTTATCTTGAACAACATGCAAAATGCATTTATCCAGCGCCATTAATGTAATAAAACATCCTAAGGCGCTACACAGGAGTGACATCGAAGAAGGTTTGACATGGAGCACCTAAGAATATACGAAGTCAGATGACCAGAAGCTAAGTCAAATATTTCGGTTTTATGGAGCGTCTGACAGCAGGAACGAGAGATTGAGAGGTATAGAGAATTAAGTATGTAACTCTAGAGCATGTGATCTTCGCAGCTGAAGCCACGCCCACCAATGGTGCGCAATTAAAATCAGGAATGCTCAAGAAGCCAGAAGTGGCAGATGTCAGATTGGAACCGATTTCAAATTTAGAACGGTGAGGCCATGAACGGATTTGAAAAGAAGGTTGATTTTTTTAAAATCGCACATTGATGGGCAATGTAGGTCTGTGAGCACAGGGCAGATGGCTGAGTGGCACTTGGTCAAGGCAGCAGTGTTTGTAGAGGTTGTAACCAGGGTAGCCAGCCAGGAATGCATTAGAATCATCGAGTCCAGAGAGAACAAAGCAATGGGTAAGACTAGATAAGGGCAAAATCGGGTGAATTTAGGAGGTAAAAATCGACAGTGTTAGTGATGGTATGAATATGTGCGAGGAGTTAAATATAATACCAAGGTTACAAGCAGTCTAGTTCAGTCACGACAGTTGGCATGGGGAGAAATAGCGTTGGTGGCAAGGGAACAGTTATGATGGGGACTGAAGACAATGACTTCCATCTTTTCAATACTGAAGTGTAGGAATTTTCTGCTAGTGCAGTACTGAATGTCAGACAGCATTTCTGACAGGTTCCACGCAGTGGTGGAAGCAAGAGTGTTGGATTTGAGGTATAGTTGGGTACCATGAGATACATGTGGAAACTAAGGCCGTCTTTGTGGCCATCACAGAAAGGTAGCATGTAAATGAGAAATGAGGTGCCGAAAGTTAAATCCTTTGTTGACTTTACAGGAGCGGGAAGAGAAGCCATTGCAGGTCACTTTCTAACTACTGCATAGATAAGAATAGAACCAGCTGAGTGCAGTCCCGCCACCCCATGCCCCAGGCGGGTGTTAATGGAGAACAGTTTGAGCAGAATTTCATGACCAACCATATCAAAGGCTGCAGGCATGTCAAGAAGGGGGAAGATAAATCGTTTACATTTGTCACAATCATTTAGGATGCCATTTGTGACTTTGATAAGCGTTGTTTCGGTACTGTGGTATGCCTCAAAATCTGATTTGAGGGATTGAAACATGCAGCTACATAAAATATGAGCATGGATTTGGAGGGGACAACACATTCAAGGACTTTAGTGAGGTGATAACAGTTGGAGCTAGGGCAGTAATTTGCAAGGAGAGGTGCGAATACAGCTGATTTGAAGGGGAGGGGGTAGAACATGAAGCGAGGGAGAGAATCGTTAATATTGTCAGCTAACATGGGGACCAGGAAGGGAATGTGTGTGTTCAGTAGTTTCATAGAAATAGGGTGCAGACAGCAATAAGTGGATTTCATTGAGAGCATAATTGCAGAGATTGTGTGAAGGACTCGAGGAGAGACAGAAGCAATGCGAATTCAGGGAGATGGCATGGGAGGATACTTATAGGAAGTTAGGCCTGGTGGGTTGGGGAAGAAAGGGAAGCAGCAGAGGCGACTGAACGGATGTTTTTAAACTTTGTATCAAAAAACTCCATGAGCTCCTTTCACTTATTTTTGGAGTTGAGGGTGGACGAGGCAGGGGAGTCGTTCAGGAGGAAGATTTGTGATGGAGAAGATATGCTGTGCGTGCTCTTTTCCTTCGTGGATGACCTTTGATTAATGAGTAATTTTTACAAAGAAACCCAGGACCCGATGATGCTTTATGCGATTCATCCATTCAGGTTTACATTACCAGTTAGTTCGCCAGATGTCGCTGTGCCTTTCTGGTTTAAAGTTTCAACCACTGTATGTATTACTTCCGCTTCATGCCAGAGAATGTAACATCCACAGGTGCTACACTTAAACATCAGCCTTCCAATATGCAGTATATTCGTGCAGAATTATGTTCTAGGGTTGTGTTGATTATAAAATTATCGTAAATCAACGTAATATTATTTGTGTAACAGAATCACGTACTTTTGAAAGGGTCGGACTCTGTCTTTGACAATGAAGATATTTGAGTAATTTTAGAAACGTAAACCGCATATCCGAACAGAGAATCTGCATTCCTCTCTGTCCAGGGAGCTTGGTGCGATTAGGGAAGTACTTATGTTGAATGTGTAACCGTAACTTGTGAGGGACATTAAAAATTGCTGTTGTCTGTAAAAGATCAATGAACTAAACTACAAATTATATCAATATATGACTGTTGAACCAGACCAAGGAGGGTAGAAAACAGGATATCTCTGCAAAATGTTGGACAGGAACAGGAAGTGTCTGTGGGCAATTGAACGCAAGATGTGCAGACCTCCTGGTAAGCGGGAAACCAGTATTTAAATGGGCGTAGACAAAAATAATTGGATTTGTTGTATCAGGCACTTTGGAGAACAAAGAATTGGCGTTGTGATAGGAAACAAAGAGTAGTGGTTAATGGATGTTTTTCAGGCTGGATGAAGGTTTGTAGTCGAGTTCCCCAGGCGTTAGTCTTCGGACACTTGCTTTCCCTGATATATATTAATGACCTAGACCTTGGTGTACAGGACATAATTTCAAAGTTTGCAGATGATGCAAAACTTGGAAGCATTGTGAAATGTGAGGAGGATAGTGTAGATCTTCAAAAGGACATAGACAATTTGATGAAGTTCAATGCTGAGAAATGTGAAGTGATTCAGTTTGGTAGGAAGAACATGGAGATGAAATATAAAAAAGGGCTCAATTCTAAAGGGAGTGCATGAGAAGTGGTGCCTGGGTATACATGTGCATAAGTCATTGAGGGTGGTAGGACAGGTTGAGAGAGCTGTGTCCTGGACTTTCTTAATAGCGTCCAGTTCTGTGTGCTTCACTTGAGGAAAGACAGGAGGGCATTGGTCAGAGTGCAGAAAAGATTCAGGAGAATGGTTCTAGGGATGAGGAATTTCAGTTATGAAGATCAGTTGGAGAAGTTAGGACTGTTTTCCTTGGAGATGAGAAGGCTGAGAGGTGATTTGATTCAGGTGTTCAAATTCATGAGGGGCCTGGACAGAGTAAATAGAGAGACACTGCGCCCCCCCCCTCCTCACCCCTGTGAAAGGATCGAGAACGAGAGAGCACAGATTTAAAGTATTTGGTAAAAGAAGCAAACATGGCTTGAGGAAAAACTTTTTCGCGCAGCGAGTGAATAAGGTCCACAATGCGTTGCCTGAGAATTTGGTGGAGGTAGGTTCAATTGAAGTATTCCAAACGGAATTAGACAGTTATATGAAAAGGACGAATGTGCAGCGTTACGGAGAGAAGGGATATTTTGTGGGATATGTCGAGTATTCTTTCTTCCAGTCCAACTCAGGCCCCCACCCCCCATTATGTTTCCAGTACACTGATAACTGTATCGGTGCCGTTTCCTGCTCCCACCCCAAACTGGAAAACTTTATCAACTTTGCTTCCAATTTCCACCCTTCTCTCACCTTTACATGGTCCATCTCTGACATTTCCCTTCCCTTCCTCGACTTTTCTGTCTCCATCTCTGGGGATAGGTTGTCTACTAATATCCATTATAAGCCCACCGACTACCACAGCTCCCTCGACTACACTTCCTCACACCCTACCTCATGTAAGGACGCCATTCCATTCTCCCAGTTTCTCCATCTCTGACGCATCTGCTCTGATGATGCTACCTTCCATGACGGTGCTTCTGATATGACCTCCTTTTTCCTCAACCGAGGATTCCCCCCACTGTTGTTGACAGGGCCCTCAACCGTGTCCGGCCCATTTCCCCTACCTCTGCCCTCAAGCCTTCCCCTCCCTCCCAGAACCGTGACAGGGTTCTCCTTGCCCTCACTTTCCACCCCATCAGCCTCCATATCCAAAGGATCATTCTCCGCCATTTCCGCCACCTCCAGTGTGATGCCACTACCAAACGCATCTTCCCCTCCCTTCCCATATCAGCATTCTGAAGGGATCGTTCTCTCCACGACACCCTGGTCCACTCCTCCATTACCCCCACCACCTCTTCCCCGTCCCATGGCACCTTCCCCTGCAATCGCAGGAGGTGTAATACCTGCCCATTTACCTCCTCTCTCCTCACTATCCCAGGCCCCAAACTCTCCTTTCAGGTGAAGCAGCGATTTACTTGTACTTCTTTCAATGTAGTATGCTGTATTCGCTGCTCACAATGTGGTCTCCTCTACATTGGGAAGACCAAGCGCTGAGTGGGTGACCGCTTTGCGGAACAGCTCTGCTCAGTCCACGAGCAGAACCCTGAGCTTTCAGTTGCTTGCCATTTCAACAGTCCCCCCTGCTCTCATGCTCACATCTCTGTCCTGGGATTGCTGCAGTATTCCAGTGAACATCAACGCAAGCTCGAGGAACAGCATCTCATCTACCGATTAGGCACACTACAGCCTGCAGGACTGAACACTGAGTTCAATCATTTCAGAGCATGACAACCCCCCATTTTACTTTCATTTTCAGTTATTTCTTCTTTTTATCTTTTTTACATTTTTTACAATCTTTTTTTTTGGGCAATTATTTCATTTCATCTTAGTTTCTTCAGTTTGCTTACCCGCAGTTTTTTTTTTCATGTTTGTACTTGCTGCTGTTCAATTTTCAATACGTTAACACCTTATCTGTACTAATGCTTTGTCTTTCAACAGATCATTAACATATTGTTTGCCTTTGCTCCATGAACTTTTGATCAGTTATGTGGCCTGTCCAATCTACACCTTCTCCTTTGTTATCTCTTGCCCCACCCGTACCTCACTTGCTGATAACTAGTGACATTTCTAACATTTGTGAGTTCCGAAGATGGGTCATTGACCCGAAACGTAAACTCTGCTTCTCTTTCCACAGAAGCCGACAGACCCGCTGAGTGGTTTCAGCATTTTTTGCTTTTATTTCAGATTTCCAGCATCCGCAGTATTTTGCTTTTATTATTTGACTGTAATCATCACATGTTTACGTGCTCAGTTCTGATTGGGCCAACACAGTGAGATCCCAGAACCAGGAAAGAGCAAAAGAAATTGCACCCTCACCCACCACAGCCAATAAAGACAGGGCTGGATTGTCATGTGATCTGGATTCCAGCGCTGATTGGTGATGTCTAAAATGTGAGCACCTTTTGGGCTGGTGTCATTTGAGCTGATCCTTCATACTCTGCTTTTGAAGACCCTCAGTTAAGGTCCCTCCGCATGAAGGTTGCAATTATCTCTCAGCTAGAGTTAAAGATCTTTGGTAACACTATGAGGGACGCACTCCTTTCCTGACTTACAATCGGGCAGCGGGTTAATCCGTGATCAAAAACATACTGAGATTGTCGCCCAAGCCTTTTATTTAATGGGGTGGATTCGAACAGAAAGATAGCAGATAACGTGAAAATAAAGGGCGATTATCTAACGGGTCAGCCTGACTGTTCCCAGGTCTGCCTGAAATAATAAGTTAACAATTAGAGTTCAGTGCAGCAAGAAATGAATGAAACTGTGAGAAAGAAATGGCACAAATACTACTAACTGCAGGGTCATTATTCCCGTCACCCTGCGGAAGAAATTATATCGGGATCTGTGTTCTCATCTGTTCTTCATTCCTTAAATCGAAAATACAATTTCTGCAATAAATTAATGTTGGTATTGGGCCAAAATGTATCCAGAATTGTTTTCACATATACACACACTGACACCCAGATACACTCTCTCCTTGTGGTGACGGTGGGTGGGCCCCATGTATTACCAGTGTGAAGGTGCTCTGAAAAGGTGGTGGTGATGATCCTCTCCCTTATGGAATCTTACAATGGAACAGCACAGAGGAACGCCATTCGGCCCATAGTGCCTATGCTGGTTCTTTGCAAGAGCTGTCTAATTCGTCCCATTCTCTTTCCCCATCACCCTGTAAATTTGAGCTGATGGCGCTCTGACCATTGATGACCAGTGTGTTGTTGCCCTGAGAAGACGGTACTGATGGAACCCCTTTTAAACCCGCTGGTGATGGCACTCTCATTGAATTCAGCAGTCTCATATAAATTTCCTGATGGGATGGCAACGCAAATTAAAGATGTTTTGATCCTGTGGTAAATTTCAATGCCTTTCAATTTACTGAAAAGTCTTCGACCAGGTCGAAGACTCTGTAACTTTCAAAGTTTCTGTAAAGGTGTAATTGGGCTATTCGGTCGTTCAATGAATTATATAGCTTCTCAAACAAATCAAAGCAAGATGAACGCTCTGGCAGTCTTCTAACTGCGTGCTGACATTTTCCTATCATGCTCCTGCTCTTCTGATTCTCTTGTAACCTGCCCTCGCCCGCCTGCCCTATTCTTTTAACTGTAAATGATTTTCGATCAGTGGTCCTCCCGTTTGCTGGCTAAGCGTTTCTAATTTTCAAAAATGCATTCAGTGTTTTGACTGCTCCCATCCCCCTGAGGATAATGTGTCTCACAGATTTCCAGGTGTTTTTCTCTTAACAACATAATATGCATTAGACGATGTGTTGACCTGCTCCCCATCTCCCTGGTGATAATATTTCTCCCATGTACCGCTGTCTCTTTGTATACGCTGGTGATATACTATAGACAATGGGATAACGATTCCTGTCCTCAGCTGTGTTTACCGAGTAATCTTGAATATGTTACAGTTTCCCAACTATAATCTCACTGGTCTCTTTCTGTTCCTAGTTACGCAATGTAAATAATGTGCGACTTCTTCCCAGTCACGGGGCCTCAGCATGCCGACCAACTTTTCCAGATAATAGTCAACTCCTGCAAATTCCCCATTTACAGTGACCAGCCTCAGTGCTTCTCTAGGGTCCGTGAATCTTCTTCAATCCACTCAGTCATTTATTGAACATTTCCTGCATTTACCATTCAGTCTGTAACCACCCATGTCACGCCAGATTTTTTTTCCAGATAATCCACTGGTTCAAGGAATAAGGCGATGCACACCTTCTGAGGGAAACTAGGGGTGAACAATTAATGGGTGCAGAAAAATATAGCCAAAATGACGACAGTGGTTCAAGAAAACACCCCGCCATCCTCTCTGGCTAAATAGGGTTGTTTAGAAAATTCTGACGTGTCCGCGAACTGATATCCCGAAAATGAATCAAAACAATCTGTAACCGAGACTCTCATACCTGCCTATTCGTCAAGTTTTTCTCTTACTGTCTCAGATAAATGTTCAGTCATTCCCCTTTCTCAATCATACTATTTTTCCATACTCCTCATATCTGCTGATCCTTCCTTTCACTCTCTTATGCTTCCTGACAATTTCTAACTGCTCTCATTGTTGTTCTTGAAGAAGTTTGAATGCATTTCTTTGTGTAACGTTAGCCAAATCCCCTATATATACAGAGAACATGCATACTGTTCTCACACTTTTCTAGTCGGCCTCCTACTCTAGGTAAACTTCAGCTGATCAACAGTTCTGCTGCTGCTGTTATCTTGGCATGGACCGTCCCGCTTATCCGTTTCCCCTGCTCTCACTGTCTGTGGCGACTCCCGGATCCCAACGCCTCAAATTTCAGTGGTCGCACTGTTACCTTCCTGACGTTTAGACGAATGGTATCGGTGCCAAACTGTGAAGTTATTTTAACATTTTATACTTATGTTAACTTGCGATTGTACCGTATTACCACAAACACTAATAGAGAAATATTAATAATAACTAACAAACCCAACGGAGGTGAACTGAAACGGGACAAACGTGGGATATTCAAAGCCCAAAATTTAAACTCTTGAATGAATGACAAAGCCACGGACAGCGTTGGTTTAGGGCTTACCATATATAGATAATACAGAGAGTTCAAAAGTACTTGCTTCTCATGGCAGATGATTAGGTGGGTCAAGAATCTATATAATTATATTATATCAAACTATTTTAGGTCCAATTTGAACAACATTCGCAATTAAGTGAGCTCTTGTGGATTTCAGAAGCAAATTAATTAATAAAATACAGTTATTGTAGCTTAAAACCACAAGCAAAGCGCCGGACAAAAGGAACTCACATCAAACAATATGGATTATGTGCGTCAACAGCATTATCAGTAACTTCAGTGAATCAGTATTGCCTGTGTGGAGTTTGCAAGTTCTCCCTGTGTCTGCGTGGGTTTTCTCCGGGTGCTCCGGTTTCCTCCCACAAGCCAAAAGACTTGCAGGTTGGTAGGTAAATTGGCCATTATAAATTGCCTCTAGTATAGGTAGGTGGTCGGGAAATATAGGGACAGGTGGGGATGTGGTAGGAATATGGGATTAGTGTAGGATTAGTATAAATGGGTGGTTGATGGTCGGCACAGACTCGGTGGGCCGAAGGGCCTGTTTCAGTGCTGTATCTCTAAACTAAACTAAAACTTTTAGCAATCTATCTCTGCAACACTGCAGAAATAACCAAACACGCATCGAACATTTACAGTACAAGTTCTTCTGGGCACTGTCTGGTGAATTTAAATATGAAAACGAATTCAGAATTTGTTCCACAGGTGACCAGGGTATGGAACAAATAGAAGGACATTAAGGAATTTAACAGGAGTAGGATTAGGCCATACAACCAACCCAGCCTACTTCGCCATTCAATAAGATCAGGGCTGATCTACTGACCCAAATCCACTTTCCCAGCCTTTCCCCTGAGATTGGGAAATATCTCCAGATCTTCCATTAAACACTGTATTGCACGATATAAAAAGTATGAGACATTTGGAAAGAGTTTCAGAAACACGTCCGGATATTAAATACTCCAGGTAATGTGTGAATCATTTAGAAATATACTGAGAAATACTAATTATTATATGGCACCGTGTATATATTTGTATGAAATACAAAGCATGATTTAATCTAAAAAGGCCTAGTTTTGAAGATTGTCGGTGATTCACTAAAACAGCTCATACAGCAAATCCCCCTGAGATCAGTAGCATCATTTTTGGTGTGTGTAATTGATAACTCTATTAATAATTAGTGCAATTGAAGCAATATTGGTTCCACCCCCAGTTAATATATTACACAACATTTATAGTTCTTTCCGAACATTTCAAATGCTGTACAAACTATTTAATCTAATTCTCTGTATCACAGGGCACTTCACTAAGAATCCAAGAGGCAATCCTGAACTGAATGGGGCTTACTGAAACAAAGACCGTAATCAAGTAATAAGTCAGTTGATGAATAATCACCCTATTTCCAACTCCATATTTGGGAAAGGGTAATGTGATAATTCACATGGTACGGTAGCCATGTTGGTTTATTTTTATTATTTAAGTGCTGTCTGAAGAAAGATGGAACAGCAGCAGCAGGAAGTGCAGCAAAATCTATGCCTAAATAATTGCAGACTGTAACATGGTGAGGACTCCAAGCCAGTTCCATTTCGAACCCACCAATACTGCAAAGTGACCTCGTGGTAACGAGACTACAAGCAACCAAGTTTGTGGCCTGCAGAAATTCTCTCCCTTCGAGAGAATCATGAAAGCCACTTCAGCACGTGACTCCGGCTGTTTAACTACACTTCAGGAGTGAAGCCGTCTTTTTCAAAAGGTCTGCATTGTGTCTTTTCGTAAACGAGCCATGTGAATTATGAACTATTATTTTGTTTATAAACTTTAAAAGTGCACTATTCTTTTCAACTGTACTTTGCTTACGTGTGTTTGTGTGTGTCGCTGTGTGATTGAGTGGCATACTGTTAGATTTCGTGGTGAGTGTTGAATGAACAGTCCAGAGGGTGTGCATTCGTGCAATGCAGGACATGTGAAGAGCAGTTCTGGTCTTCAAAGTGGAGCTAAAATGCTCACATGCAGGTTGTCTATTCGAAGAAGAATCACAAAAAAAGAATAAAATACAATGGACACACTGATGGACTGATAATAAAAATCTGCTAATGAGCCAATGTTGCAAATGATTTGTCAATTGAGTATGTATAGCTGCTTGTTCTAATTGTGATTAAGAGCAGCTGATACTAATTGTGGAAAGATCAGGATACACATGGAATAACCAGTTTCCACCTGGGGAGGGGTACGGGGGTGCTGGTCCGGAGAAGGGAAATGCAGTCTACACTTATGCTGTATGGAGTATTGTAAATAAGCCTATGTGGAAGTAAGACTGGTTCCTGCTTTGTCCTTAGACAGATGCATGTTTGCCAAATTTGGTAAATAATGGACCTACATTTTGTGCCTTCCCAGGATCACATCGTGTAATTGGGATGTTTCATGCTCCTTTGTTTATCTCTGTCAGGGCGTGGGATTTGCCTGACTTCAGGCCGTGCAGGACAGGTGAACGAAATATTCTATGAGGCTCTGAGTCCTTCTCTCAGGGTAATTCAATCCAATGAGGAAACTACTCACCACAAAGTAAAATATCTGCAATAACTGCAACTCATGTAAGGCAGAGGCAGAAGGAAGTAGACATGTTTTTGCTGACAGATTTGCCTTGAAGTCTTTTTGGGGGTTTGTTGAATGTCAAGTTTGTAAGTGTAGAATTGATCCATCCTGATATCGTGCGAAATCAAACATAAAATTACATAACTATTTCGGAACAAAATGTAAAATTCGGATGTAGGGGGGAAACTGATCTTCCCTAGAATGGTAACGAAATTATTGAAACAGAAAAATGTTTGTATTTACAAAGGACTGAATCTGATTCACCAGAGAGTCCGAGTGTTTGATTTCTGTTTGTCATGAATGTGAAATCTGTGGCAGCTTTGCCTTTGCAGCCAACTGGCATAGTCGGGGGTCGAGGTTTCTTGTTGCTGTTTTTAAGTAACACAGAAAATGCAATGAATTACTGGGGCGGGAGTTGTATTACTTACTTTCCGTGGAACTCCTTCAATCTGTTGTCAGTCACATCCAGAACTCTGTGCCAGAGCTGAGCTGTTAACAGCTTTCTCAATCACCTACCAACTGGACCCTCAAACGACAGATCCATCAAGAAGAAGGTAATGATAGCCCTCCCATTGCCCCGACATGCACCACCGCAATTCCCCCGATACTATGACGTACTGCCAAATAGTGGGAAGAGATGGTTCATCTAACTCACCAGAGTAAGGTTTGCAAGACCCATGGTTCAATGGACAGCAGCAGAACTCTCCCTATTGTGTCCTCCCCTTTACAACATGCAACTAAGTATTGACAGGGAATAAACGAGCCTGTGTCAGATCCGATGACCCCTCCTCTTGTCCATATATGATACAACCCTGCGTATTGTCCTTGCTTTTCAGTTCATTACAATGTATCTATTCGAAATTATCACAGCCAACCATGAAGCTCGTTGCTTGTTTCAACAAATAGATCAACGACTGTTTGTACTTCCTTCATCTACCCTGTAATTTTCCACTTTCAATTATTCGGTCAAACATTGAAGCCAGGATTGACGAAATTTGGATGAATGACAAACAAGCTGAACCTGTCTTCGTTCACTGCCAACTAAACAAACCATAGTTTTTGCATTGTTTGCATCAGGCTTGTGCTAATAAAAGGACATTGAAAATCACAACACACATTTGCCAGGAAATTGCCAAGTGCAGCAAGTGAGAAACTGACGGCCTCCCCTTGATATTCATCATCCTGGTCACTTTCCAGTTCCCACATTATCAACATCCTAGGCATTCCCTTTGATCAGAATTTTAACTGGGCCAGCCAGATAAATATTGTTGCTCCAAGAAAAGATCAGGCGCTGGAATTTATGCAACAAATGACTCATCCACTGCCTCTTACGTTCGCAATTTACAAAGGCATAATAATGGAATACTCTCTATTTTCCAGGATCTGTGCTGCCTCCAACAAAATTCAAGCGCCTCAGTAAGCTCCAAGTAAGTGAACGCACTTGATGTGCACCTGATGCACCACGTTAACACTGAACTCCTTCCACCACTGCACACAGTGGCTGCTGTGTGTTATCTTTGGCCTCCTTATCCCGAGAGACAATGGGTAAGCGCCTGGACATGGTCAGTGGTGTGTGGAGCAACACCTGGAGTGGCGATAAAGGCCAAATCTAGAGTGACAGGCTCTTGCACAGGTGTTGCAGAAACATTTGTTTGTCGGGGCTGTTACACAGTTGGCTCTCCCCTTGCACCTCTGTCGTTTTTCCTGCCAACCACTAAGTGTCTTCGATTCGCCACACTTTTGCCCCGCCTTTATAGCTGCCTGCCAGCTCTGGCGAACGCTGGCAACTGACTCCCACGACTTGTGATCAATGTCACAGGATTTCATGTCGCGTTTGCAGACGTACTTAAAGCGGAGACATGGACGGCCGGTGGGTCTGATACCAGTGGCGAGCTCGCTGTACAATGTGTCTTTGGGGATCCTGCCATCTTCCATGCGGCTCACATGGCCAAGCCATCTCAAGCGCTGCTGACTATGTAGTGTGTATAAGCTGGGGATGTTGGCCTTTTCGAGGACTTTTGTGTTGGAGATACGGTCCTGCCACCTGATGCCAAGTATTCTCCGGAGGCAGCGAAGATGGAATGAATTGAGACGTCGCTCTTGGCTGACATACGTTGTCCAGGCCTCGCTGCCATTGAGCAAGGTACTGAGGACACAGTCTTGATACACTCGGACTTTTGTTTTCCGTGTCAGAGCGCTATTTTCCCACACTCTCTTGGCCAGTCGAGACATAGCAGCAGAAGCCTTTCCCATGCGCTTGTTGATTTCTGCATCTAGAGACAGGTTACTGGTGATAGTTGAGCCTAGGTAGGTGAACTCATGAACCACTTCCAGAGCGTGGTCGCCAATATTGATGGATGGAGCATTTCTGACGTCCTGCCCCATGATGTTCGTTTTCTTGAGGCTGATGGTTATGCCAAATTCATTGCAGGCAGCCTCAAACCCGTCGATAAGACTCTGCAGGCACTCTTCAGTGTGAGATGTTAAAGCAGCATCGGCAGCAAAGAGGAGTTCCCTGATGAGGACCTTCCATACTTTGGACTTCGGTCTCAGAAGGGCAAGGTTGAACAACCTGCCCCCTGATCGTGTGTAGAGGCAAATTCCTTCTTCAGAGGACTTGAACGCATGTGAAAGCAGCAGGGAGAAGAAAATCCCAAAAAGTGTGGGTGTGCACCATACACAATTTCACAACGCAGGAAGTGACTTACTTTACTTCGACAGCTCCTATTTAGCACGCGACTCTAACACCTTAAAGGATAAGGGGGGCGGACGCATGGAAACATGGACACCTGCAAGTTCCCTCAAGCCATACACATCCTGAATTGGAACGACGTCGCCATTTCTTCACTATTGCTGGGTAAAAATACTGGAACTTTCTATCTAATTGCACTTCCGGTGTGCCAAAAGCAGATGGAGCCTAGGGTTTCAAGAAGGTGGCTCTCCATCACGTTCTCAAGGCAAACAAAAGATGGATCACAAATCCCAGCCTCGCCAGAAATGCCCTTGTCCAAGTTACAAGAAGGAAGAATCTTCAACTTGCGACCTCAGGCTAAGCCCACATTGGTGCCCCGGCCAGCCCGGAAATCAGCATCCTCCTCTTGTATCCAAGCCATCAGAAACCTGCTGTTGATCACCTCTGAAATATTGGCTGCCCTGACACTTTGCTTCCACTACCGTAATCCAGCCTTCCTCACCTCGACTCTCAATCTCCATACTGCTCTCCTTACCAAGTAACCCATTTCCCTCCACCGCAACCTACAGGCATACCGAATGCCACAGCTCAGATCCTAATCTGGTCAAGGACGAATACCCTTGAACTCTGCCTTCTTGCCAAATTCCACATTTTTGTAGTGGTTCCAGTGAATCAATTTGAAGAACTTTGTCAATTCCTAACATTAATTTCGTGGTCCACTTCCCGCCCAGCACAGTGATCAGCTGCAGCCTGTGCACATTCTCCACCGTTTATGAATAAGTGGTCTCCCAATTAAAATGGTAATGAGGAGGACTTTCTTCTCTTGAAAGTTCCATCGCATTTAGAATTCACTTACCAGAAGTCAGTGGAGCCTGCGTCATTGAATATATTCAAGGTTGTTTGAGACTAACTTTTCATTTACGAGGGAGTGAAGGCTTATTGTTGTCTGGCAGGAAATTGGAATTCCAGCCATGTTCAGATCAGCCATTATGGTATTGAATGGCAGAACATGATCTATGGGCTGAATGGCCTACTCCCGCTTTTAGTTCTAAAGACCTTGTCATCATAGGTGCATCTCTTGCACTTGAATAGAAAGAAGCCACAGGCAAGGAGACGAGATCTTGGGTGTGATGGAAGAATGAACAAAGATATTTTGTTCGCGATTTTAGTTGGTCATGGTGGAAATGGAGGAGGATGATGTATTGAAGGTGGAGGCATTGAACTGGAAATTGAGAATAAGTGAATTAATATCCTGGTTCTGTAAGGTCGGGAAGGAGGTGAGGACAGTCACTCGGGTGATGGAACAGATACCGCTGAGGCCTCTGCTAAACTAATGTGAGGAATGCACGGTGAACGTGAAATGAAGAGACTGCAAAAGCTCTGGTATGGAAGATGGCAGCGTTGGGACAAACAGAAGGCGATGAGGATACTGAAAGAATGGAAGTTATTATTTACACAAAGCAGAGTTGGAGCCTATATCTGTGGGAGTTGGTGGATCACAGTAAATGCTGATGCAGAGCCTGTCCATTTAAATGGAGAGGGAATTCGTGAAAGAGAAGTGAAGGGTCACAGATGGACCGTTTTCAGGCGAGGGAGAGACAGATATTTCAATGCAATTGTGATTAATTATTCGAGCTCAATGTGAAAGAAGGTTTTGACACAAATCCAATCATCAATGTGTCGGATAAAGAGGTGGAAAAGGGAACCACACTAGCTAAGAGCGTGTGCGGGATGGAACAATATTGAAAATCCTGACATTGTGCCCAGTTCTTGGCACCGAACTTGTGGAACAATGTGTCGGCTTTAGAGTGGGTGTAGAAAATGATCAAGAGAAAATTTCCAAGTGTGACAGTTGTTTTATGCCGACAGATTAGAGAATCAAATTGAGAGAAAGGTTGATCGAGTGGTGAAAAAGCACGGACGGATTAAACAGAATGGGCACAGAGAAACTGCTCTCATTGGCAGACGTAGCGAAAACCAAAGGACACATACATAGAATCTATGGCGACATAAGGGAAAACGTATGTTTCCACACCACTTGTTGAGGATATGAAATGAACTGCCTAAGAGTGTTGTGAATACCGATTGAATCAGAAGCGAACTGAATAATCAACTTAAGAGAAAAGCAATGCACGTCAGTGAGGAGGAGATGTGGAAGTCAGATTAACTGAGGTGCCCGTGCAGAGAACAGACATGGAGAAGACAGACCAAATGGCCAAATTCTATGTTCCTTTTTTCTTTGAATTTATGAATTGTTGAACAGAATTGTACAGCTAATGAGGGCACCCAAAATGTAGACGAACATCCCTGAGAGGCTCCTCTGACGTTAGGAAATTAATTTCTGAATAGTCATGCGGAGTGAAGGTCTTCACTGAAACAATATGAAATCTACAGATGGGACTCATGATTTTTCGAGGACTTCCTTGATTTCTCTTTAACACAGCTTTCACTTATGATTAGTTGCTTGTTGTGATCAGATTTGCCCAGTTTTGGGGGGTGGGGATGGGGATGGCGATGGGTCCAATTCAATTTCAGTGAAAAATATATTCCATCAACAGGGAATTAACACAACTGTCCTAATCTGTTTGTTCAAAGATTAAGAAAAACTGTTTGAACAATTTTGCAACCTCAGTATCCCCATGGAGATCCGGGAGGGTATAAAGTTAATGCACTGGGAATGTGTCACCTCAGAACGTATTTCAGAGATATAACCTGCAGCACGAACAGACCGATCAATCCTAGCAGAAAATGCACCGACCAATTCAATGGGTGGGGAAAATATTCTGTCTGATCCTTGCTATCATTGGCGTTCCTGGTAAGTATCTCTAACCAATGAAGTTTTGCAAATCTGTGTATGAGCTGGTTTCTTCCATTACCATGGGAATAATAATATTACATGAGATCGAATGGTTACAGTTAGACAGACACATATTCAGTAATATAATTGCATTAATTTACTGAATTATCTGTGCAGTTTGAATCTGTTGTCTCAACTGTTCCTAGCTCAAGGCACACTGCATTGTAAAGTTATTGAATTATGTGGAATGTTGTGTTCTGTAGAATCACAGCTCAAAGCAGCAGAATATGAGAGGGTAAGGATTACTGCAATTATCTGTTAATGTAGAATTATACAGTGTGTGTGCATAACTGGTGTGGAGCACCTGACCTCAGTGATCATGTCTAACTGGGAGTCTCTGTCACTCGAGAATTACACTGCTTGTGTCTGACTAACTGGTGTGGACAAAGTAACACTAGGTACCATGTATTTCCTGGAGTATCTGTCATTGTAGTCAATGCTGGTCCCCATCTTACTCTTACTCGAAGTAGAGTTGTTGACAGCACTATTAGATGCTGATTAATTTCCTTCCCGAGCACGGTCCTGAGAAGCGTTTGGTCATGAGTGCACTGCAATAATAAATAATCCTCTTCAATATTATGAATAATACTGATGACTATGACTTGTTAATAGACAGCGGCGGCACAGTGGTGCAGTGGTTAGCACTGCAGCCTCACAGCTCCAGGGACCCGGGTTCGATTCTGGCTGTGTGGAGTTTGCAAGTTCTCCCTGTGTCTGCGTGGGTTTTCTCCGGGTGCTCCGGTTTCCTCCCACAAGCCAAAAGACTTGCAGGTTGGTAGGTAAATTGGCCATTATAAATTGTCACTAGTATAGGTAGGTGGGAGGGAAATATAGGGACAGATGGGGATGTTTGGTAGGAATATGGGATTAGTGTAGGATTAGTATAAATGGGTGGTTGATGGTCGGCACAGACTCGGTGGGCTGAAGGGCCTGTTTCAGTGCTGTATCTATAAACTAAAAAAAAAGTTACCGATTTTACAGCACAGAAACAGGACATTTGGCACAACTAGATCACGACTGTCTTCCCTCTCCACACGATGCTCTCTTCATTCCCGCTCATCTAATTCCATCTGTATATCCTTCCAATCCTGTCTCCCTCATTTTTTCACCTCGCTTCTTCTTATTTTCTTTTTCATTGCAACTTCCACATTCTCAGCACTCCAAGTAAATAGGTCTCTCTTGAATTCCATCGTGCATTTATTGATGATCATCTTAATTTGAGGAAATACTGAACTGGTCACCAGCAAAGGTGGAAATATCAGGTCCACGTTTTCCTTCTCTAATCCCTATATAATTTGAAAGGCCTCTATTAGTTGGCCACACATACTTCTCTTATCAAAAGAATCGAGCCACAACATATCCCGATAATTATAATCTCTCAGTTATTGTATTTTTATAAAAGAATGTGTGAACCTGTTGGTTACCCTGGATACATTTATCATGTGTAGCCCAGAAGAGTACATTATTATTTATGTGTTCAATCACCGCCTTTCTAATATGTTAATGAAATGAAAGCCTGTGCGTTGATCATATTTGCACTGTCTCATGCAAATCCCTGTTCAATTTCAATCATTTATACATCAGAAGGAATGGCCAAAGACGTCTGAGTGCCTCCTATCCGAGGGACTGATTCGAATCAGGCTGAAATTACTTCAATGCCAGGGAGTGATTCGAGCCCGGGATGGGTTCCGACAGTGGGAGTGGTTGAAGACTGGGTAACGTTCACCAATCTACCCGTTTTTGGCTCCTCGTCACTATAATGAACTGGATGACCAGCATCCGGTGAGCAGTTGTTCGTCCCTTCCTGGATTTGTTAAATCTGGAAGTGCTGGTGTTGGAGGCAGGTTGGTGTCATGTACCCGATCTGACCTGATCACAACCCACACGGTTTTTTGTGCTAAAATCCTTCCTGCTTGGGTTGAGAAGTGAGGAATGTTTTTCAGTTTTTTCAGTAATTCGCAACCGCTTCTCCTTTCTTTCCATTACAGTTAATTTAGTGTCAATTGTAATCCTGTCCAAGGGAAATTGTGGACTCTCCACCTGCACCACTCGATACCTGGTGGCCATGTCAACGGCGGATCTACTGGTCATTATCACTGAGATCATGCTCCGGAGAATCAATAACCTTTATTTCCCAATAAATTTCTTGGACCTCACCTCTGTGTGTCGCCCTCTCTCTGTCCTGATCCGTGCAGCCATCGACTGTTCCGTCTGGTTCACCATCACTTTCACATTTGATCGATTTGTCGCCATTTGTTGCCAGAAGCTGAAATCAAAATATTGTGCCAGGAAAACTGCGACTGTGGTTCTAACAACTACCAGCATTCTCCTCTGTCTAAAAAATATTCCCATCTACTTCAGATTTAAACCTAGAGGGGTCATCGACGATGTACAATGGGGCTGCTCTAACAAGCCAAGCTATTTTACTGACCCTCTATGGATTGGATTTGCAATGTTTGAAAAAGTTTTAACACCATTATTGCCATTCATTTTAATTCTGTTGCTGAACGCTCTGACGTTCAGACACATTTTAGTGACCAATCGTGTTCGTCAGAGACTGAGACGTCAGAGCAAGAAAGATAATCACAGTGACTCTGAAATGGAGAGAAGAAGGAAGTCTATGATTTTACTCTTCACCATATCTGGCAGTTTCATATTTCTGTGGCTGGTGTATATTTTATATATATTTGATGCTGGTTATTTATTAGATGATGATTCTTATTATACCTTTGAAGGTGTCGCATATATGCTGCGGAATGTAAGTTGCTGTACACACACATTTATATATGTGGCCACTCAGTCCGAGTTCAGAGAGCAGTTAAAGAGCGCGGTGAAATATGCAGTTACATCAATTATTAAATTAATTCATAAACAAAGCAACTGAGACCAGCTTAAAGATCAAGTGGTTAATGGACAAGAGGTGACCGCTGGAGATCAAGAAGAAAGTGGCCTGCAGGAGTAAAGACAAAAACTGGAGCTGTTAGTGGCGGGAAGAGGGGGTCCAGAGCAAGAGGATCGGTAGTAAATTAGCAGAAGTCAAAAAAAGGTAATGAGCATAGAGCAAAGAGAAAGAGATGACCTTCGTAAAGGGGTCAGGAGGAGAGTGATTTCAATCCATTAAGGAACTGATGTGAAAGAAGCTTAAACTGGATATGACACCGATCATTAAACAAGAACCATGCAGTTTAATAAGATTGCTAACTGACTTGATCAATTAAATACATCTGCAGTAGAAAACATTTATATTTAAAAACAATGTTGTTTTTTCCTGATATTGCATTAGACACAACGCTGGCACCCTGGGAAGGTTGAGGTAAATTGTTTACGGCAGTTGGCATTGTTGATAAGAAGAGGAAAGATTGATGTACAATTGCTTTGTATCTACAAGGATGTGTTGTTTGTTCAAACAATGAAATGTTAACTCTTGGAGCCGAGGAAATAAGAGATGGACATGCATTTAGCATACTTCAGTCTAATTACAGAGGTGCGGTGTCAGCAGATGAACCTCATGTTAAACTAATGGAAGCGTTAATTCAAAGGATATCATAATGATGAATCGGAAGCCCAAAAGATGGAAACTCGGAGTCTTTGCTGGTACAGTTTACAATGGTGTCTGTGGATTAATTATTCTGAAACACAGTTCCACGTAATGTCAATTCAGAGACTGGAGAACAAAGGGATCACCTGTGCTGGCAACATTCAATGAATCCTGGCCTTGAAGGATAAGAAACTTGCATGTTGTCTTCAGTCCTTTTTTGTTAAGTATTTATAACATCTTGCTTAATAAATTATACTGGATTCATAAGTAGCCGTTATTTGTAACTTGTTAGGTCAGGCACAACTGAGGACACCATTGTAATAAATTGAAAATTCAGAACCGAGAATTTTTAAATAAAAGTGTTTAAGCCTCAAAACCCCAAAACATACAATGGTGTAACTTGGGGCCAGACGTTGAAAAAGGCTAAACCGAAATGATTGGCTGTGAAGTTGAGTGGAATCTTGCTCTGATTAGTCTGACCAACTTTTTTCATTCAAGGAAGGGAATCCATAAGGGGAACAACCAGACATAGATCCGCAAGACCAGAGAATAAGATGAATTACGAGGTAAAAGATTGGCCAAAAACATGGAATGAATATCAGTAGAAAAGATGAATAACTTAGTATTTTAACCTTCCAAGAACCATGGAATCATAGAAACATAAAATGTTTAAGGCACAGAAAGAGGCCACTTTGACCCATCGTTTCTGTGCCAGCCGAAAAAAGGATCCACCTATTCCAATCCCACCTTCCAACATTTCGTTCTTAGCCCTGCAGATTATGGCATCTGAGGTGCATATCAAGACTCCTTTTCAATGAGTCGAGAGTCTCTGCCTCAACTACTCTTTCAGGCAGTGAGGTCCAGATCACTACCACCCTCTGGGTGAAAAACGTTTTTCGTCATCTACCCTCTATTTTTCCAGCAATCAGTTTAAAACTGTGCCCCCTCGTCACTGAGCTCTCTGATATGGAGAATAGATTCTTCACCTCCACTCGATCCAGGCTTCTCAAGATGTTGTACATTTCAATCAGAACTCCCCTCACCCTTCTCTGTTCAAAGGAGAATAACCCCAGCCTATCCAATATTTCCTCCTACTTGCATTTTTCCAGTCCTGGCAACATCCTCGTAAATCTCCTCTGCACCCTCTCTAGTGCAATTACATCCTTTCTGTAATGAGGTGACCAGAACTGCACACAGTACTCAAGTTGTGGCCTAACCAATGAGTTATACAGTTCCAGCATAACCTCCCTGCTCTTATATTCTATACCACAGCGAATAAAGGAAAAGATTCCATATGTCTTCTGAACCACCTTATCGACCTGTCCTGCTACTTTCAGGGATCTGTGAACATTGACGCCAAGGCCCCTCACTCCCTCTACACTTCTCAGTGATTTATCATTTAAAGTGTACTCCTTTGTCTTGTTTGACCTCCCAAAATGCATCACCTCGTATTTCTCCGGCTGGAATTCCATTTGTAACTTTTGTGCCCATCTGACCAGACCATCAATATCTTCCTGCAGTCCACAGCTATCCTCCTTGCTATCCACAAAACAGCCAATCTTCGTCTCGTCTGAAAACTTCTTGATCATGAGGTCTACATTTACATCCAAATCGTTAAGATATACCACAAAAAGAAGTGGACCAGTATTGAGCTCCCCGGAATACCACTGGAAATAGCCCTCCTGTCATTAAGACACCAATCAACAATTACCATTTGTTTCCTGCCACAAAGCCAATTTTGAATCCACCTCGGATTTTATGATAATTACTGTTCCTGAATTACCACGTGTATCTGGACAGAAGGAACTTATCTGGCTCCAAGCCAAATGGACCTTGTGTTCTTTGTTTCTCTAAATAATTGGACCATATGGTCACAGAGATCAATCAACACCAGCAGTTTAAGACTTCTGCAACATTTATGACAGCATGGTAATATTTTGATCTGAAGGTTTGGCCTTATTTTTATAAAAAGTCAGGAATTGGCATTAATTCATTCATACATTTGTTTCCATTTGTTATCTTTCTGGAGAAAGTCTTTGTAATTATTTGCAGATAGTTCACATAACAACTGTGGACAGTAGTGCCTCTGATAAATTCATCTGAACCCACGAAACATGGAAATGATTGTTTAAGACATTTAAATCAATAATAAATAAATTAATATGAGTTGCTATTCCAAGCACTCAAAACAAAATGTACCTGAGTTTGAAGGGATATAAACATACGTAATTTTAAAAAAAGTTAATGGGAATACTGTCTAGGTTGTTGCTGAATATTAAGGAAAACCTCCTTTTAAGATAATTAAATGAAAGATATTATCAATTGATGACAGTATTATTTGAATTTGGGAAACTTAGATGAAAAAATAATCAGTATGATTCGGTACATTTCCTATCAACAGTAAAGGGGTATCTGAGGTAAATAATACTCCAGCGTGCATAATCTATTGTTTTAATTGTATGTACTTACATGATAATAGTTTAGGAATTAACAGCACACCTGTGAAAAAATACTGACTGTCATCGAGTGAGGTGATCAGCAGGTGGGGTGACAGTCCTCAATCTGAGGGGTGTCAATGAAGTTTTAACAGATAATAACATTCTTCATCGTGAGTAGTCACTTCGGGTTATGATATTTTAGAAGGTAAGAACATGCAACATTTGTGCAGATCACAGCACTCATGAGCGAGAGAACAGAAAGAGTGGTCAACAACAATAATCAGATTAAGGAGGAGGCAGATTTTGTCCTGTGGGGAATTGGAGGTTCTTGGAATGGTGTTTTAAAATGACTAACGTTACTTAATCCTCATAATAATTAATCTGTGGACTCATTAAGAAAGGAATTAGTCAATTTCATACTTTGTGAATGATAACATGATTAGTAACTGGTTTGTAACTTTTCCTTGGAGTCACAATGAAACATCCATCTGCAATTCTTCTTCTTCTTTTCTTCTTTTGGGCCTCCTTATCTCGAGAGATAATGGATACGCGCCTGGAGGTGGTCAGTGGTTTGTGAAGCAGCGCCTGGAGTGGCTATAAAGGCCAATTCTGGAGTGACAGGCTCTTCCACAGGTGCTGCAGAGAAATTTGTTTGTCGGGGCTGTTGCACAGTTGGCTCTCCCCATGCGCCTCTGTCTTTTTTCCTGCCAACTACTCAGTCTCTTCGACTCGCCACAATTTAGCCCTGTCTTTATGGCTGCCCGCCAGCTCTGGCGAATGCTGGCAACTGACTCCCACGACTTGTGATCAATGTCACACGATTTCATTTCGCGTTTGCAGACGTCTTTATAGCGGAGACATGTACGGCCGGTGGGTCTGATACCAGTGGCGAGCTCGCTGTACAATGTGTCTTTGGGGATCCTGCCATCTTCCATGCGGCTCACATGGCCAAGCCATCTCAAGCGCCGCTGACTCAGTAGTGTGCATAAGCTGGGGGTGTTGGCCGCTTCAAGGACTTCTGTGTTGGAGATATAGTCCTGCCACCTGATGCCAAGTATTCTCCGAAGGCAGCGAAGATGGAATGAATTGAGACGTCGCTCTTGGCTGGCATACGTTGTCCAGGCCTCGCTGCCGTAGAGCAAGGTACTGAGGACACAGGCCTGATACACTCGGACTTTTGTGTTCCGTGTCAGAGCGCCATTTTCCCACACTCTCTTGGCCAGTCTGGACATAGCAGTGGAAGCATTACCCATGCACTTGTTGATTTCTGCATCGAGAGACAGGTTACTGGTGATAGTTGAGCCTAGGTAGGTGAACTCTTGAACCACTTCCAGAGCGTGGTCGCCAATATTGATGGATGGAGCATTTCTGACGTCCTGCCCCATGATGTTCGTTTTCTTGAGGCTGATGGTGAGGCCAAATTCATTGCAGGCAGCCGCAAACCTGTCGATGAGACTCTGCAGGCACTCTTCAGTGTGAGATGTTAAAGCAGCATCGTCAGCAAAGAGGAGTTCTCTGATGAGGACTTTCCGTACTTTGGACTTCGCTCTTAGACGGGCAAGGTTGAACAACCTGCCCCCTGATCTTGTGTGGAGGAAAATTCCTTCTTCAGAGGATTTGAACGCATGTGAAAGCAGCAGGGAGAAGAAAATCCCAAAAAGTGTGGGTGCGAGAACACAGCCCTGTTTCACACCACTCAGGAGAGGAAAGGGCTCTGATGAGGAGCCACCATGTTGAATTGTGCCTTTCATATTGTCATGGAATGAGGTGACGATACTTAGTAGCTTTGGAGGACATCCGATCTTTTCTAGTAGTCTGAAGAGACCACGTCTGCTGACGAGGTCAAAGGCTTTGGTGAGATCAATGAAAGCAATGTAGAGGGGCATCTGTTGTTCACGGCATTTCTCCTGTATCTGACGAAGGGAGAACAGCATGTCAATGGTCGATCTCTCTGCACGAAAGCCACACTGTTCCTCAGGGTAGACGCGCTCGGCCAGCTTCTGGAGCCTGTTCAGAGCGACTCGAGCAAAGACTTTCCCCACTATGCTCAGCAGGGAGATTCCACGGTAGTTGTTGCAGTCACCGCGGTCACCTTTGTTTTTATAGAGGGTGATGATATTGGCATCGCGCATGTCCTGGGGTACTGTTCCCTCGTCCCAGCACAGGCTTAGCAGTTCATGTAGTGCTGAGAGTATAGCAGGCTTGGCACTCTTGATTATTTCAGGGGTAATGCTGTCCTTCCCAGGGGCTTTTCCGCTGGCTAGAGAATCAATGGCATCACTGAGTTCCGATTTGGTTGGCTGTATGTCCAGCTCATCCATGACTGGTAGAGGCTGGGCTGCATTGAGGGCAGTCTCAGTGACATCATTCTCCCTGGAGTACAGTTCTAGGTAGTGCTCAACCCAGCGGTCCATCTGTTTGCGTTGTTCAGTGATTATGTCCCCCGATTTAGATTTGAGGGGGGCGATCTTCTTGATGGTTGGCCCAAGAGCTCTCTTCATGCCATCATACATTCCTCTGATGTTTCCGGTGTCTGAGTCCAGCTGAATATGACTGCATAGGTGTTGCCAGTAGTCGTTTGTGCAACGCCTAGCTGTTCTTTGTGCAGTCCTTCTGGCTGCTTTAAGTGCTACAATATAAATGTGTTAATGTGGGGTAAAATCAGTTGAGCTGCATTTATCTTTAAATAGGCAACTATTTTGTTGCAACTTGCAATAAGTCATTTGAGTTATAAGATAATCCAGTTTCTGTTTTAACCTAACTTACATCACGCAAATAAGAAAGAAAATATTTGAGTATGACCACTGGGATTTAGAAGTGCAACAACAGCTGAGACAAAGACAAAGGAATGATTATTGGAGGAATCAAATGAATAGACAAACAAAACATGGTAAAGCCTGGAATAAAATGGAAAATTGATTCTTGAAAGAAAGAATAAGCATTTTAAATATTGTATTGGATAATAAAGTTTCTTCAATGCTCAACAGTTGGTGCATAACAGTTGTTAGAGAATAACTCCAAGTAGCTGGTTTGGAAAGTAAAGGTAAAGGGAAAGGTCTACAGTTTTGTTTTTAATATAGTAGGTCGTTTCTTTTCGGGACCCAAGGTCCTTTGTGTCAATAATCTAATTGTTGGATAATTTAAGGGTATAAATTAAGGGTAAGTTATGGCAGGGCAGCTCGGAAACCTGGAGTGCTCCTCTTGAGCGATCTGGGAAGTCAGGGACACTTCCAGTGTCCAGGGCGAACACGTGTGCAGGAGGTGTCTCCAGCTGCAGCTACTCGAAATCCGCGTTTCGGATCTTGAGCGGCGGTTGCGGACACTGTGGAACATCTGCGAGGTTGATATCATCGTGGATAGCACGTAAAGCGAGGTGGTCACACTGCAGGTAAAGACTGCTCATTTAGAAAGGGAATTGGGTGACCCCCATATGCAGAGTAGAAGAACTAGGCAGATAGTGCAGGTGTCCCCTTTGTCCATTTCCAATTCTAACAGATGTTCCACTTTGGATACTGTTGGGGGAGAGAGCTTCGCAGGGGAACGCGGCAAAAGCCAGGTCAGTGGCCCCACCGGTGGCTCAGCTGCACAGCGGGGTAGGAAAAAGAGTGGGGGATCTATTGTGATAGGGGATTCTATCGTAAGGGGTACAGACACGCGTTTATTTGTCCGCATAAGTGACTCCAGGATGGTATGTTGCTTGCCTGGCGCTCGGGCCAAGGATCTCACGGAACGGCTGCAAGACGTTCAGAAGGGGGAGGGTGAACAGTCAGAGGTTGTGGTACACATTGGTACCAGCGTCATAAGTAGAAAGAGGGATGAGGTGATGCAACAAGTATTTAGGGTGCTAGGTAGCAAATTAAAAAGCAGGACCTCAAACGTTCTAATCTCTGAATTACTCCCAGTGCCACGTGCTAGTGAGTATAGGAATAAGAGGATCGAGCATATGAATGCATGGCAAGAGGGAGGGCGTTAGTTTCTTGGATCACTGGTCTGTTTCTGGCAAAGGTGGGACCTGTACAAGTTAGACGGGTTGCACCTGAACTGCAATGGGACCAACAGCCTTGCTGGGAGGTTTGCTGGTGCTGTCTGGGGGTGGAGGGTGGTTAAACTAATTTGGCAGGTGGATGGGATATAGAGTGGATGCACAGTAAGGGTGATGTACAGTCGAATATAGAAGAGAAACTGAGTGAGACGGGAAGGCTCAGCAAATATAGACCAGGACCCTTGACTGGTTCCGTTCGACATGAATCAATGAGTCGTTCCAAGGCTGGCGGGAGGGTTCAGGGAGACCAGAGAGAACCCCGACCTTATCAGCTCTTTTCAAACAGAAAACCAAAATTGCATTGGCAGTGATATTAATAAAACCCTGAGGAAGACAGAAGGAGGCCATTCGGCCAATCGAGCATGTCCCACGCATTCACTCAGATCATAGCTGATTTGCTTCTTATCCACATCAACTGTCTCGGCACCGTAAATGTTGATACCCTTTCCTTACAAATCTCTACCAATAATCAGGAATTAATGCTGTTAACACTGGGGAATTCCTTTTCTCAACTTCTCTGCCTCTCTGCCTCTCATACCTGCTTAAAGACATTCCTTAAAACTAATCTTTTTGACCAAGCTTTTGGGCATCAGCCTTAATCTCTCCTTATGTGTGTTTGATGTCAGATTTTTTGTTTTATAATGCATCCTGTGTAGTATCTTTGGGACATTTAATACTCGCCTTCTCCCTCACACCATCTCTATCTCTCTCTCTCTCCTCGCCTCGAAGAAAAGTATATCCTTCCTGAACACCAACATTTTACAGTTTCTCACCATTTGAAAAATGTTCTGCATTTCTATTTTTCCTGCCTAAGTGAGGAACCTCACATTTTTCCACATGATATTCCAGCTGCCAATTTCTTGCCCACTCACTTAACCTGTCAATCTCTTTGAAGTCTCTTTGTGCCCTCCTCACAGCTTACTGTCCCACCTAAACTTGCATCATCAGCCCATATAAACCCAACATAGGCAGCATTTGAGAGAGGCACTTTTGTTCTGACAAGTATTATGATACAACTGGTTGATATTTTGTGCAGGATATTTCGGCATATTCATCGGAGTTGTTAAGATGAAAGATCCCTAATAAGAGATTATAGGAACATAGGAAGATAGCAACAGGATTAGGCCATTCAGCCCCTCTAGCCTGTCTCACCATTCAATTAGATCATGGCTGATCCGCAGCCTAACTCCATATACCTGCCTTTGGCCCACATCCCTTATTATCAAAAGTCTATCTCAGATTTAAAGCTAACAACTGTTCTCGCTTCAACCGCTGTTTGTGGGAGAGAGTTCCAAACCTATACCACTCGTTGCGTGAAGAAGTGTTTCCGAACATCTCCCCTGAATGGTCTGGTCCTAATTTGTAGACTATGTACCCTCGGTTTAGAATCTTCGAACAGTGGAATTAATATATCTTTATCTAACCTGTCTTTTACTGGAACATCTTGAAGACTTCGATCAGATCACCCCTGAACCTTCTAAATTCTAGCGACAACAGGTTTAATTTGTGCAATCCCGCCTCGTAACTTAACCCCTGTAGTCCAGGTGGCATTCTTGTAAACCTACGTTGCACTCCATCCAAGGCGAATATAGCCTTCCTAAGGTGTGGTGCGCAGAACTGCTCACAGTACTCCAAGTGGGGTCGAACCAGGGATTTGTACAGCTGCAGCATAACCTCTGTGTCTTTGTACCTCATTCCTCTAGATATAAATGCTAGCATTCCATTAGCCTGTTTGATCATTTTCTGCACTTGCTTGTGGTATTTTAAAGATCTATGCACCTGAACCCCCAAGTCTCTTTGGACATCCACTGTGCTTAACCTCTTCCCATTTAGGAAGTACCCTGCTCTATACTTTATTGGTCCAAAATGGACAACCTCACACTTGCCCACATTGAAATCCATCTGCCACAGTTTTGTCCATTCACCTAGTCTGTCTATATCTCCGTGTAACTTTATGCTATCATCTAGAAGGTCTACAACGCCGCCTAACTTTGCATCATCAGCAAATTTGGATATATGACTTACTATGCCATCATCCAAGTCGTTAATGAATAGTGTGAATAATTAAAGCCCCAACACAGTTTCCTGTGGTACGCTACTAGTTACATCCTGCCAATAAGAGTACTTACCCAATATCCCGTCTCTCTGTCAGCTCCCACTCAACCAACTTCCTAAGCATGTCAATAATTTGTCCTCAACTCCCTGGGATTCTACCTTAGTTAACTGTCTCTTATGTGGGGCTTTATCAAATGCCTTCTGGAAGCTCATATAAATAACATCCATCGACATTCACCTGTCCAGTATCTTATTGACCTCTTCAAAAAAATTCAATGAGATTTGTCCGGCGTGACCTCCCATCATGAATCCATGCTGGCTGTCCCTGATTAACTGACATTTTCGAGGTGTTTAGTCACTGTGTCCTTGTTTATAGACTCCAGCAACTTGCTCACCACAGATGTCAGGCTAACTCGTCTGTAATTTCCTTGGTTCCCACTTTCACCCTTCTTAAAAAATGGAGTGACATGTGCAACTTTCCAGTCCAGAAGGACCTCTCCTGAATCTAGGGAACTCTGAAAGACTATAGTTAGGGCATCCACAATGTGGTCTCCTACTTCCTTTAACACGCTCGGATGGAAACCGTCAGGTCCAGGGGATTTCTCACAGTTTAATTGCATTAATTTCTTTGTTACTGATGTTTTACTTAACGTTAATTGTATTAAGTCCCTGTCCCCTATCGGCTATTAATTTTTCTGGACTGCCGGTAAGTTATCCTCCTTTTCAACTGTTAATACTGAGGCAAAGTAATTGTTCAACATGTCTGTCATTTCACCATTATCAATGACAATATCTCAATTTTCAGCTTTTAGTGGGCCTACATTGCTCTTGACCACCCGCTTTCCCTTTATATAATTATAACTTTTCTTCTTATTGATTTTGATGTTCCTTGCAGGTTTCTTTTCATAATCCCTTTTAGTAGCTCTTAATAGCTGCTTTGTGACCATTTGCTGGTCTTTGTAGCGATGCCATTCGGCCGGATCTGTGATGTGTTTTGCATTTTTGTTAGCCCTTGCTTTTACTTTGATGCTGTCCCTAATCTCTTTGGTTGTCCATGGCTGTTTTTTTCTGTGAAGTGGGGCTTTTTCCTCTCAGGGGTATATACTCGCTCTGTATTGTGTTAAATGTTTCTTTAAATATTCTCCACTGTTCTTCAGTCGTTTGACCCATTAACAGATCTCCCCAGTTTACCGTGGACAGTCTCTGTCTCATCCTGGTAAAGTCAGCCTTAACCTAGTCTAAAATTCTCGTAGCTGATTCGTGCTTTTCACTTTCAAACGTTACCTTGAACTCGATCATGTTGTGATCACTGTTTGATAAATGTTCACGCATAGTTAGGCTACTAATTAAATTTAGCACAGTACTCATAACTAAATCAAATATTACCTGTCCCCTCGTTACATCTAGGACATATTGCTGTCGGAAACTATCCCGGACACATTCCAGAAAATCACTACCTTTCTGACAGGTGCTAGTCTACCTCTCCCAATCTATGTGTAATTTAAAATCCACCATTAATACTACTCTGCCTTTGTTCCACACTTGTCTAATTTGTACATTTATACAATCTAACACCTCAGAACTGCTACCAGGGGGTCTATACACAAAACCTATTCTAGTTTTTTATACTTTTCTGTTCTTCAGTTCCACCCATAAGGTGTCCACTGGATGAGAGAGTGTCCTTCGGTGTTCTTCCCACCCTCACATCCAGCATTGGAAACACAAACACAGAGAGACAAAGCCACACACAGACACAAAGACAGTCAAATAAACACAGGCAGACTGACATGTCCAGATAAACACACACACACATAGAAATCCACAGCCAGACACATCCATTCCCACTGACCGAGAGAGAGAGAAAGAGAAACCCCCACAGAGGCACATATATTCACATTGACGAACTTAGGCAGCTAAACACAACCCCTTCCCTCTGTGTAAAGAATGATTTTAGAAACATCAAAATCTCTCTTTTCTCCTTTTATATTTCACTCTCGGGGTTTCAATTTATTGTCAATATGATTTCACATGGATCAAGATAATTTTTGCTCTCCTTTTCTTGTATTTGGTGTCAGGGGATCATGGGTCAATCCTCTCACCCAGCACTGTGACACCGAGGTGTGGTGGGGGGAGGGGAGGGGGGAAAGGGAGAGGGTCAGTCCCAACCTCTGACAGGGACCCCCGTATCACCAGAACTGCTCCTTAGGTTTAAACCTTCGACTGAGTCAGGAGGAGTTTGATCAAGGATGGGAACAACGTGATATTGAATCCTCCAATATTTATTCATTCAGTGATAATAATAAACTCTCTCTCTCTCTCTCTCTCTCTCTCTCTCTCTGTCTCGCACTCTTCTCCCTCTCTGCCTTTCTTTCACTCACCTTCCAATATGTCTCCCTTTCTCTCCCTCCCTATATGTCTCTCCCTCCCTCTTTCAATTGCTCGTACTCTCTGTGTCTGTCTGTCTCTCCCTCCCTCTCTCTCCATACGCCTCCCTCACTTCGTCTCCCGCTTTCTTCCTCTATGTCTCTCTCTCACCCTCCCTCTCTCGTCTCTCTATGCCTCCCCCTCTCTGTCCCTCCCTGTCTCTCTCTATCTCTATGCCTCACTCACTTAGTCTCATCTCTCCCTCTCCCTCCATCTCTCTCTCTGTCTCTCTGTCTCTGTCCCTCTATGCCTCTCTCACTTCGTCTCTCTCTTCCTCCCTCTCTGTTTATCTCTCCCTCCCTCTCTTTGTCTATATGCCTCCTTCTCTTCATCTCTCCACCCCTCCCTCGTTCTCTCGCTCCCTCCCTCCCTCCCTCTCTGTTTCCCTGTCTCTCTGCATCACTCTCTCCTGCTCTCTCTGTCTCCCTCTCTCCATATCTCTCTCTCTTTCCCTCCCTCTCTCTGTTTTTGTCACTCACTCCACGCCTGTCTGACTCCCTTGCTCTGTCTCGACCTCCCTCTCTTCTCCCTCTCCCTCTCCCTCTGTCTATCTATCTTTGTCTCCCTCTTTCTGTCACTCTATCACTCCATACTTCTGTCTGTCTCCCTCTCTCCTCTCTCTGTCTCCCTTGCTCTGTCTCTCTCTCGCTCTCTCTGTCTCCCTCTCTTCTCCCTCTCACCTCTCTCTATCTATCTCTTTTTCTCTCCCACCCTCTCTCTGTCTCTCTCTCTCTCTCTTTGCCTCCAGCTCTCTATCTCTCCCTCCCTCTCATTCTCTCTTTCTCTCCCTTACTATCTGTTTCTCAATGCCTCTCTCTATGTCTCTCTCTCTCCCTCCCTCTCTGTCTCTCTATGCATCCCTCTCTCTCTAGCTCTCCCTCCCTCGCTCTCTCTCTCTTACTCTCCCTCCCTCTCTCTGTCTCTCTCCCACCCTCTCTCTGTCTCTCTGTATGCCTCCCTCACTTCTGTATCTAACATTGACCAAGAGACAGAACAAAGTGGTGAACGGTTGTCTCAGACAGGAGGGAGGTATAGAGTGATGCCCTCCAGAGGTTTGCATGGGACCACTGCTCTTGTTGATATATATGAATGACCTGACTTGGGTTTACAGGGTAGACCATCAAAGGAGAGTGAGCTGTGAGGTAAATGCAAAGAAGCTCCAGTGTGATTTTGTCAGGTTGAGTGACTGGGAAAATGCATGGCAGATGCAGTATAATATGGAAAATGTGAGGTTATCCGCTTTGGTGGCAAAAACAGAAAGGCAGATTATTGTCTGAACGGCGACAGATTGGGAAAGGGGGAGGTGCAGCGAAACCTGGGTGTCCTTGTGCACCAGTCATGAAAGTAAGCATGCAAGTGCAGCAGGCACGAAAGAAGGCAAATGGTATGTTGGCCTTCATAGTGACGGATTCGAGTACAGGAGCAAGGATATCCTGTTGCAATTATACAAGGCCTTCGTGAGGCCACATCTGGAGTATTGTGTGCAGTTTTGGTCTCCTTATCTGAGGAAGGATGTTCTTGCTATGGAGGGAGTGAAAAGAAGGTTTACTAGACTGATTTATGAGACTGGCGTATGAAGAGTGATTGGGTCGTTAACTCCAGAGAATATAGACCCAATGTACATGAACACACGACCAGGGGTTATGGGCTAAAGATAAGGGGTAAGCCATTTAGGACTGAGATGCGGTTAGGTTCCTTCACCCAGAGAGTGTTGAACCTGTAGAATTCTCTAGCAAGGAAAGCAGTAGAGGCCAAATCATTAAATATATTCAATAAAGTGTTAGATATGTTTCTTAGGGCTAATAGGATCAAGGGATACGGGGAAAAAGTGGGAAAAGGTAACTGACCTTGATTGATAAGCCATGATGATATTGAATGGCAGAGCAGGCTCGAAGGGTCAAATGGTCTAGTCCTGCTCCTATTTTTGCATGTTTCTATGACACAAATATTTGGAAATGTAGTAAAGAGAGAAGAGAATAGCAGCAGAGTTTAAGAAGCTATTGGCAGGCTGGTTAACTGGACAGACACATGTCAGGTTAACTACAATGCTGAGAAAAGTGAAGTGTTGGATTTTCGAAGGAAGACGTTGAGAGAGGCAATATAAACTAAATGGTACAATGTTAAAACGGGTGCAGGAACAGAGAGACCTGACGTTCTACCCACAGTCCTTTACACATACAGGAGCAGATGGCTTCTCTTTCTCTCTCTCTCTCTGTCTTTCCATTTCATTCACTCTCTTCCTCTTTCAATACGTATCCTGACTTTTCTCTGAATACTTCCTTGTTGAGTAGGAACCTGAAATAGTTCAGTCTGAAAAATTAAAAGAGCAGCTGACATTTCTTTCTTTCAATTCGGATATTCCTGCACTGTGGAACTGTCAGTTATCTGTGCAGAGGCAGGATATCGAGGTGTTTGAATGAAGTTGAAAATTTTGGTTGATTGAATATGCTGTGAATTCGATTGTGGATTGTGTCCCTCCCAGATACACACAACTGAAGGTCTTTACAATACATGTCCTGAGAGACTGAAGTGGTTTGCCAATGTCTGATTAACAATAGACACGTGGAAGAAAAAGATTGGGGACAATATACAAAAGCTGAGACAGTCAGGCAACAGTTGGAAGGTGAATGTCTTTTATGAACCTGAATTTCTCTGAAAATAAAAAATAGATTTGGAATAATAAATCCTCCAAGATGAAATCATTCCCTCCCACTGCTCTGACACTGATTTATCTTCATGTAGCTTTTTCCAGTCCACTTTTTCTAAATCGCCTTCCACCGGCCCAGCTTAATTCCCGAAAACTAAGAGTAGAACTGACTCATCTCTAGTTGGCCTTGCGACATACTGGCCGAAAAAAGTTTCCCTGAATGCATTGTAGAAATCTGCATCGGCGTTGCTTTTTACACTAGGCTGAGTTATCAATGCACTAGTTAGGACTGCACTAGACCATATCTTACACATGGCCTTGACTCTGCTATAAAAATTTGTTTCAATTGTATGAGGTGTATGTGGGCCCGCCCTCCATTTTACGCATCTGGCGAGAACACCCTCCATTTTATACACAAGATTATAAGAAATAGGAGTAGGAGTCGGCCATTCAACCCCTTGGGCCTGCTCTGCCATTCTGTAAGATCATGACTTATCTGATAGCGGCCTTAACTCCACTTTCCTGCCTGCCCGCCTACACCCACCCACCGCACCCCCCCCCCACCCCCCATAATTTTTGACTCCCTTGTTGCTTATAACTGCTTATAACTATCTAACTGAGCCTTGAATATATTCAATGACCCAACCTCCACTGCTCTCTGGGGAGGAGAATTCCAGAGTCAAACCAACCGCTGAGAGAAAAAAAATCCTCCTAATTTTTGTCATAAATAGGAGACCCTCTATTTTAAAACTGTGCCCCCTCGTTCTAGACTCCCCCACAAGGGGAACATCCTCCCAGCAACCGCCCTGGACAGTCCCCTTAGAATTTTGTATGTTTCAATAAGATCAACTCTCATTCTTCTAAACTCCAATGTGTACAGGCCCATCCAGTTCAACCATTTCTCACTGGACAACCCCTTCATCCCAGGAATCAGTCCAGTGAACCTTCTCTGAACTGATTCCAATGCATCCAAGCCTGACCATTTATTCACTTTCAAAACTGCCAAACACCTTAATATTTCCCTCTCACTCTGTTTATCCCATCCAATATTTCACACTCTCCTCTTCAACTGCAATTTTACATCATTAGTTTCGCATCATTCCTCCTCTTTTATGAAAACAGACACAAAGTATTCATTAAGAACCATGCACCCAACGCCCAATTCCACAGATAGGAAGAAGGAGGAGAGAGAATCTAAACTAAAGGATACAGTTATAATGTAGGGAAGTGTGAAGTTGTTCACTTTGTTGTAAAATAGAAAATCAGATTTTTATTTTGTGATGTGTGAAAATGGTAAGTGCTGATGCTCAGAGAGGCATGAGGACACTTGTAGAGGGAACACACACAGTTAACATGCTAGTGCAGTGCAGCAGGCAAATGCCTTGTTGGCCTTAATTATAAGGGGATTGGAGTAAGTAATTTTGAAAAATTGCTAAAATTGTACAAGGCATTGGTGAGACCGCACGTGGAATACTGTGTGCAGGTTTGGTCTCCACATTTAACCAACGATATACTTGCACTGGAGGCGTTCAGATACGATTTACTAAATTGGTTCCTGGGACGAGGGGGCTCTCCTATGATGAGAGGTCGAGTATATTTGGTCTATACTCTGTGGAGTTTAGAAGAATGAGAGGGGATCTCATGGACAGATACAAGATGCTGAAAGGGCTCGAGAGGGTAGAATCTGAGAGATTGAGCCACTGGTCGTGGAATCTAGAATGCAGGGGTAGTCTCAGGATCAGGGGCCAATCATTGCGGACTGAGATGTGGAGAAATTAATTCAGCCAAAGTTTTGTGAATTTTTGGAATGCTCTACCCCACAGGGTTGTGGATTCTCCGATGTTGAAACCATTTAAGGCTGTCATGGATAGATTTTTGATCTCGCAGGGAATCAAGGAGTATGGGACTGGGCAGGAAAGTGGAATTGAAACCCATGATCAGCCATGATCGTATTGAATGGCGTAGCAGCCACGATGGTCCATATCGTCTGCGTCTGCTACTATTCCTTGTTATTTTGTGCACTTGTGATGTCATAACATGACACTTGGAAAATAATGGCACCATTGGGCATCGTCAACATGGATGTATGAAAGAAAAATCAATGCTTAACAAACCAGTTGGTCTTTTGAGGATGTAACTCACAGAATATGTAAGGGGGAAACCAGTAGATGTGTTATATTTAGATTTCCAGAAAACTTTTGATATGGTCACACACAAGAGATTTGTAAATAAAATTACAACAGAAGCGATTGGGGCTATACATCGGTATGGATTGAGAACGTTTAACGGACAGGAAACAGAGAGTATGAGAGGCAGAATTTGACGGTAAGGATCGGTGCTTGGGTCCCAGACATTCACAATCTATATTAATGAATAGGATGTGGTGATTAAATGTAACATTTCTAAGTTTGCTGCTGACACAAAAGTAGGCGGAAGTGCGAGCTGCGAGGAGAAGGAAAAGATGCTTCAAGGGATTTTACAGAGACTTAATGAGTGGTTAAAAGTTTAGCAGATGGAATACAATGTAGAGAAATGTGAGGTTGTACACTTTGGTAGGAAAAAAACAGGAATGCGGTGTATTTCTTAAATGGTGAGTGGCTGGGAGTGTTGAACTTCAAAGGGACTTGGGTGCCATTGTTCATGAATCACTGAAAGTCAGCATACAGGTACAGCAAGCATTTAAGGAGGGGCATTATATGTTGTCCTTTAGTACAGCAGCATTTGGGT
Organism: Heterodontus francisci; assembly: GCF_036365525.1. NCBI lineage: Eukaryota > Metazoa > Chordata > Chondrichthyes > Heterodontiformes > Heterodontidae > Heterodontus > Heterodontus francisci. Next base: position 3,857,645 of record NW_027141473.1, read on the forward strand.
AGAGAACAAAACATGTCTTACTGCAGTTATATGGAGCCTTGGTCAGGCCACACCTGTTACTTTGTGTGCAGTTTTTTTTTTCTTACCGATGGAAAGATATACATGCCAAAGAGGGAGTACAACGCAGACTCACCAAACTAATTCATGCGTTGGAGGGATTGCCCTTTGAGGAAAGATTAAATAGACTCGACCAATATCCTCTGCAGTTTCGATGAATGACTGGTGAGGAATTTCAAACATACTGAATTCTTACAGGTATTTACAGGGAAGATGTATACAGGATGGCTCCATTGGCCGGGGGGTCGGGGGGGGGGGGGGGGGGTGGGGGGGTGGTGGGGGTGTCTAAAACCAGGGGGAATAGTTTCAGAATAAGAGGTAGACCATTTAGAACTGAGATGAGGACGAATTCCTTCACTTAGATGGTCGTAAATCTTTGGTATTCTCTGCCCCAGAGGTCTGTGGAGGCTCAAGTCGTTGAGAATGCTCAAGGCAGAGATCGATAGATTTGTGCATATTGAAAACATCAAGGAATACGGGGATAGCACAGGAAAATATTCTTGAAGTAGTAGATCAGCTCGAAAGGCCTGTTCCTGCTCTTTGTGTTCAAGATTCCAACCAAATGGCAGCAAGCTATGTACATGTTTAAGACAATGGTATCTCACTGGGCAGTGCATGGATTGAACGGAGAATTTTGGCGTTATTCACACTCTGCTCTAAGCATCCTATCTAACAAGCAGCCAAGACTCTTGGTCTCACGGATACCAATATTATTGCGAACACAAGCTTGCAGCAGAATATCAGGAAACAAGGTATTATTTAAATAATAGCTGTTTTGGTCCACAGATATCGTTGATCAACCAAACAAGTTAGTAAAATAAAATCTACTAAAAAGTTCAAGGTTATTGATTAAAGTTAAAGCGGCATTGTCAGTTAAAACTGCTGAGTTCAACCTTTCTCTGTATTCCTTTAAAGCTGATAGAGAGTACTTGGATTGTACCTGGTGTAAGTAAAACATATACAATTGCTTGAAGCCAGACTGTTCGGCACCTTTAAGGCAATATAAATTAGCAAGACCAGTTCCTTTCATGCAGCTGCTTTAACCGTTAATTCTCTCACTATCAGATATTCAAACAGAACTCTTTAAAAGGTGGTTCAGATACAATCCTAAAATGTTACTTCAAATTAATACAGAACCATAAAAATGCGTCGTATTGTCAAACTATCAGATGAGGCGATAGGGCGGCACAGTGGCGCAGTGGTTAGCACCGCAGCCTCACAGCTCCAGGGACCCGAGTTCGATTCCGTTCTCCCTGTGTCTGCGTGGGTTTTCTCCGGGTGCTCCGGTTTCCTCCCACAAGCCACAAAACTTGCAGGTTGATAGGTAAATTGGCCATTATAAATTGTCACTGGTGTAGGTAGGTGGTCGGGAAATATAAGGATAGGTGGGGATGTTTGTTGGGAATATGGGATTAGTGCAGGATTAGTATAAAATGGGTGGTTGATGTTCGGCACAGACTCGGTGGGGCCTGTTCCAGTGCTGTATCTCTAACCTAATCTATCACAGTTCCCACCACAAGCACAAAATGTACTAACATTGATTCCTGGCATATTCGAACTTTTATCTGACTCGATTCCCATAAGATTATGATAATGGACCAGCATCGTTGTTAGCACAAGAGAGAAAATCGGTTGGAAGTGTTCGATCATTTGTTTAAAAACTGAAGTATTGATATCCCGTGGCACAGGATCAGGCAAATATTTATCTTTCTCGCCCCAAACTGGGACAGTACCAGCACAAAACTCTGCTCCAAATCAGTTTGCTTGACCACGACTTTAGGTGTGGAAATTAGTCGCTTAAGAACTTTGATTGCAGAGTTAAGGTCATTATTCCCAAAATGCTCTCGACCTGACATTTCTACCACTTGTCTGGCTTCATTCCAGAGGATTAGGTCCAGTATTGTTCCTTCTCTTGTAGGACTTTCTCCGTGCTGGCTCAACAAGCCCTCCTGTATGCATTTTAAGTATTCCACCCACTTTGATCCTTTTTCACTAAGACTATCTCAGTTGATATTGGGGATTTGAAATCCCCTACTATTATGACCCTATTATTTTACTCCTCTCTGAGATTTGCCTGCATATCTGCTCCTCTATCTCTCCCTGTCTATTTGGAGATCTGCAGTACATTCCCAGCCAAGTGATTCCCCCATTTTTATTTTTAAGTTCTACCCATGTGACCTCATTTGAGGAAGCTGCCAACATATCATCCCTCCTTACTGCAGTATTTGACGCCTCGATCAACAGTGCAATGCCAACTCCTCTTTTATCCCCTCCCGTATCACGCCTGAAGATTCTATACCCTGGAATATTGAGCTGCCCGTCCTAGCCCTCCCTCAACCGTGTCTCTGTGACAGCAATAATCCCATATTCCCACGTGTCAATCAACGCCCTCAATTCATCAGCCTGACTGGTGTAGAAGGGAGGGTTTCAGATATCTGGACCATTGGGCTCTCTTCAGGGACAGTTGGGACCTGTACAAGAAGAACAGGTTGCACCTAAACTGGAAGGGAACTAATATCCTGGCTGCAACGTTTGCTAGCTTCACTCGGGAGGGTTTAAACTAGTTTGGAAGGGGGGTGGAAACCAGAGCAGTCGGACAGCTTGTGAAGAAAATGAGGAGAACATAGTAAATAGGGCCAGTAGGACTGCACAGCAGTACTGGTTGTCTGAAGTGCATTTGTTTCAATGCGAGAAGTATAACAGGTAAGGCAGATGAACTTAGAGCTTGGATCAGTACTTGGAAATATGATGTTGTTGCTATTACAGAGACTTGGTTGAGGGAAGAGCGGGATTGGCAGCTAAATGTTCCAGGCTTTAGAAGCTTCAGGCGGGATAGAAGGGGATGTAAAATGGGTGGGGGAGTTGCATTACTGGTTAAGGAGAATATCACAGCTCTACTGCAGGAGGACACCTCAGAGGGGTCATGCAGCGAGGCAATATGGGTGGAGCTCAGGAGTAGGAAGGGTGCAGTCACGATGTTGGGGGTTTACTACAGTCCTCCCAACAGCCAGCGGGATGTAGAGGAGCAGATATGTAGACAAATTTTGGAATGATGTAAACGAAACAGGGTTGTAGTGGTGGGTGATTTTAACTTCCCCAATATTGACTGGGACTCACTTAGTGCTAGGGGCTTGGATGGGGCAGAATTTGTGAGGAGCACCCAGGACGGCTTCTTGAAACATTATGTAGATAGTAAACTAGGGATGGGGCCATTCTGGACCTGGTATTGGGGAATGAGCCCGGCCAGGTGGTCGAAGTTTCAGTGGAGGAACATTTCGGGAGCAGTGACCATAATTCCATAAGTTTTAAGGTACTTGTGGATAAGGATAAGAGTAGTCCTCGGGTGAAAGTGCTAAATTGGGGGAGGCTAATTATAACAATATTAGGCAGTAACTGAAGAATTTAGGTTGGGGGCGGCTGTTTGAGGGTAAATCAACATCTGACATGTGGGAGTCTTTCAAACGTCAGCTGATTAGAATCCAGGGCCAGCATGTTCCTGTGAGGAAGAAAGACAAGTTTGGCAAGTTTCGGGAAGCTTCGATAACGCGGGATATTGTGAGATTAGTCAAAAAGGAAAATGAAGCATTTGTAAGGGCTGGAGATCTTGGAACAGATGAAGCACTTGAGGAATATAAAGACAGTAGGAAGGAACTTAAGCAAGGAGTTAGGAGGGCTAAAAGGGGTCATGAAAAGTCATTGGCAAACAGGATTAAGGAAAACCACAAGGCTTTTTAGACATATATAAAGAGTAAGAGGGTAATGAGGGAAAGGGTTGGCCCACTCAAGGACAGAGATGGGAATCTGTGCGTGGAGCCAGAGGAAATGGACAAGGTGCTAAATGAGTACTTTGCATCAGTATTCACCAAGTAGAAGCTGTACAAAGACTTGTTAAAAGTTTAAAGATGGAGTTCAGCATTTTCTTGGACTGTGATGGGATATCTGGCTAATATCACATTGTAGGATCATGCTGTACATACATTTCCTACAAGCATTCCTGCAGTGCAACATTGAAGCACAGACAGATGGAGAGAAAAAGAGGGAGAGTGAGAAACAGCTGGAGGTGGCAGGTTAAACGCAGAGAGAGAGAGAGAGAGAGAGACAGGCGGAATGTGGTGAGGGAGGGAAGGCAGAGAAAGATGGAGAAATACAGAGAGTGAGAGAGAGAGGAATAAATCAACACTCAAAACCTTGGTCAACTGAATGTTGTACTATCGCCATTGCTAGGATCTTGCTGTGCACAGCTTGCTTGCAGAATTCCCAGCATTGCAACAGTGACTGCATTTTAGAAGTGAATTCATCGTGTGTAAAGCTCTCCTGAAGGCCTGGAATTAAAGTTCGGAGCTTGAAGTCGATATTATTCCCGAATAATGCTGGTGTTTTGGGCAGTGCTGTGAATTTCTGTCTCTCTCCATCTGTCTCTCTGAATGAGAGTAACAGGAGGGAGAGAGAGACAGGAGAGTGAGGGAAACATGGAGTAAATCAGAGGGGGAGAGGAGTGATAGCCGACTGTTATCACACTGCTGCTTGTGGGATCTTGCTGTGCACCAATGGCCTATCACATTTTCAACACTGCCGACCACTTTAAAAATTAATTCATTGATTGTCAAATACTTCTGTGAATTAGCAATTAAGTGGCTGAAATGTGAAGGTTTGTAAAGGCTTGTTCTCATTCTCGAATAATGCTGGTGTTTTAAGCTGTGGGCTGAATTTGACAGTGAAATGAAGCACCTGGGGGCCATTTGAATTCAGATTTTCAGGGATGAGAATGTGGATTTGTCTCTCTATCGTTCTACGGGAGAGGGGATGGGGGTCACCAGTGTTTGTATGTTTTTACAATGAGGCAGAAACAGATGCAGAGAGACACACAGATAAATAGAGGGAGGGGGAGAGATAGATAGATAGATAGATAGCTAGAGAGAGAGAGAGAGAGCAGGAAATGACAGGGTAAACACATCCACACTTCCCATTCTCTGCCTCTGTGTCGAGGGATGTGTTTGTAAGATGGGGAGTCACTGAGAGATTGTTTTATGTCAGTGAGTGAGAAAAAGAGCCCTGGGTTCTTGCTGCATTTCATTTCTGTCCAAAATTGCTTTGCTTTGTTTGAATCAATTTTATTTCTCTTATTCCGAAGGAGAATCTTTTCGGAAGCTGCAGCTGTGATGCTGCAGAGGGAGAATCTTTTGGACACGGAGAATTCTCAGACAAGAGTTTTAACCAGAGAGGAAAATAATAATAAATATATATGTGTCATTCTCACATTCATTTCTAGATACAGAAAAGAAGACTGTGTGTTTTCGGAGCTGATAGAAAAACAAGTGCTGGAAATGCTCAGTATTTCCAGCACAGTTTTTATTTCATATTTCCAGCATCCGCAATATTTTGATTTTGCGTTTTCGGAGGTCTGTGGATTTTTCACCACAAGGGAGGGGGATGGAGGGTGCTCCAAAGGAAATAGTTTGGGAAGCGCTGCTCCAGAGCAGTCAATGCAATCCCCTAGATTTCCCTCTCTCCATCTCTTGCTGCAAATTGTTCCCTGCACTTTCCTCCTTGTTCATAGCTCTGTCTCTACACATTTTTAAATCACTATCTCTATATCTCTCAACATCCTTTCTATCTCTTCCTTTCTCTGGAGTCTCGCAGGTTTTCATTGTCACCCTCTCTCTGTGACTCTCTGCATCTTTATCTCTTCCAAATCCCTGAATCGTTCGATCTCTGCTTCTCCTTTCCTGCAAGATTATCTCTGCATCCCCCCCGCTCCCAATCCCCCCCCCCCCCCCACTGTCCCGGGACACCCCTCTCCATTCTGTAAACACATCTTACGTTGTATCTCTGCCCCTCCACGCTTTCTGTCTCTGCATCTCTCTCTTTGTCTGGGATCTTTTCAATATCTGCATCTCTCTGTGTATGTCTCCATTGCTCTCTCTCTCTCTCTGCCCTTCTCGGTATTTCTGCCCTTTGTTCTAAGTTTCTCTCTGAGTGGTTTCGGACTCCCTGCATGTCATTCTCCGTCTCCTTTCCATTTATTTCTCTCTCTCTCTCGGTTCTGTCCTAATCCCGGGATCTGTTTTCTGTGTCTCTGTCCCTCTATCTGGCAGTGGATTTGAACTCGCTGCCTTGGCGTTGCACAGGGTGATTATGAACCGGGATCCTGCTTTCCATCTCTGCCCAGTTTTGCTCCCATTGAGGTAAAAACAGGGGAGAGATGCTGAACGGGTAGCTGATTCACAACCACCCTCCTCCCCTCAACCCTGGTTTTCACCATTGGCACCAAGTCCAAGTCCGAGTCCAGTCCAGTGTTTATTTGGCTCTCCGTGTAGCTGCTCCCCGACTGTCTCTGCCTGTCTCCTTGTGGATCAATGGGGGAAGGGATAGATCAGCCATGATCTAACATGGGTAGGACAGGCTCCTAGGGCTGAATGGTCTCCTCTTGTCCCTGTGCAAGTCATTGTGTGTGTGTTTGTGTGTGTCTCCCTCTGTTTGATTTCCTGAAACCGGTGGGGAGAAAAGGTGAAACACCTTTCTGCAGAGAGGGATGTGTCTGAGGCTGGGATCTTCCTGTGCGTTAAAGGCTCAGAATGCCATTTAGCCTCTGGAGGTCGTTGCACTATGCCCGGCCATATGTTTGGCCGGACAGGAGTTACAGGTGCCAGGGGTCTGGGAGCCAGTTGATGGAATTCCAGTGGCTTATCTAGACCAGGAATTAAAGCGAATGAAAGATTGTTGGGAGACGGAGCCAAACCCAGGAAAGTTATGGAGGTTGGAATTCCGGGGGGGGGGGGGGTGGGGGGGTGGCTGTTGACTGGGACGGCAGTTACACAGGGGGCGGGCGGGGGTGGCTGTTCACGGGGTACATGATACAGGGTAGGAATTAGTGGAGGGGGAGCTTTTACAGGACAGGGAGGGTGTTTCGAAAGGGGGGAATGTTCACAGTGTGGGAAGGGGAGAATTAAATTGGGGACGGTTAACGGGGGGTATTTAGAAGGAAGTCTGTTCCTGTGGGTATTTAGATGGGGCTCTGTTCCTGGGAGGGTTATTTAGATGGGAGTTTGTTCCTGGGCAATTATTTGGATGGGAGTCGGTTCCTGCGGGGAGGGTATTTATATTAGAGTCTGTTCATGGGGGCATTTAGATGGGAGTCTGTTCCTGGGAGGGTTATTCAGATGGGATTCTGTTCTGGGGAAAGGGGGGGGGGTGGTATTTATATGGGAGTCTCTTCCTGGGGGGGGGGGTGGGGGTGTTTAGATGTGTTATCTTCCAACGGGGTGGGGGGCATTTAGATGGGTTATCTTGTAACAGAGGGAAGGGGTTAATTAGATGGGGGTCTGTTCATAGTGAAAGTATTAGATAGGGGTCAGTTAACAGGACATATCAGATAGGCGTCTGCAGACGAGGATTATTTAGATTGGGGGTGGGTCTGTACAAGGGGAGATATTTTCCAGGGGGGAAATATCGCAGGGGCAAAAATTTGTGTGGTGGATAAAAATTGTGTAAATTGGATAAAAATTGGATAAAAATCCCCCTCTACATATAAAATGGAGGGAGATACCCTCTATATATAAAATGGAGGGAGGTATCCCTCTCAGCATAAAATGGAGGGAAATCCCCTCGAAGCATAAAATGGAGGGAGATACTTCTGTACATATAAAATGGAGGGAGATACCTCTCTAAGTATAAAATGGAGGGAGCTCCCTCTCTACGTATAAAATGGAGGGAGATACCCCTCTACGTATGAAATGAAGACCCCTCTACATATAACGTGGAGGGAGAGGCCCTTCTGCGTATGAAATGGAGGGAGATTCCTGTCTATTTAACAAATGGAGGGAGCTCGCTCTCGATACATAAAATGTTGGGATTTCCACCTGTACAGATAAAATGGAGGGGACCCACTTCAAAACACTTTTTAACCATTTTTATTCCAGAGACAGAGCCGAGTATAATATAAACAGAGGCATGGTCAAATACTGTATTAACTGGTGCATTGGGGTGAGGGGCAGATATAGAGTGAAACGGGATGAAGAAGAGTGATAAAAGATTGGGTGGTACAGCCAGCTGTGAGAAGGACACAAATAGACTACAAAGGGAGATGAACAGAGACAGAGAGAGATGGATAGGGATAGACAGCGAGAAAGGGAGACAGAGTGAGAGAGAGAGAGAGGGGGAGAGAGACAGAAGGTGAGGTAGAGGCAGAGAGAGAGAGGCAGTCAGGAAAAGGCAGAAAGCGAGAGAGAAATGGTGTGAGAGAAACACAAACAGAGTCATGGCAAGAGAGAGAGAGAGAAAAACAGAGAGAGAGAGAGAGAGAAAGAGTTAGAGAGAGAGGCAGCGAAAGAGACAGAGAGCACAAGAGAGGGAGAAACAGAGAGAGAGGGAGAAGCAGTGTCACAGAGAGATGGAGAAGCAGAGAGGGAGACAGAGGGAGACTGACAGAGAGAGATGGATAGGGACAGACAGCGACCAGGGATGCAAAAATCGAGTCATGGACAAAGGCAGAGAAAGAGAGAGAAAGAGACAGAGAGAGAGAGAGAGAGAGAGAATCAGACAGAGAGACAGAGAGAAGCAAAGAGACCGATAACGTGAGAGAGGGAGAGACAGAGAGCGGAATGGAGCGAGACAGAGACAGAGAGGGAGAGATAATATCAGGGAGGCACAAATAGACTCATGGTCAGAGGCAGAGAAAGAGAGAGAAAGAGAAAGAGAGAGAGAGAGACAGGGAGAGAGAGGGGCAGTGGCAGAAAAAGAGGGATAAACAGAGAGAGAGAGACAGAGTCAGAGTGGGAGTGACAGAGAGTCAAAGAGAGAGAGAGAGAAACGGAGAGAGAGGGAGAGGCAGTGAGAGGGAGGCAAAGAAAAAGAGGGAGAGAGTACGAGAGAGGGAGAGACAGACAAACAGGGAGAAATGGTGTAAGGGAGGCACAAATAAAGTCATGGACGGAGACTGAGAGAAATAGATAGGGACAGACAGCGACAAAGGGAGAGAGAGAGAGAGAGAGAGAGAGAGAGAGAGAGTCCGAGATGGCGTGAGAGAGGGAGAGACAGAGAGAGAGGGAGAGACAGAGAGAGACACACACACAAGCAGAGCACGGGAGAAAGAGGGAGAGGCAGAGAGAGGGAGACAGACAGTGAGAAATAGACATGGAAAGACAGCGACAAAGGGAGAGGGAGAGAGAGAGAGAGAAGGGGAGAGAAAGAGAGAGCGAGACAGAGTCAGAGATGGCTTGAAAGAGGGCGAGACAGAGAGAGAGACAGAATCAGAGAGAGCGGGAGAGATGGTGTAAGGGAGGGACAAATGGAGTCATGGAAGGCTGCATTTGTTGACAACGCAACCACTAGTTGGCGCTGTACTGGAACATGCGCATATGCAGCCTGTTCCAGTTAAACGTCATGGTCATCCACGTTCAGGCAGCTGCGAAGACTAAAGATGGTGCCGGTCAAATAATCACAAAGGCAGGTGGGGGGGTGGGGTGGGGGAGGGTGGTGGAGTGGACCGGGGCGGGCGCCAGAATGCGATTTAGTTCCAGTGCTTAAAACTCATTACCTGGTTTTATGATTTCACTAATTTAACAATGAGACTGAAAGGGTATTTCACCACCTTCTTCAGCTCCTGTCTGAATTTAGTCTGGGTCACAGCGTAAATGCATGTGTTGGTGCAGGAACTGAGAAGCTGCAACTTCTTTGATGTGTGATCTGTTATATAGAGAGGGTCAGTGTAGGAGAAATAATACAGAATATCTGCAATTCGCCTATAAATGTTAAACACAGCCCGGGTCACCCAGAACAGTATAAAACTGCCGGATATACTGAAGAGTAAAATAATTGATTTCCTGCGATTCTCCATCTCTGGGTCCTTGTGATGCTCTCCATTGCTGTGGCCCCGGAATCCCCTGCGGACTTTACTGGAGAATAAAATCCGTCTGACAGTCAGAACATTGAGCAGCAAAATCAGAAAGACCGGTGCACAAGGAGTTAAAATGCGGTCAAACAATTCAAATGCCCCCCATATGGGGGAAATCAAGAAGCTCAGTTAATTAACACAACCCATGGGAACATTATCAATAATGTAACGTTGTTTCATTGTAAAGTACCAGGGGAGAGACTCTAAACAGCCCAGCACACTCACTGTTCCAACAACCACAGCCGCCGTTTTCTCGCGGCAATATTTTACTTTCAGCTTCTCACAACAAATGGCCACAAATCGATCAAAGGTGAAAGTGACTGTGAGCCAGACAGAAACATTTGTGGCTGCAAAACGCAGAACGGTAAGGAAAGAACACACGGCAGTAATTCTCAGGAATGAAAATGGGAAATAAATAGAAACAATCCAAATCAATATGGGATCAGAGATAACGACCAGGAGGTCAGACACTGCCATTCCCACCAGGTAGACAGTGATACATTTGGAGAGACCGCACTTTCCTCGGGACAGGATCACAATCGCCACCAAGTTAACTGGAAGAGAGAGAAAAGGAAGCAGAGAAATTACTGATCAGACCTGGATGCAAAGCAGCAGTTTGACAGGATCTGGGCTGAAATTTCCAGCCTTGTTGCTGCATCGAGCAGTGAAAACTGATTGATTGACCTGGGCAGTGATTTGCCACAGTGAAATGTTTGAAAACACAATTATTAATAATGAACTGGGAAATTGATGCAGAAAGTGAATAAAGTCAGCACCGGATCCACTGGAAGTACTGAGTGAGGATGCAGTGCCAGTGGGGAAATCAGAAGGGGTTTTACAGAGATGGAATCCAATGGGTTAATTGGGAATTTCTCTCCAGACTGTTGATGTGGAAGGTTTGGGGAGAGCGGGATGTGCAGCTGATTTGCTGCTCTGGGTTCAGAGAACCGACAGGGACTGTCAACAACTGGGAAAAGGCTGAAAACTGCAGCGCTGAGTTTGAGTATCAGCAATGATCTAGAATGGCAGAGCAGGTTCGAAGGGCTGAATGGCCTCCTCCAGCTTCTTTGTTCCTGTATTCCTATCACGTTGGACGAGCCAGCTGGAGGTGGCGCTGGTGAGCGAGAGTCGGAGGCAGAGAAGGAAAAGGACATGTTGGAGCTGGAAGGGAGACTGGAGCAGATGGTTTGGGAATGTGGATAAACTGAAGCAATGGATGAGGAGACAGAGCATTCAACACAGTGAGAGGAGAGGCTGAGATTCACAGAGAGAGACTGCAGCAGAGTGTTAGAGGAAATCTAATCTATAGATCCAAGTAATACAACTCAATTAATACATTCAAACAATAATCCTTGTGGTTATTGGTGTTGAAGAACAGTTCATTATTTATACAATATAGCCAATATATTTAGTTTGTACAGGCTATTAAATATAAATTTAAATATATTTCTGATATGAAACTCGCTCCTTATTAAATTCAGCAGTCACAGAGATTTTAAATTGAAGTATTTAAATAATGATGAACCATCAGTGAGAAACTGATTATCTTCTGTTCTGCTTATTCAGTCACTGAGTAAGGAATAAGAACTTTCGACAAAACAAAATGAGGACCTGACAGAAATCAATATGGAGGACAAATCCAACAGGAAAATGAACACAATCTGACAACAGACAACTTCAACTCACAGTTTCTCTCACTAACTGTTCTGGACATTCCAGCACTTTATGATAGTGAATTATTCACACTGCTGCTTCTTTCTCTTTCTCTTTACATCTGCTTATCTGTTCCCCTCGGTTTCGTTCTCCCTGCTCGTTTTATCCTTCCTTATCTCCCTGGAGTACTCACACCCTGCAAACAGTTACTTAATGCTACTTTTCACATATGATGCACTCCTAACATTCAGCACCTGTGTATTGTTCACCAGCCCCAGGTTCAATGATTCTATTCTCAGAGTCAGTTTGTTTACTTGGTGAAACCTCTGGTAATAATGCAATGTATCTACAGAACACACAAGTCTCCACCTGTTCACCTCCACTCTCCACTTCACCTACAATGCATGGAATAAACAGGAGCGAAAGCTTCTTCCAGACAAACCTCACAATCATTGAAATGCCTTCTCCTGGAATTATAAAGTAATGGGGCTTAGAATGTGGAATGGTTTAATTAATAAAACAACATCAGCGCTGCAGCTGATAATCTACATATAAATGGAAAAACTCTTAATTACAACGGATAGAGTGTAAACCAATGAAACATCACATCAATACTTTCTATTTTACAGTGTAGTCCAGTGACAGTGAAGGTCCACAGTGAAGCAGAGAAGGAGATGAGAACGTGTCGGCAGCAAACCGGTTCAGTAGCCAGACCTCTGAAGCAGCGTCAGACACACACAAAATGAAATAATATTTGATAACAAATAACAAAGAACAAAGAACAGTACAGCACAGAAACAGGCCATTCGCCCCTCCAAGCCTGCGCCGATCTTGATGCCTGCCTAAACTAACAGCTTCTGCACTTCCGGGGCCCATCTCCCTCCATTCCCTTCCCATTCATGTATTTGTCAAGATGTCTCTTAAACATTGCGATCGTATCAACTTCCACCACCTTCCCTGGCAGCAAGTTCCAGGCACTCACCACCCTCTGTGCATAAAACTTGCCTCGCACATCCCTTCTAAACGTTGCCCCTCGCACCTTATACCTATGTCCCCTAGAAACTGTCTCTTCCACCCTGGGAAAAAGCTTCTGACGATCCACTCTGTCCATGCCGCTCATAACTTTGCAAACCTCTATCATGTCGCCCCTCCATCTCCGTCGTTCCAGTGAAAACAATCCGAGTTCTTCCAAAATCTCCAGTGATAACAAATAAATATATTGAAATACCAGTTAAACTGAGCCATGTTATTGGGGAGGGAGGACATTGTGCTGTCCCCTTGTAACACTGAGACCTTGAGATGCTTCATTATAAATCAAGGAAAAAAAGATTCAAAAATATTCCAGGACCAGTTCGATCCACATCATGAAACTGCTCAAAGCTCCTGATGATCTGATTCGTGATCCTAACCGAGAAGCTTGATTCGAATACACTCAATGCACAGAATAATCCAGGAACAATGCCACGGTTGCAGAAACCAATCATATTATGGACACAGGACTGAAAGACTAGAAAAATGAGAAGATTCCATCAGTAAATTGCTGGAAAAGAAAAGAACAGGCGGCTGTGTAACACATAGTAAGAAATAATACCGACTACAGCAGCACATTTAACTTCGATTTGTACCATTAACAGCTAAGATACTGGCTTACCAGGAACTCCAATTACTGCAAGTACAGGATAGTAAATGTCTTCTATCTGATACATTACTGGATATTCCATTTCTGTGAGAAGCAGAGACTTCTGTTAGCCTGGAATCCACAGCTCCAGCAGGCACTCTGAGTTGATCCATTCCAATGGGTCCGGAGTTATACGGGGGATACGTCTCCAATGACATGGTTATACCCCTGATCATTGCTATTGGTTACACTCTCCTGAACAAACACATTACATCAGCAGCTTTGACTCTGATGTAAATAATGTGGTGGATAAAACACAATCATTTCAATGTCAATGACATTTTCTTAGTAAGACCTCTCTCAGGAATAAACCTGAAATCTGCACTCATTCGGGATATATGCTACAATTATGAGTGGCATCATTTATATTTTCCAGATTATTGTATTGACCTTGTTCACTCATGGTGTTTCTATTGTAAATGTAACCGATCTGTCTGCAGTGCACGCTGAATCCAGGGACAAAACTAATCCCGTTTCACTCTGTTCCTGCCTTTTCCCAGTTAAAATGTGAACTTTGGGGATCTGATTCAAGACAATGTTCAGGGCTACAGCCGAAAAACTACTGTGGGTGATATTAGGAGACAGACACTGTTTACGTCCATTGGGGAGGCAGTCACACAGTGAATATATCACCGGTCAAGTAATCCAGAGGCCCACTAGTGGCCTGGTGACAGGTGTTTAAACCCACCATGACTGCTGCATAAAACAAAGGGAGCTACCCCTCTACGTATAAAGTGGAGGGAACTCCTTCTCTATGTATAAAGTGGAGTGAGCTGCCTCTCTGTGCATAAAGTAGAGGGAGCTCCCTCGCTATGTATAAAATGGAGGGAGCCCAGTCCGGTATTGGGGATTTAATGTGAGTGTTTTAGAGGTGAGTGTTGGATCAGTGTTTGATATTTTCAAACCGCAGTGACGTTGTCAAAAAGGGCAAGAGTTACAGGTTCAAAATTAACCTGAAGCGACTCCCGACATTGCTGTCCTGGGAGTGAAGGAGGAAGAGATGGAGGGAGCGATGCACAGACAGAGTGGGTCAGAGGTCAGTGTTTGATGTTTTCAAACTGCAGTGACCTTCGCAGCAAGGGCAAGATTCCCACCTTCAGAATTAACCAAGAAATATTTTAAAGCATTTCTGCCCAAGGAGAGAGAGAGCGGAAAAGTTGGTGTGAGAGACACAGACAGAGTCATGGACAGAGATGGAGAAAGAGGGAGAGGCAGTGACAGCGAGTGTGCGAGACACAGTGAGAGAAAGAGAGAGAGAGAGAGCGATAGAGAGAGACAGACATGAGAGGGAAAGACAGATAAAGGATGAGACAAGATGTAACAATAAGTCGCAATCCTCATTATCTGCCCAGTCCTGTGTTGGGAGTTTAGTGTGAGTGTTTAGGGGTGAGTGTTGGATCAGTGTTTCATATTTTCAAACTGCAGTGACGTTCCCAACAAGGCATGTACAGAATAGAAGAGCAGGGAGGTTATGCCTGAACTGTATAACCCATTGGTTAGGTCACAACTTGAGTGCTGTGTGCAGTTCTGGTCACAGCATTATAGAAAGGATTTAATTGCACTGGAGAGGGTACAGAGGAGATTTACGAGGATGTTGCCAGAGCTGGAATAATGCAGCTATGGGGAATGATTGGTTAGGCTGGGGTTGTTCTCCTTGGAACAGAGTAGGCTGAGGGGAGATCTGATTGAAATGTACAAAATTTTGAGGGGCCTCGATACAGAACAGGTGAAGGGTCTATTTACCTTAGCAGAGAGGTCAGTGGCGATGATGCATAGATTTAAAGTAATTGGCAGAAACAAAATAGCGGCGAGATGAGGAAAATCGTTTTCACCCAGTGGCTGGTGATGGTCTGGAACTCACTGCCTGAAAGGAGCCAATGGATGTGGTACATTTGGACTTTCAGAAGGCTTTCGACAAAGTCCCGCATAAGAGATTAGTGTGTAAAATTAAAGTGCATAGGATTGTGGTTAGTGTATTGCGATGGAAAGAAAATTGTTTGACAGGCAGGAAACAAAGAGGAGGGATAAATGGGTTTTTCGAAAGGCAGGCAGTGACTAAACAGGCAGTGACTAGAGGGGTACCGCTGTGATCGGTGCTAGGACCCCAGATATTCACAATATGCAATCATGATTTAGATGAGGAAACTAAATGCAATATCTCCAAATTTGCAGATGACACAAAACTGGGTGGGAGGATGAGTTGTGAGGAGGATGCAGAGAGGCTTCAGGGTGATTTGGACAAGTTGAGTGAGTGGTCTAATGCATGGCAGATGCAGTATCATGTGGATAAATGTGAGGTTATCCACTTTGGGAGCAAAAACGGGAAGGCAGATTATTTTCTGAATGGCTATAAACTGAGAGAGGGGAATATGTAGCGAGACCTGGGTGTTCTCGTACACCAGTAGCTGAAGGTAAGCACGCAGGTGCAACAGGTGGTAAAAACGCAAATGGTTTATTGGACTTCACAGCGAGAGGATTCGAGTACAGGAGCAGGGTGGTCTTGCTGCAATTATACAGGGCCTTGGTGAGGCCACACCTGCAATATTGTGAGCAGTTTTGGTCTCCTTATCTGTGGAAGGATGTTCTTGCTACAGAGGGAGTGCAGCGAAGGTCTACCAAACTGATTTCTGGGATGGCGGGACTGACGTATGAGAAGAGGTTGAGTCGGTTAGGATTGTATTCGCTGGAGTTCAGAAGTGTGAGAAGGGATGTCATAGAAACCTGTAAAATTCTAACAACGGGACTTGAAAGGGTAGATGCAGGAAGGATGTTACCGATGGTGAGGGAGTCCAAACCAGGGGTCATAGTCTAAGGATACGGGGTAAACCTTTCAGGACTAAGATGAGGAGAAATTTCTTCAACCAGAGAGTGGTGACGCTTTGGAATTCGCTACAACAGAAAGCAGTTGAGGCCAAAACATTGTATGTTTTCAGAAAGGAGTTAGATATAGCTCTTGGGTCTAAAGGGATCAAACGGTGTGGGGCGAAAGCTGGAACAGGCTACTGAGTTGGATGATCAGCCATGATCATAATGAATGGTGAAACAGGCTCGAAGGGCCGAATGACCTACTCCTCCTCTTATTTTCTACGTTTCTATGATAGTTGAGGCAGAGACCCTCAACTCATTCAAAAGACGTCTGGATATGCACCTCAAGTGCCGTAAGCTGAAGGGCAACGGACCAAATGCTGGAAGGTGGGATGAGAATCAGTGGATCGTTTATCGGCCGACACAGACATGATGGGCCAAGCGGCCTCTTTCTGTGCCTTAAATTTTCTTTGATTCTAATGGAAAGAGTTACTGGTTCAAAATTAACCAATAAATGTCAGGGGCGGCACAGTGGCGCAGTGGTTAGCACCGCAGCCTCACAGCTCCAGGGACCCGGGTTCGATTCCGGGTACTGCCTGTGTGGAGTTTGCAAGTTCTCCCTGTGTCTGCGTGGGTTTTCTCCGGGTGCTCCGGTTTCCTCCCACAAGCCAAAAGACTTGCAGGTTGATAGGTAAATTGGCCATTATAAATTGTCACTAGTATAGGTAGGTGGTAGGGAAATATAGGGACAGGTGGGGATGTTTGTTGGGAATATGGGATTAGTGTAGGATTAGTATAAAATGGGTGGTTGATGGTCGGCACAGACTCGGTGGGCCGAAGGGCCTGTTTCAGTGCTGTATCTCTAATCTAATCAAAATCTAATCAATGTCTGAAAGGGAGAGGCAGAGCAAGAGGCTAAAACAGAGAGAGAGAGAGACAGAGAGTGGGTAAGAGGGAGAAACAGAGACAGAGAAGGAGGGAGAGACAGAGACAGAGAAAAAGGGAGAGACAGAGACAGGGGAGGTAGAGACAGGGGAGACAGAGACAGAGTGGGGGGCAGGCAGAGAGGGAGTGGCAGAGAGAGAGAGAGGGGGACAGAGAGAGAGGGAAAGGCAGACAGAGGAACAGATGGAGAGGAAGAAACAGAGACAGATGGGAGATGCAGGGATTGGGGAGACAGGTATACAGGGAGAGACAGAGACAAAGAGAGAGTGAGATGGAGGTGGGCTGGGGGGAAGAAAGGGATTTGCAGAGACAGGGACAGAGAGAGACGGGTAGACCGAGAGATCGAAGCAGAGAGAGAGATATATAAGGAGAGAGAGGGACAGAGTGAAAGAGAGGGAGGGACAGGAGGTAGAACAGAGGGAGGAATAGAGAGAGAGGGAGACAGAGACAAAGCGAGAGAGAGAGAGAGACAGAAAGAGAGTCAGAGTGACAGAGACATAGAGAGAGAAAGAGACAGAGATTTGGGAGACGACAGCAACAACTTTCGGTCAATCATTTTAACTTATGTGGTGGGAAAACTTCTAGGCAACATAATTCGTGTCAATATCTATAGTCTCATGGACAAATACGAGTGAATTAAGGCAAGGCGGAATGGATTTCTTAAGGGAAAATCATGCTTATCTAACTGGCGGGAGTTTTGTGAGGAGGTAACAGAGAGGGTTGATGAGGGAAAAGCTGTTAATGTGGTATACATGGACATTCAAATGGCGTTAGATACAGTGCCACACAATAGACTTGTGAGCAAACTTGTAGCTCATGGAATAAAAGGGGTGGCAGCAACGTGGATACGGAATGGACTGAGTGGCAGGAAGCAAAGGGTATTGGTTAATGAATGTTGTTCAGGCTGGAGGATGGTCTGTAGTGGAATTCCCCAGGGATCAGTGTTGGGACCCTTACTTTTCCTGATATATATTGATGGCTTAGACTCCGGTGTTCAGGGAACAATTTCAAAGTTTGCAGATGATACAAAACATGGAAACATTGTGAACTGTGAGGAGGATAATGTCGAACTTCAAAAGGACATAGACAAGTCGGTGGAATGGGCAGGCAGATGCCAGATGAAGTTCAATGCAGAGAAATGTGAGGTGATTCATTTTGGCAGGAACAACATGGAGATGAAATATAAAATAAAGGGAACAATTCTAAAGGGGGTACAGGAGCAGAGGGACCTGGGTGTATATGTACATAAGTGATTGAAGGCGGTTTGACAGGTTGATAGAGCAGTTAATAAAGCATACAGTATCCTGAGCTTGATTAATAGAGCCATATAATACAAGAGCAAGGGAGTTATGTTGAACATGTATAAGACACTAGGTCGGCCTCAGCTGGAATATTGCGTCCCGTTCTGGGTGTCACACTTTAGGAAAGACGTGAGGGCATTGGAGAGAATACAGAGGAGATTCACGAGAATGGTTCCAGGGATGAGGAATTTCAGTTTTGAAGATAGATTGGAGAAGTTAGGGCTGTTTTCCTTGGAGAAGAGACGGCTGAGAGGTGATTTGATCGAGGTATCAAAAATCATGAAGGATCTGGACAGAGGATAGAGAGACACTTTTGCCACTTGTGAAAGGTTCGAGAATCAGAGGACACGGACTGAAAATATTTGGTAAGAGAATCAAAAGTGACATGGGGAAAAACATGTTCATGCAGTGAGTTGTTAAGGTCTGGAATGCATTACCTGAGAAGGTGGTGGAGGCAGGATCAACTGAAGCATTCAAAAGGGAATTAGACAGTCATATGAAAAGGAAGAATGCACAGGGTTATGGAGAGAAGGCGGGGAAATGGAACTGAGAGAATTGCACTCGCTAAAAACCAGTGCAGACATGATGGGCCGAATATCCTCCTTCTGCGCTGTATGAATTGCGAGACAGAGGCAGAGAGAAACAGAGAAGGAGAGGCAGAGAGAGGGAGCCAGAGAGACAGAAACAGAGAGATAGAGACAGAGACAGGGAGACAGAGAGAAACGCAGAGAGGGAGAAACAGAGACAGAGAAGGAGAGAGAGACAGAGAAAGAGAAAAAGGGAGAGACAGAGACAGGGGAGGTAGAGACAGGGGAGACAGAGAAAGAGTGGGAGGGAAAAACAGGCAGAGAGGGAGTGGCAGAGAGAGTGTGAGAGGATGACAGAGGGAGAGAGAAAGACAGACAGTGGGACAGATGGGGAGGGAGAAACGGAGACAGAGAGAGGGATTGGGAGATGCTGACATTGGGGGAGACAGGGCCAAAGAGAGAGAGAGAGAGAGGGTGGGGGGAGAGAGGCATTGGCAGAGACAGGGACAGAGAGAGACGGGGAGACCGAGAGATAGAAGCAAAGAGAAAGAGAGAGAGATATAAGGAGAGAGAGGGAGGGACAGAGTGAGAGATAGGGAGGGACATGGGGTAGAACAGAGGGAGGATAGAGAGAGAGAGAGAGAGAGAGAGAAAGACCGAGACAAAGAAAGAGACAGGACAAATAGAGAGTGTGAGAGTGACAGTGACAAAGCGAGAGAGAGAGAGACAGAAAGAGAGGGAAGACAAAGACATAGAGAGAGAAAGAGACAGAGAGTGGGGGGAGAACAGCAGCAACTTTAGGTCAGTCATTTTAACCTCTGTGGTTGGAAAACTTCTAGGCAAAATAATTCGTGTCAATATCCATAGTCTCATGGACAAATGCGAGTGAATTAAGGAAAGGTGGAATGGATTTCTTAAGGGAAAATCATGTTTAACTAACTGGGGGGAGTTTTGTGAGGAGGTAACAGAGAGGGTTGATGAGGGCAAAGCTGTTAATGTGGTGTACATGACTTTCAAATGGCGTTCGATACAGTGCCACACAACAGACTTGTGAGCAAACTTGTAGCTCATGGAATAAAAGGGACGGCAGCAACGTGGATACGGAATGGACTGAGTGGAAGGAAGCAAAGGGTAGTGGTTAATGAATGTTTTTCAAGCTGGAGGATGGTCTGTAATGGAGTTCCCCAGGGATCAGTGTTGGGACCCTTACTTTTCCTGATATATATTGATGGCTTAGACTCCGGTGTTCAGGGAACAATTTCAAAGTTTGCAGATGATACGAAACCTGGAAACATTGTGAACTGCGAGGAGGATAATGTCGAACTTCAAAAGGACATAGACAAGTCGGTGGAATGGGCAGGCAAATTTCAGATGACGTTCACTGCAGAGAAATGTGAGGTGATTCAACTTAGACGGAAGAACATGGAGAGGAAATATAAAATAAAGGGAACAATTCTAAAGGGGGTACAGGAGCAGAGGGACTTGGGTGTATATGTGCATACGTCATTGAAGGCAGTAGGAAGGTTGATAGAGCAGTTAATAAAGCATACAGTATCCTGGGCTTTATTAATAGGGGCATATAATACAAGAGCAAGGGAGTTATTTTGAACATGTATAAGACACTAGGTAGGCCTCAGCTGGAATATTGCGTCCAGTTCTGGGTGCCACACTTTAGGAAAGACGTGAGGGCATTGGAGAGAATACAGAAGAGATTCACGTGAATGGTTCCAGGGATGAGGAATTTCAGTTTTGAAGATACATTGGAGCAGTTAGGACTGTTTTCCTTGGTGAAGAGAAGGCTGAGAGGTGATTTGATCGAGGTATCAAAAATCATGAAGGATCTGGACAGAGGATAGAGAGACACTCTTGCCACTTGTGAAAGGATCGAGAATCAGAGGACACGGACTGAAAATATTTGGTAAGAGAAGCCAAAGTGACATGGGGAAAAACATGTTCATGCAGTGAGTGGTTAAGGTCTGGAATGCACTGCCTGAGAACGTGGTGGAGGCAGGTTCAACTGAAGCATTCAAAAGGGAATTAGAAAGGTATATGAAAAGGAAGAATGCACAGGGTTATGGAGAGAAGGCGGGGAAATGGAACTGAGAGAATTGCACTCGCTAAAAACCAGTGCAGACAGGATGGGCCGAATGGCCTCCTTCTGCGCTGTAAGAATTGCGAGACAAAGATAGAGAAAGAGAGAAGGAGAGGCAGAGAGAGAGAGCCAGAGAGACAGATACAGAGGGATAGATACAGAGAGAGGGAGACATAGAGAAAGGCAGAGAGAGAGAAACAGAGACAGAGAAGGAGGGAGAGACAGAGACAGAGAAAAACGGAGAGACAGAGACAGGGGAGGTAGAGACAGGTGAGTCAGAGACAGAGTGGGAGGGAAAAACAGGCAGAGTGGGAGTGGCAGCGAGAGAGAGGGAGGGACAGAGGGAGAGGGAAAGACAGACAGAGGGACAGATGGAGAGGGTGAAACAGAGACAGAGAGAGGGATTGGGTGATGTAGGGATTGGGGAGACAGGTATAGAGGGAGAGACATAGAGAAAGAGAGAGAGATAGAGAGGGGAGAGGTTGGTTGGAAGAGACGGATTGGCAGAGACAGAGACAGAGATAGACGGGGAGACCGAGAGATAGAAGCAGAGAGAGAGATATATAAGGAGAGAGAGGGAGGGACAGAGTGAGAGAGAGGGAGGGACAGGGGGTAGAACAGACGGAGCGATAGAGAAAGAGAGAGGAACAGAGACAGAGAAAGAGACAAGACAAATAGAGAGAGTCAGAGTGACAGAGACAAAGCGAGAGAGAGAGACAGAAAGAGAGGGAAGACAGAGACATAGAGAGTGAAAAGGACAGAGAGTGGGGAGACTACAGCAGCAATTTTAGGTCAGTCTGTGGTGATAAAAATTCCAGGCAAAATAATTCGTGTCAATATCTGTAGTCTCATGGACAAAGGTGAGTGAATTAAGGAAAAGCAGAATGGATTTCTTCAGGGAAAATCATGTTTAACTAACTGGGGGTGGGGGGGGGGTTTGTGAGGAGGTAACGGAGAGGGTTGATGATGGCAAAGCTGTTAATGTGGTGTACATGGACTTTCAAATAGCGTTAGATACAGTACCACACAACAGACCTGTGAGCAAACTTGTAGCTCATGGAATAAACGGGACGGCAGCAATGTGGATACGGAATGGACTGAGTGGCAGGAAGCAAAGAATAGGTCAATGAATGTTTTTCAAGCTGGAGGATGGTCTGTAGTGGAGTTCCCCAGGGATCAGTGTTGGGACCCTTACTTTTCCTGATATATATTAATGGCTTAGACTCCGGTGTTCAGGGAACAATTTCAAAGTTTGCAGATGATACTAAACTTGGAAACATTGTGAACTGTGAGGGGGATAGTGTAGAACTTCAAATGGACATAGACAAGTCGGTGGAATGGGCAGGCAGATGTCAGATGACGTTCAATGCAGAGAAATGTGAGGTGATTTATTTTGGTAGGAAGAACATAGAGAGGAAATATAAAATAAAGAGAACAATTCTAAAGGGAGTACAGGAGCAGAGGGACTTGGGTGTACATGTGCATAAGTCATTGAAGGTGGTAGGACAGTTTGATAGAGCAGTTAATAAAGCATACAGTATCCTGGGCTTTGTTAATAGGGGCATATAATACAAGAGCAAGGGAGTTATTTTGAACATGTATAAGACACTAGGTCGGTCTCAGCTGGAATATTGCGTCCCGTTCTGGGTGTCACACTTTAGGAAAGACGTGAGGGCATTGGAGAGAATACAGAAGAGATTCACGAGAATGGTTCCAGGGATGAGGAATTTCAGTTTTGAAGATAGATTGGAGAAGTTAGGGCTGTTTTCCTTGGAGAAGAGACGGCTGAGAGGTGATCGAGGTATCAAAAATCATGAAGGATCTGGACAGAGGATAGAGAGACACTCTTGCCACTTGTGAAAGGATCGAGAATCAGAGGACACGGACTGAAAATATTTGGTAAGAGAATCAAAAGTGACATGGGAAGAACATGTTCATGCAGTGAGTTGTTAAGGTCTGGAATGCATTCCCTGAGAACGTGGTGGAGGCACGATCAACTGAAGCATTCAAAAGGGAATTAGGCAGTCAGAGAAAGGGAGAGAGAGAGACAGAAAGAGAGAGAATCTCACTGTGGAGATACACTTATAACAGTCCTACTCAGTGACACTCCCTGTGGAGATACTATAATAACACACCCAATCAGTCAATCTCCCTGTGGAGATACGATAATAACACACCCATTCTGTGACTCTCACTTTGGAGAGGGGGAGAGGAGGGGCAGGCGGCTGTTATCACACTGCTGCTTGTGGGATCTTGCTGTGCACCAATGGCCTGCTGCGTTTCCAACATTGCAACAGTGACGACCACTTTAAAAATTAAAGAACACATTAAACATTGCCTTATTGAGCGGCAAATGCTCGGAATTAAGTCACAAATGCGATAGTTTCTAAAGGCTTGTTATGATTCAAGAATAATCCGTGTGCTTTGGGCAATGATTAAAAAATGTACCACACACTGCAATATGATTTGTTGTTGTTTTTAATGGTGAGAAAGAAATATTTCATAGCTTATTTCAATTAAAATTAGATATGACATAGGGGGAAAAATATGGATAGAGAGAGAGGGACACAGGGGTGACTGAGATAGGAACAGAGAGAGAGAGAGAGATACGGAGACAGGGAGAGAGATAAAGAGACAGACACACAGACACACACTTGTGAGAGGGAACTGTCTGAACACTTATGGCCTCTACTTTGTTAACTGTGATTTGTCTTTATTTGGGCGTTGCGGAGAGATTATCTGTCACCGAGGGGAATTCCTGGACTCTTGCTGTGCTGTTCTGTTTAACAATGCCTTTTAATCAATTTTCTCTCTCTCCCTCTTGCCTTCAGGAATTTAATTCTGAAAAATTCATCGCGAAGTTGAAAAGAGGGAAAGTCTGGGATGAGGAATCCTTGGAAGGAGCTTCCTCCAGAGCGGACGGACTGAGACCTTGTCCACAGACTGCACCCAGTGGGCCCATGTGAGTTGTGTCTGTTTATTAGCCCGAGGTTTAATTTCCTCTCTGGGGTTAACAAGTTCCTGTTAGAATGGGACCCTGGAGTTTTAAACAGGTTGAAAGTCTAGGGTTAAAGGAGCAGCCCAAGGAGGGAGTACCATTTGCCACTTGCTCCTTCCAGCCCTGTCTGTGAGGTTTGCTGGTGTTTTGGGAAACGCTATGAAGCCAACAGCTAAATAAGATGCACAGTGCCCATTATTAATTTTACTGTAGTTCTGAGGTTAGCTTTCTCTCTGTCTCCACATTCTTTCCCTGTGTCTCTATCTCTCCTCATGCTTTCTCTTCTTTGTCTGTTTCACACTCGCCTTTTCCATTTAAAACTTTCATAAATAAAACAACATACCACACACAGCAAAGTGATTTGTCATTATTTGCAATGGTGCGACAGAATCAGCAGATTGTTCCCAGTTTAAAGAGGGACTTTTGCCCTTTCTGCGGACTGAGGGGACATCTGGCTATTGTCACATTGCTACTTGTGGGATCTTGCTGTGCACCTAGAGCCCTGCAAATTGTTTTACATGGCAACAATGAGGATGCTTTATAATTCAGCTTCCTGAGGGTATGAGTGTGGATTTCTTTGGGTTTTTACAGGAAATTTACAACAATTACAAGAGCTGAACCTGAAGCTGTATCAAAGCCTGCTGTAAGTTTAAAGATGAAGTTTAGCATTTGCTGAGGACTGTGATGGGATATCTGGCTATGATCACATTGTGGGATTCTGCTGTGCATATATTCCTGCATTAATTCCTACATTACAACACTGAGGCAGAAACAGATGGAGAGAAAAAGAGGGAGAGTGAGAAACAGCTGGAGGTAGCAGGGTAAACGCAGAAAGAGAGAAAGAGAGAGAGAGAGAGAGGCGGATTGTAGGTGAGGGAGAGAAGGCAGAGAAAGATGGAGAAAGACAGGGAGAGAGAAGTGAGAATGAAATCCACAATCAAAACCTTGGCAAACTAAATTTTGAAGTGTCAACATAGCTGGGATCTTGCTGTGCACAGCTTGCCTGCAGAATTCCCTGCATTGTAACAGTGACAACATTTAAGAAGGGAATTCATTGTGTGTAAAGCTCTCTGGAAGGTCTGGAATTAAAGTCCTGAGCTTGAAGCCGCTGTTATTCCCTAATAATGTTGGTGTTTTGGGCAGTTCCGTGAATTTGAGGGTGAAATTAAATGTGCAGCAGCCAGTTGTTATCACACTGCTGCTTGTGGGATCTTGCTGTGCACAAATGGAATGTTCCCTGTTTAAAGAGGGCGCTATACCCTTGCTGGGGACCGAAATCTGGCTACTATCACATTGTTGCTTGTGTGATCTTGCTGTGCACAAATGGAATGTTCCCTGTTTAAAGAGGGCACTATACCCTTACTGGGGACCGAAATGTGGCTACTATCACATTGTTGCTTGTGTGATCTTGCTGTGCATTTAGTGCCCTGCAGCATTTCCTCCACAACAATGAGGACACTTTAAAATTCAGCTTCCTGAGGGTCTGAGTGTGGATTTCTCTGTGTTTTCCCTCCATCTTCCTCTGCTTTTCTCTCCCCTGCACTTTCTCTATTTTATCCATTAATCAATAGGAGCCACAATGAGACGTGTGGTTATTTTAAACGGTGACAGAAACACTTCAGAGGACGTTTCAATCCAGATGAAATCCCAGATCAAGAGAGAAAAAAAAACAGATGTGGATGCAGTGCGGTGGAGGGTGGGGGAGGGGGGCGGTCGTGTGGGGCTGGTGGGAGCGGGAGCAAGTCAGGGAGAAGGGTGTTTGAGATTTACAAACTGCAGGAATGTTCCACTCTCTGGGATCTCTAAACTTACATCACAAAAAATCAGACTATCTGTGCATTGTCGTATTGCTGCCTCTGGGATCTTGATGTGCACAAATTGCCCGCAGATTTCCTGCGTTGAAAATTTGACGGCCACTTTAAAAATTAATTCATTGAGTGTTAATTGCTCCTGAATGACGATAATTATAAGAGATGAACGTGAAGCTGTATAAAGGCTTGTTATACGCTTATAGATGGAGTTTAGAATTTGCTGACGACTGTGATGGGATATCTGGCTCTGATCTCATTGTGGGATCCTGCTGTGCATACATTCCCTGCATCAATTCCTGCAATACAACAATGAGGCAGAAAAAGATGGAGAGAAAAAGAGGGAGAGTGAGGAACAGCGAGAGGTGGCAGGTTAAATGCAGAGAGAGAGAAAGAGAGAGACAGGTGGAATGTAGGTGAAGTAGGGAAGGCAGAGAAAGATGGAGAAAGACAGGGAGAGAAACAGAGAAAGACAGAGAAAGGAATCCACACTCAAACCCGTGGCAAACTGAATTTTGAAGTGTCACAATTTCTGGGATTCTGCTGTGCACAGCGTGCCTGCAGAATTCCCTGCATTGTAACAGTACTACATTTTAGAAGTGAATTCATTGTGAGTGAAGATCTCCTGAACGCCTGGAATTAACGTCCTGACCTTGAAGCAGGTATAATTCCCGAATAATGCTGGTGTTTTGGGCAGTGCCGTGAATTTGAGGGAGAAATGAAATATGTAGCAGCCATTTGTATTGAGAGTGAAGTTTTGAGAGTGGATTTCTCTGTCTCTCTGTCTCTCTCTCTCACTCTCTCTCCATCTGTCTCTCTGAATGAGAGTAACAGGACGGACAGAGATGCAAGAGATTGAAGGAAACATGGAGGGAGTCAAAGGGGGAGAGGATGGGCAGCCGGATATTATCACACTGCTGCTTGTGGGATCTTGCAGTGCACCAATGGACTACAGCATTTCCAACATTGCAACAGTGACGACCACTTTAAAAATTCACTCATTGAGTGTCAAATGCTTCCGTGAATCAGCCATGAAATGGCTGAAATGTGAAGGTTTGTAAAGGCTTGATCTCATTCCCGAATATTGCTGGTGTTTTAGGCTGTGGGCTGAATTTGACACTGAAATGAAACACCTGGCGGCCATCTTAATTCAGATTTTCAGGGATGCGAATGTGGATTTCTCTCTCCATCCCTCTACTGGAGAGGGGATGGGGGTCACCAGTGTTTGTGTGTTTTTACAATGAGGCAAAAACAGATGTAGAGAGACACACAGCGAAATAGAGGGAGAGCGAGAAAGATAGCTGGAAATGACAGAGTAAACACATCCATACTTCCCAGTCTCTGGCTCTGTGTCGGGTGATGTGTTTGTAAGACGGGGAGTCACTGAGAGCTTGTTTTATGTCAGTGAGTGAGAGAAAGAGCCCTGGTCTCTTGCTGTGTTTTATTTCTGCTCAAAAATACTTTGCTTTGTTCGAATCAATTTTATTTCTCTTATCCCCAAGGAGAATCTTTTCAGAAGCTGCAGCTGTGATGATGAAGAGGTCGAATCATTTGGCACGTGGAATCGTCAGACAAGAGCTTTAACCAGAGAGGGAAAATAATAATAAATATATATGTGCCATTGTCAAATTCATTTCTAGATACAGAAAAGAAGATTGTGTGTGTTTTCGGGGCTGATAGAAAAAGAAAGTGCTGGAAATGCTCAGTATTTCCAGCACGGTTTTATTTCAGATTTCCAGCATCCGCAGTATTTTGATTTTGTGTTTTCTGGTGTCTCTGGATTTTATTTCAAGGGAGGGGCTGGACGGCATTCCGAAGGAAATAGTTGCGGAAGCACTGCTCCAGAACAGTCAATGTAATCCTGTAGATTTCCCTCTCTCCATCTCTTGCTGCAACTAGTTCCCTGCATCTTCCTGTTTGTTCCTACCTCTGTTTCTTCACATTTTTAAATCCCTATCTCTGCATCTCTCAACATCCTTTCTATCTCTGCCTCTCTCTAGAGTCTCACAAGTTTCCATTTTCATTCTCTTTCTGTGACTCTCTGCATCTTTATGTGTCTCTCTCAGTCCATTTCTTCTCTCACTCACTTCCAAATCCCTGAATCTTTCCATCTATGTTTCTCCTTTCCTGCAAGATTATCTCTGCATTTCCCTCCCCCCACTGTCCCGGGACACCCCTCTCTATTCTGTAAACGAATCTTAGTTCGTTTCTCTGCCCCTCCACTTCTTTCTGTCTCGACGTTTCTTTATCTTTGTCTGCGATCTTTCTCAATATCGACATGGCAGCTGCATTCTCTCTCTCTGCACCTCCAGCTCTCTCTGTGTATGTCTCCATTTCTCTCTCTCTCTGTCTCTCTCTGTATGTCTCCATCTCTCTCTCTCTCTCTGTATATCTCCATTTCTCTCTCTCTCTCTCTCTCTGTATGTCTCAATTTCTCTCTCTCTCAGTGTATGTCTCCATTTCCCTCTCTTTGTGTATGTCTCCATTTTTCTCTTTCTCTGTATGTCTCCATTTCTCTCTCCCTATCTCTGTATGTCTCCATTTCTCTCTCTGTATGTCTCCACTTCTCACTCTCTATCTCTCCATTTATCTCTCTTTCTCCCTCTGTGTATCTCTCCGTTTCTCTCTCTCTGTATGTCTCAATTTCTCTCTCTCGCATTGTCTGTATGTCTCCACTTCTCACTCTGTGTTTGTCTCCATTTCTCTCTCTCTCTCTGTATGTCTCCATTTCTCTCTCGCTCTCTCTCTCTCTGCCCTTATAGGTGTTTCTGTCCTCTGTTCTCAGTTTCTCTCTCACTGGTTTCGGACTCCCTGCATGTCATTCTCCATCTCCCTTTCCTTTTATTCCTCTCGCTCTCTGTTCTGTCCTAATCCCGGGATCTGTTGTCTGTGTCTCTATCCCTCTGTCTCGGGGTGGATTTGAACTCGCTGCCTTGGAGTTGTACAGGATGATTGTGAACCGGGATTCTGCTTTCCACCTCTTCCCAGATTTGCTCCCATTGAGGTAAAAAGAGGGGGGAGATGCTGAACGGGCAGCCTATTCACAACCACCCTCCTCCCCTGCACCCTAGTTTGCACCATTAGCACCAAGTCCAAGTCCAGCCCGGTGTTTCTTTGCCTCTCTGAGTATCTGCTCACCGACTGTCTCTGCCTGTCTCCTTGTGGCTCAATGGGGGAAGGGACATATCAGCCATAATCCAACATTGGTGGTACAGGATCAAAGTGGTGAATATCCTCCTCCTGTCGCAGTGCCATTCACTGTATGCATGTCTGTGTATGTCTCCCTCTGTTTGATTTCCTGAAGCTGACTGGGAGAACAGGTGAAACGCCTTTCTGCAGCGAGGGATGTTTCTGGGCTGGGATCTTACTGTGCGTTAAAGGCTCAGAATGCCAGTTAGCATCTGGGGGAGTGGGGGGTCATGGCTCTTTGCCCGGCCCTGCTGTTGGCCGGACACGGATTAAAGGTGCCGAGGGTCTGGGAACCAGTTGATGCAATTCCAGTGGTTTATCCAGACCAGGAATTAAAGTGAAGTAAAGAGTGTCGGGAGACGGTACCACACCCAGGAAAGTGATGGAGGTTGGAATTACACGGGGTGGCGTGGGGGCTGTTGGCTGGGATGGGAGGTACAGAGGGAGGCTGGCGGGGATGGCTGTTCACAGGGAGATGATACAGGGTGGGAATTAGTAGAGGGAGGCTTTTATAGGACAGGAAGGTATTTAGAAAGGAGGGAGTGTTTACAGTGGGGGAGCAGGGGGAGAATTAGAGGGCAATATTCACATAGGGAATGAGCTATGTTAAAAATGGGAGGGGGTGATAGATTCTCCAGGTTTAAAATGAGAGGTAGCCATGGGGATTCTCCAGGTTTAAAATGGGAGGGGACAGTGGGGATACTCCAAGTTTCAAATGGGAGGGGGCAGTGGGGATTCTCCAGGTTTAAAATGGGAGGGGACAGTGGGGATACTCCAGGTTTCAAATGGGAGGGGGCAGTGAGGATTCTCCAGGTTTAAAATGGGAGGGGACAGTGGGGATTCTCCAGGTTTAAAATGGGAGGGGACAGTGGGGATACTCCAGGTTTCAAATGGGAGGGGGCAGTGGGGATTCTCCAGGTTTAAAATGGGAGGTGGCAATGGGGATTCTCCAGGTTTAAAATGTGAGGGGGCAGTGGGGATTCTCTAGGTTTAAAATGGGAAGGGGCAGTGCGGATTCTCCAGGTTTAAATGGGAGGGGGCAGTGTGGATTCTCCAGGTTAAAGTGGGAGGGGGGAGGTTTCTCCAGGTTTAAAATGGGAGGGGGTAAGTGAGGATTCTCCAGGTGGAAAGTGGGAGGGGGCAGTGGCGATTCTCCACGTTTCAAAAGGGAGGGCTTAGCGGGGATTTTCCAGGTTTACAATGGGAGGGCATAGAGGGGATACTCCAGGTTCAAAATGGGAGGGGGCAATGGAGATTCTCCAGGTATAAAATGGGAGGGGCAGTGGAGATTTTCCAGTCTGTTCATGGGCGGGGGGCGGGTTAGATGTGGGACTGTTCACCGGCAGGGTGGGTGTTAATTACATGGTGTGCTTTTCACAAGAGGGTACTAGATGGGGTGTCTGTTCCTGGGGGTATTTAGATGGGTGTCTGTTCACAGGAGGGTATTATATGAGGAGGCAGTTAACAGGAGGATATCAGATAAGGGTCTGTAGACCAGGGGTATTTAGATGGGAGTCTGTTCACAGGAGGGTTATTTCGATGGGAGTCTGCTCCTGGGGGTATTTAGATGGGTGTCTGTTCACAGGAGAGGAATTCAGATGGGAGTCTGTTCACAGGAGGGGAGTTTAGATGAGGGTCAGTTACCAGACGGATATCAGATAGGGGTCTGCAGA